>NC_092603.1:912500-1255000 GCF_047663525.1 Anas platyrhynchos
CTCCCAGGCTGGATGGAAGTAGCAGTTCAGTCAGGTCTCCGTTAATGTGAACTGGTGCCCGTGGAGAGAAACGGTGCCTTTCTCTTGCTTTTCTGCTCCTCTGTATCTTTGTATTATATCAACACTATTTTTCTACGTACTGTTTTAATATATGTGCAATTTTTTAATAAATTTTTTTTACTGTCTGGCTCTTTTATTGTTTCCTCTTGTGTTACCCTGAGATCCAGCACGAGGTGAGTTTTACCCCACTGCTTTCTGCTCCTCCATGAAAACTCTCTCATTATAAGACCAGAGCTCCATCCTGTGCCACATCTCCTGAAAATATTAAGGATTTCCTAAGAAAGCCCAGGAAACTTCACTGCGGGTCACCCAAATCTTGCTTTTAGGACAGCACCTTCGAGAAACAGCAGATCATCTTTGCCAAAAATAAGAAATTCTCTGCTTTTGGATCCTGGAAGAGCTCAGCGATTCTAAATGATGCTTCAGGGTGGGGTGTAGAAGGGTTTTGCGTAGGAAGCCCTCATTCTTTGCTGACCTAAGCCAGACTTTGTGACATTTAGGTGTGTGAAGTCTGGAGAAAAGGCTAACAGCGGGAACTGGCATCTTGGTGAAGTGGTTTCTGCTATATTTCAGGTTGGTGAATTGAATTCGTTAACCAAAAGTGCATTTTTATTGCATGGAAGTGCCCTGCCTGGGACTGATGGAGGAAAACCAATAAGTCTTAAATTTATGTGCTTAGCTAAAGGCAATGCGCCAAGTCCACCGCTGCAAAATTCTCCCAGTTTGGGTTGCAAGAGCAAGTTAAAGCTAAAGTAACTGCGTTTGAGGAAAAAAGACTTAATAACAGCAGTTGGAGCGTGCGCGTAGCAGGAGAGGCAAGCAGGCCGTAGCTCTCGGTGTGCAAAATAAGGAAAGAGAGAACAGAAAACCCCAGATTAAGGCTGGCTCTGTCTTTGAGAAGTAATTACAACGTCGGTACTCGTTACCGAACACGTCGCTCA
This sequence comes from Anas platyrhynchos, assembly GCF_047663525.1. Classification (NCBI taxonomy): domain Eukaryota; kingdom Metazoa; phylum Chordata; class Aves; order Anseriformes; family Anatidae; genus Anas; species Anas platyrhynchos. The sequence continues at coordinate 913,502 of NC_092603.1, forward strand.
CCGGTTCTGACAGCCCCTCATTTTGTGAAACTCTTGCAAACAGCTCAAAGGGCATCAAAAGCCCTCAAAATGCAGGATCGAGTCAAGCCAGACAAGGCTAAAAGGTCGCATTTCCCACGAGGTGTTTAGAGGAGGCTCTTCCACAGGATTTGCTTCTACATCTCCGGTCCTGGAGGTGGCACTGGTGGACTTGATTTGGAGCTGGCTGCTTGCTGGGAGGAGCCAGCTCTTGAAGCTCCCGGAGTCCGTTTCTCATGCTGTTGTTTTCCATACGGAACCAAAAATAAGAGCGCTGCTACAAACCCTACGATCCTCACCGTCACACCTTCGCCAACCGTCTCCGAGCTGAGGTGCTCCTCAAAAAAACATCTTCCCAGGATGGAGTTAGCCATGCAAATGTCCCGTGTTTCACCTGCATACCCTAAAAGCAAAAAGATCCCCAAAGCAAAAAGATTCCCTAAGCAAAAGATTCCAGGAAATCCTTGGAAGTCCATCCTTGCACCGTTTCCACATGCTCACAAGGAACTGGAAAGCTTTTCCCAGCCGAGCAAGCTTGAAAACTGCTGATTTGACTTGCCAAAAATTGGGAAAAACTCGAATCCCATGCCATTTGACCTTTTTTTCCCCCCATAGAAGCTGCATCTTGATGTCTCCTTAGGGTGAATCCTGTGCACGCTCAGGCATGGTTTGATTGTCAGCTTTGTGACTTCTGTGGTGCTCTGATATTTCATTTTATTGTGAAATGAGTCGTGAATGAGTCATTGCCATGTATGACCCTGCTGCCCTGAGAAATTATCAGCTGTTTGGTTGCAAGTTCAGGTAGTAACTTCAGTTCCTATTCAGCAGTTTTCAGCTGAATTCCCTTCCTGAGCTTCCTTCAAAGTTTCTGAGCTTTTGTCTCGTCTGGATCTGCACCAGGCAGCCCTGAGGCCGGCAGACAGGGCGCCTCCAGGTCTCTTGCAGAAAATACCTCACACCTTGGTGCCCTGTCAGATATTTTGGGGAACTGACGAGACCAGGGTTCATTCCTCAGGCCTGCAGGAGGCATTTTGTCATAGCTGCTGCTTCTGGAGCCTTTTCAGGTTTTCTGCCTGCCACTACACAGTTCCCTTGGTTCTGCAAAACGTTTTTGTCATCTCAAACTCTTCTGCACTACGTTTTTGCTTCGTCTTTATTAGTGCATAGCATTAAGGTAGATAGTAGAGGCAAGGTTTGATTAGGAAACATAGCAACATAGCGTGTAATGTAACTGACAACAGATACTCCATTTCCGTTTTAGCTCTTCAAACCCTTTTCTAAGGGCATTTGCACTTTTTTAGCAGAGGTGGAGGAGGTGTACTGGGGGGGTAATACGTTTGGGTTGGGATTTAATGGAAAAAAAATGGGGAAAAAAAAAAAAAGTCCCAAAAATGCCTTTCACAAAATGGCGGCCGGGACCTCCCCTCAGAGCCTCCACAGAGGTGGCGGGTTTCGTTCCGGCCGCTGATTGGCTCGTGCCTCCGTTGTCCCGCCCTTGCCGGCTGCTGATTGGCTCCCGCCTCTCCCGCTTGCGAGGTTCTCCTTCCTCCCCTGGTTGCTGTCGTTGTGTTACGAGACAGGGAAAAATTCGCTTTTTTTGGCCATTTTTTTGCCTTTTTTTGTCCTTTTTTCTACCTTCTTACGCGCGTTCTCGCAGCGCTGCACGCGGGGGAGCGCTTGGAGCTGCTGTCACCGCTCCCTTCCTCTGCTCTGCGCCGCGATGGAGGCAGCGGGACCAGCGGGACCTCCGCGGGGCCGGGATGGCGGCAGGGGCCGGGGTCGTGGCAGGGCCCGGCGGCACACGGTGAGTTCGGGTTCGGGGGGAGCGTTGCTGGGGGGGTTCCACATTTTGTGCGGCCCTTTGAAGGGCTCTTGTAAGGAGCGGGGCTGGGAGGAGCCCCCGCTTAGCCCCGCTGCCCCTGCGTTTGTTCGGAAGTTTTTTCCCCGTATGTAAGTGGATGCCGGGCTGCGTCTGTGGCTGCGCCCTACAAGCTGGGGGGCAGCGTTTTGGAGTTAGGGCTGCGATTATGGTTGGTCGTTGGGATTAGGGCTGGGGTTGGGAGTGGGTTTGGGGCGGCGGGGTGGTGGCGCGGCCGCCGGGCGGTGGAGCCGGTTCCTGGTGCGGCCGCGGGGCGGTGGCGTCGGACTCCGGCGCGGCCGCGGGGCGGCGGCCCCCCTTTGGGGTGGCTGAAATTGGGATTAATGATGAGATTGGGATCGAGATTGATACCGGGATCGGGGTGCTGGAGGCGGCCAAGCCCTCCCCTGTTTCCCAGGCTGCTGCCGGTTTTCTCCCAGCTTCATTCCGTTACCTTCTCACCGCAGCGTCACCTCCCTACATGTTTCTGTTGTCACTTTTCTGTCTTTTCTGACTTTCTCCCTTCCTTCCAGGTATTTCGTCCTCTGCAACACCCCTTGTTGCCTGCCCCTGGCTGCTGCATTCCCAGCCACAAGCTGCCCTCAGAGGACATTTGGAGATTTTGGCCTGGGGAGGCTCCTGAGATATGGCTGTGGCGCTGTCTGTGGAGGAGAAGAGGAATGAGGACAAGGATTCTGTGAGGGAGAGTAAGTGCTCTGAGGCAGGTGTGCCCGTTGTGCTGCCCTTGCTGGCTGCTGATTGCCACCCACCTGCGAGGTTCTTCCTCCTACCGTGGCTGCTGTCGTTATGGAGAGGGACAAGGAAAAATTGGCTTTTTTTTTGTCATTTTTGGCTTTTTTCTACTGTCCTACACGCGTTCTTGCAGCACTGCAGGCGGGTGAGCGCTTGGAGCTGCTTTCAGCGCTCCCTTCCTCTAATCTGCGCCGTGACGGGTCTGTAGCTGATGGGACTGCCTCACCTCATTTTATTTTTATTTATTTTTATGCATGTTTATTTTTTCCTCAGGGTTTGGGATGATTTCTACTGCCCGTAATTCACGGGTCTGCCTCTCCTCATTTTATTAACTATTTTATTTTTTCCACCACTTGTGGCTCGTGAGTCTCCCTCACCTCATTGTAGTAGGAGTAGTATTTCTTGAGGAATTGGGGTGATTTCCACTGCCTGTAGTTCGTGGATCTGCTAGATCTTATTTTATTTTTTAATATTATTTTTACTTCTATTTTGATATGTATTTTACTTTTTACGTCATTTTATTTTTTCTTGTGGATTTGGGGTGATCTCCCCTCACAGCTGCCTCAGAGGTGGCGGGTTTCGTTCCGGCCGCTGATTGGCTGGCTGCCTCCGTTATCCCGCCCTTGCCGGCTGCTGATTGGCTCCCGCTGCGAGGTTCTCCTTCCTCCCCTGGTTGCTGTCGTTGTGTTGCGAGACAAGGAAAAATTGGCTTTTTTTGGCCACTTTTTTCCTTTTTTTGGCCTTTTTTCTACCTTCTTACGCGCGTTTTCGCAGTGCTGCACACGGGTGAGCTGCTTTCAGCGCTCCCTTCCTCTGCTCTGCGCCGCGATTAAGGCAGTGGGGCCGGGGTCGCGGCAGGGGCCGGGGGCACACGGTGAGTTCGGGTTCAGGGGGAGCGTTGCTGGGGGGGGGGTCCACATTTTGTGTGGCCCTTTGAAGGGCTCTTGCAAGGGACGTGACGTATTGGGGGGAGGGCCCCGCTCACTCTGCTCACCCCGCCCACTTGCGCATGGAAGCTGAAGCCGGGAGCTGTGTCTGTGGCTGCGGCCTACAACCTGGGGGGCAGCGTTTTGGGATTGGGGCTGCGATTGAGGTTGGCATTGGGATTAGAGATGGGGTCGGGAGTGGGTTTGGGGTGGAATTAGGGCTGCGGTTGGGGTTTGGGCCGGGGCTGGGGTTGGGGCCGTGAATGGGCTCGGGCTGGGGGCTGCTCTGTCCGGACTTGTCCGCAGCACGGCCGGGGGGAAGCCGGGAGCTGCGTCTGCGCCCTACAACCTGGGGGGCAGCGTTTTGGGATTGGCGTTGCAATTAAGGTTGGTCATTGGGATTAGGGGGTCATTGGGTCGGGAATGGGTTTGGGTTGGGATTAGGGCTGGGGCCGTGGCTGGGGTTTGGGCCGTGAATGGACTCGGGGTGGGGGCTCTGCCGGCCGGCCTCGGCCCTGGTGCGGCTGGGGGGGTTGCCGGGACCGGGCCCCGGTGCGGCCGGGGAGATGCCGGGCCTGCGGCTGGGGAGGAACCGGGAGCTGCGTCTGTGGCTGCGCCCTACAAGCTGAGGGGCAGCGTTTTGGGCTTACGGCTGTGATAAAGGTTGGTCATTGGGATTAGGGCTGGGGTCGGGAACGGGTTTGGGATGGAATTAGGGCTGCAGTTGGGGTTTGGGCCGGGGCTGGGATTTGGGCCGTGAATGGGCTCGGGGTGGGGGCTGCGCCGGCTGCCCTCGGGCCCCGGCGCGGGGCGGCGGCCGCGGGGCGGCGGCGGCGGCCGCGGGGCGGCGGCGGCCGCGGGACGGCCCCTTTGGGGTAGCTGAAATTGGGATTAACGATGAGATTGGGATCGAGATTGATACCGGGATCGGGGTGCTGGAGGCGGCCAAGCCCTCCCCAGCTTCCCAGGCTGCTTCCAGCTTTCTCCCAGCTTCCTTCCGTTACTTTCTCACCATGGCGTCACCTTCCCACATCTTTCTGTTGTCGTTTTTCTGTCTCTTCTGACTTTCTCCCTTCCTTCCAGGTCCTTCCCCCTCTGCAGCACCCCTTGTTGCCTGCCCCTGGCTGCTGCATTCCCAGCCACAAGCTGCCCTCAGAGGACCCGTGGAAATTTTGGCCCTTGGAGGCCGCTGAGGGGAGGCTCCTGAGATATGGCTGTGGCGTTGTCTGTGGAGGAGAAGCACAATGAGGACAACGATTCTGTGAGGGAGAGTAAGTGTTACGAGGCAGGGGACTCTGATGTTGTCCAGTTTTCCGTGCTCGTTTTCCTGCCCTTGCCGGCTGCTGACTGCTTCCTGCCTTTGTGGTTCTTTCTCCTACCGTGGTTGCTGTCTTTGTGGAGCGGTACAGTGAAAAATTTGCTTTTTTTTTTTTTTGTCTTTTTTCTACCTCCCTATGCGCGTTCTCACAGCACTGCAGGCAGGTGAGCGCTTGGAGCTGTGCCCACCACTCCCTTCCTTTGCTGTGCGCTGCAGTGGGTCTGTAGCTCATGGGTCTGCCTCACCTCATTTTAATTTAATTTAATTTTATTTATTTTATTTATTTATTTTATATTTTCATTTATTATTCTTTTCATCAGGATTTGGGGTGATTTCCACCACCTGCCTCAGGCTCCGATGTCACTGTTGCGGGTTAAATCTGGGAGGTTTTGGGTCTCGTGGTGGTTTGAGCCGGAACCCCCAGTCTCAGCTGAAAGTTGCTGGTTTTAGGGTTACTAAAAGCGCGTTAAATAGTTTTACTGAGCTGGTGTTGAGCTGAAATCTTTGTTTTTTCCCCCAAACCCATGCTGACTTTCCACCCTAATTAAACTCCCAAATTTCAGCAGAATCCTCTTGAATACTTCTTTTACACTTCCTTTGCCACCCAGCAGCTCTCGCAAGAGAGACTGAGGAGCATCAGGGCGTGTAAGCAGGAGGTCGGGTGGTGGAGTAGCTCCCTGGTGTCCCAGAGGGAAGGGAGCCGTGGGAACAAAGAAAAGCTTCAAGGCCTTGGGACGGTTGGTGAAAGAGGCTTTTTGTCGGAGTGACTGTGTGGCTTTTTGTTGGAGTGGCCTAGATGATCTTCCAAGGTTCCTTCCATTCCCTGACGTTCCGTGGAGGTCCAACCGTCCCCCTACCACCAGCGGCACCCCCAGGGTGTGGGGAGGGCCTGGCCTCTCTCAGCCCTGCTGCCAGGGGTCTGCACGGTGCCGGGACCCCTCACTTCCCCCCCCTTCTTTTCGTTGCAGGTCTTCTTACCAAGTGCAAGGCTAGAAGAGTTGCGGCCTGGAAGCTATACGTGTTCGGCATCATCAGTCTAATAGAGTTCCTGGTTTTGATTTCCATTATCATCTGTGAGTGTTCCCAAGTGGTTTCGGGGCTCTGCCCTGCGGCCCCAGCTGCAGGCAGGGGGAAAAAAAAAAAGGGGGCTCGGTGCCTGTATCCAACCCTGCTGCTGCCCCTTCTTTGCTCCTGCAAACCCCTGGATTTCTTTGTCCTTAGGGCTCTCTCAACGTGCGTATTCCTGCCCCCATTCGTGGATCGGGTTCGAGGGGAAATGTTTCTACTTCTCCGACGGGGAAAAGAACCAAACCTTGAGCCGGGCTGACTGCCACGTGCACGGCGCCAACCTGGCCGTGATCCAGTCCAGGGAGGAGCTGGTGAGGCTGGGGCTTTTCTCCTTTTTTATTTTGGGTGGGGGGCAGAGCTCTGGGGGTGTTGGTGAGCCCCCTTTTCAACCCTGCTCCCCCTCTGCTCCCAGGAGTTCATGATGCGCTATAAAGGTTCTCACGACCACTGGATCGGGCTGAGCCGCCAGAACCCGAGGCAGCGCTGGGAATGGGACGATGGCACCGAATTTGACAGCTCATTGTGAGTCCGCCCTGCCCTGCACGTGGGTTTTTGGGGTGAGGGGGCAGAAAGCATGCAGGATGCTCACCCCACTGCCTCCCCTGCAGGTTTCCCATCGGAGGAGGCGAGGATTTTGCTTTCTTGAACAACCAAAGAGTCACCAGCGCGCGCAGCAGCGGCGAGCGGCACTGGATCTGCACCAGGCAGCCCTGAGGCCGGCAGACAGGGCGCCTCCAGGTCTCGTGCAGAGAATACCGCACACCTTGGTGCCCTGTCAGATATTTTGGGGAACTGACAAGACCAGGGTTCATTCCTCAGGCCTGCAGGTGGTGTTTTGTCACAGCTGCTGCTCCTGGAGCTTTTTCAGGTTTTCTGTCTGCTACTACGCAGTTCCCTTGCTTCTGCAAAACGTTTTTGTCATCTCAAACTCTTGTGCACTACATTTTTGCTTCGTCTTTATCAGTGCATAGCATTAAGGTAGGAGACACAAGGTTGTATTAGGAAAAGTAGTAATGTAGCGTGTCGTGTTAACTGGCAAGAGATACTCCATTTCCTTTTTAACTCTTCAAACCCTTTTCTAAGGGCACTTGCACTTTTTTAGCAGAGGAGGAGGAGCATTTTAAAATACAGTGTTTTGTCAAAGAGATATCAGTATTGTGCCTAGGCAGAAACTGTCACAGGATGGGAATATCTCAGACCGCGTCCTGGAAATGGTTTGGACTGGAAGAAGGCTTCAAGATGGTCCTGTTCCAACCTCACTGCCCTGGGCTGAAGTCCCTGAGCTGCTGCAGGGGGTGGAAATCAGCTGTAACCCATCACCCCTGCTGGTGCTATCCTGAGAAATGTGAACAGCAGGTGTGTGGCTGTGGCAGGGAACAACTTCCCACATTTGCCATTCCTCCTGTACTTGAAGAAACTCTTCACGGGCTCCCAGGCTGGATGGCAGTAGCAGTTCAGTCAGGTCTCCGTTAATGTGAACTGGTGCCCGTGGAGAGAAATGGTGCCTTTCTCTTGCTTTTCTGCTCCTCTGTATCTTTGTATTATATCAACACTATTTTTCTACGTACTGTTTTAATATATGTGCAATTTTTTAATAAATTTTTTTTACTGTCTGGCTCTTTTATTGTTTCCTCTTGTGTTACCCTGAGATCCAGCACGAGGTGAGTTTTACCCCACTGCTTTCTGCTCCTCCATGAAAACTCTCTCATTATAAGACCAGAGCTCCATCCTGTGCCACATCTCCTGAAAATATTAAGGATTTCCTAAGAAAGCCCAGGAAACTTCACTGCAGGTCCCCCAAATCTTGCTTTTAGGACAGCACCTTTGAGAAACAGCAGATCATCTTTGCCAAAAAATAAGAAATTCTCTGCTTTTGGATCCTGGAAGAGCTCAGCAATTCTAAATGATGCTTCAGGGTGGGGTGCGGAAGGGTTTTGTGTAGGAAGCCCTCGTTCTTTGCTGACCTAAGCCAGACTTTGTGACATTTAGGTGTGTGAATTCTGGAGAAAAGACTAACAGCAGGAACTGGCATCTTGGTGAAGTGGTTTCTGCTATATTTCAGGTTGGTGAATTGAATTTGTTAACCAAAAGTGCATTTTTATTGCGTGGAAGTGCCCTGCCTGGGACTGATGGAGGAAAACCGATAAGTCTTAAATTTATGTGCTTAGTTAAAGGCAATGCGCCAAGCCCACCGCTGCAAAATTCTCCCAGTTTGGGTTGCAAGAGCAAGTTAAAGCTAAATTATCTGCGTTTGAGGAAAAAAGACTTAATAACAGCAGTTGGAGCGTGCGCGTAGCAGGAGAGGCAATCAGGCCGTAGGTCTCAGTGAGCAAAATAAGGAAAGAGAGAACAGAAAACCCCAGATTAAGGCTGGCTCTGTCTTTGAGAAGCAATTACGTCGGTACTCGTTACCGAACACGTCGCTCACCGGTTCTGCCAGCCCCTCATCTTGTGAAACTCTTGCAAACAGCTCAAAGGGCATCAAAAGCCCTCAAAATGCAGGATCGAGTCAAGCCATACAAGGCTAAAAGGTCGCGTTATTCACGAGGTGTTTTTACGAGGAGGCTCTTCCACGGATTTGCTTCTACATCTCCAGTCCTGGAGGTGGCACTGGTGGACTTGATTTGGAGCTGGCTGCTTGCTGGGAGGAGCGAGCTCCTGAAGCTCCCGGAGTGCGTTTCTCGTGCTGTTGTTTTCCAAAGGGAACCAAAAATAAGAGCGCTGCTACAAACCCTACGATCCTCACCGTCACACCTTCACCAACCGTCTCCGAGCTGAGGTGCTCCTCAAAAAAACGTCTTCCCAGGATGGAGTTAGCCGTGCAAATGTCCCGTGTTTCACCTGCATACCCTAAAAGCAAAAAGATCCCCAAAGCAAAATGATTCCCAAAGCAAAAGATTCCAGGAAATCCTTGGAAGTCCATCCTTGCACCGTTTCCATATGCTCACAAGGAACTGGAAGGCTTTTCCCAGCCGAGCAAGCTTGAAAACTGCTGATTTAACTTGCCAAAAATTGGGAAAAACTCGAATCCCATGCCATTTGACCTTTTTTTTTCCCCCCATACAAGCTGCATCTTGATGTCTCCTTAGGGTGAATCCTCTGCACGCTCAGGCATGGTTTGATTGGCAGCTTTGTGACCTCTGGTGCTCTAATATTTCATTTTATCGTGAAATGAGTCGTGAATGAGTCATTGCCATGTATGACCCTGCTGCCCTGAGAAATTATCAGCTGTTGGGTTGCACTTCAAGTAGTAACTTCAGTTCCTATCCTGCAGTTTTCAGCTGAATTCCCCTCCTGAGTTTCCTTCAAAGTTTCTGAGCTTTTGTCTCGTCTGGATCTGCACCAGGCAGCCCTGAGGCCGGCAGACAGGGCACCTCCAGGTCTCGTGCAGAAAATACCTCACACCTTGGTGCCCTGGCGGATATTTTGGGGAACTGACAAGACCAGGGTTCATTCCTCAGGCCTGCAGGAGGCATTTTGTCATAGCTGCTGCTTCTGGAGCCTTTTCAGGTTTTCTGCCTGCCACTACGCAGTTCCCTTGGTTCTGCAAAACGTTTTTGTCATCTCAAACTCTTCTGCACTACATTTTTGCTTCGTCTTTATCAGTGCATAGCATTAAGGTAGATAGTAGAGGCAAGGTTTGATTAGGAAACATAGCAACATAGGGTGTAATGTAACTGACAACAGATACTCCATTTCCTTTTTAGCTCTTCAAACCCTTTTCTAAGGGCACTTGCACTTTTTTAGCAGAGGAGGAGGAGGTGTACTGGGGGGGTAATACGTTTGGGTTGGGATTTAATGGAAAAAAAATGGGGAAAAAAAAAAAAAGTCCCTAAAATGCCTTTCACAAAATGGCGGCCGAGACCTCCCCTCACAGCTGCCTCAGAGGAGGCGGGTTTTGTTCCGGCCGCTGATTGGCTGGCTGCCTCCGTTGTCCCGCCCTTGCCGGCTGCTGATTGGCTGCCGGCTGATTAGTTGTACGTGGCAGCGACATTTTCTATTGTGCCCTGGTTGCTGTGGTTGTGTTGCGGGACGGGGAAAATTTCGCTGTTTTTGGCCATTTTTTGCCTTTTTTTTTAGCCTTTTTTCTACCTTCTTACACGCGTTCTCGCCGCGCCGCACGTGGGTGAGCTGCTTTCAGCGCTCCCTTCCTCTGCTCTGCGGCGTGATGGAGGCAGCGGGACCAGCGGGACCTCCGCGGGGCCGGGGTCGCGGCAGGGCCCGGTGGCACACGGTGAGTTCGGGTTCGGGGGGAGCTTTGCTGGGGGGGTCCACGTTTTGTGCGGCCCTTTGATGGGCTCTTGTAAGGAGCGGGGCTGGGAGGAGCCCCCGCTTAGCCCCGCTGCCCCTGCGTTTGTTCGGAAGTTTTTTCCCCGTATGTAAGTGGATGCCGGGCTGCGTCTGTGGCTGTGCCCTACAAGCTGGCGGGCAGCGTTTTGGAGTTAGGGCTGCGATTATGGTTGGTCGTTGGGATTAGGGCTGGGGTTGGGAGTGGGTTTGGGGCGGCGGGGTGGTGGCGCGGCCGCCGGGCGGTGGAGCCGGTTCCTGGTGCGGCCGCGGGGCGGTGGCGCCGGACTCCGGCGCGGCCGCGGGGTGGCGGGGCCCCTTTGGGGTAGCTGAAATTGGGATTATTGATGAGATTGGGATCGAGATTGATACCGGGATCGGGGTGCTGGAGGCGGCCAAGCCCTCCCCTGTTTCCCAGGCTGCTGCCGGTTTTCTCCCAGCTTCTTACCGTTACCTTCTCACCGCGGCGTCATCTCCCTACATGTTTCTGTCGTCACTTTTCTGCCTTTTCTAACTTTCTCCCTTCTTTCCAGGTATTTCCTCCTCTGCAGCACCCCTTGTTGCCTGCCCCTGGCTCCTGCATTCCCAGCCACAAGCTGCCCTCAGAGGACATTTGGAGATTTTGGCCTGGGGAGGCTCCTGAGATATCGTTGTGGCGCTGCCTGTGGAGGAGAAGAGGAATGAGGACAACGATTCTGTGAGGGATTGTAAGTGCTCTGAGGCAGGTGTGCCCGTTGTGCTGCCCTTGCTGGCTGCTGATTGCCACCCACCTGCGAGGTTCTTTCTTCTACCATGGTTGCTGTCGTTATGGAGAGGGACAAGGAAAAATTGGCTTTTTTTTGTCATTTTTGGCTTTTTTCTACTGTCCTACACGCGTTCTTGCAGCACTGCAGGCGGGTGAGCGCTTGGAGCTGCTTTCAGCGCTCCCTTCCTCTAATCTGCGCCGTGACGGGTCTGTAGCTGACGGGACTGCCTCACCTCATTTTATTTTTATTTATTTTTATGCATGTTTATTTTTTCTTCAGGGTTTGGGATGATTTCCACTGCCCGTAGGCACATGTCTGCCTCTCCTCATTTCATTAACTATTTTATTTTTTCCACCACTTGTGGCTCGTGAGTCTCCCTCACCTCATTGTAGTAGTAGTAGTATTTCTTGAGGAATTGGGGTGATTTCCACTGCCTGTAGCTCGTGGATCTGCTAGTTCTTATTTTATTTTTTAATATTATTTTTACTTTTATTTTTTTACTTCTATTTTTATGTGTATTTTACTTTTTACGTCATTTTATTTTTTCTTGTGGATTTGGGGTGATCTCCCCTCACAGCTGCCTCAGAGGTGGCGGGTTTCGTTCCGGCCGCTGATTGGCTCGTGCCTCCGTTGTCCTGCTCTTGCTGGCTGCTGATTGGCTCCTGCTGCGAGGTTCTCCCTCCTCCCCGGTTGCTGTCGTTGTGTTGCGAGACAAGGAAAAATTGGCTTTTTTTGGCCACTTTTTTCCTTTTTTTGGCCTTTTTTCTACCTTCTTACGCGCGTTTTCGCAGTGCTGCACACGGGTGAGCTGCTTTCAGCGCTCCCTTCCTCTGCTCTGCGCCGCGATTAAGGCAGTGGGGCCGGGGTCGCGGCAGGGGCCGGGGGCACACGGTGAGTTCGGGTTCAGGGGGAGCGTTGCTGTGGGGGGTCCACATTTTGTGTGGCCCTTTGAAGGGCTCTTGCAAGGGACGTGACGTATTGGGGGGAGGGCCCCGCTCACCCCGCCCACTTGCGCATGGTCTGTATTGGAAGCTGAAGCCGCGCGGTGTCTGTGGCTGCGGCCTACAACCTGGTGGGCAGCGTTTTGGGATTGGGGCTGCGATTAAGGTTGGCATTGGGATTAGGGCTGGGGCCGGGGCTGGGGTTTGGGCCGTGAATGGGCTCGGGGTGGGGGCTGCTCCGTCCAGCCTCGTCCCCGGCACGGCCAGGGGGTTGCCGGGCCCGCGGCCTGGTGGGAGCCGGGAGCTGCGTCTGTGGCTGCGACCTACAACCTGGTGGGCAGCGTTTTGGGATTGTGGCTGCGATTAAGGTTAGTCATTGGGATTAGGGCTGGGGTCGAGAATGGGTTTGGGATGGAATTAGGGCTGCGGTTGGGGTTTGGGCCGGGGGCCGGGGTGCGCAGGCGCGGCGGTGGGCAGGGCACGGGCGCGGCAGCGGCCGGCGGGCGGTGCCGGGCCCCTTTGGGGTAGCTGAAATTGGGATTATTGATGAGATTGGGATCGAGATTGATACCGGGATCGGGGTGTTGGAGGCGGCCAAGCCCTCCCCTGTTTCCCAGGCTGCTGCCGGTTTTCTCCTAGCTTCTTACTGTTACGTTCTCACCGCGGCGTCATTTCCCCACATGTTTTTATTGTCATTTTTCTGTCTCTTCTGACTTTCTCCATTCCTTCCAGGTCCTTCCTCCTCTGCAGCACCCCTTGTTGCCTGCCCCTGGCTGCTGCATTCCCAGCCACAAGCTGCCCTCAGAGGACATTTGGAGATTTTGGCCTGGGGAGGCTCCTGAGATATTGTTGTGGCGCTGCCTGTGGAGGAGAAGAGGACTGAGGACAAGGATTCTGTGAGGGAGAGTAAGTGCTCTGAGGCAGGCGTGCCTGTTGTTGTCCAATTATCCGTGCTCATTTTCCTGCCCTTGCCGGCTGCTGATTGCCACCCGACTTTGAGGTTCTTCCTCCTACCGTGGTTGCTGTCGTTATGGAGAGGGACAAGGAAAAATTGGCTTTTTTTGTCATTTTTGGCTTTTTTCTACTGCCCTACACGCGTTCTCGCAGCACTGCAGGCGGGTGAGCGCTTGGAGCTGCTTTCAGCGTTCCCTTCCTCTAATCTGCGCCGTGACAGGTCTGTAGCTGATGGGACTCCCTCACCTCATTTTATTTTTATTTATTTTTATGCATGTTTATTTTTTCTTCAGGGTTTGGGATGATTTCCACTGCCCGTAGGCACATGTCTGCCTCTCCTGATTTCATTAACTATTTTATTTTTTCCACCACTTGTGGCTCGTGAGTCTCCCTCACCTCATTGTAGTAGTAGTAGTATTTCTTGAGGATTTGGGGGGATTTCCACTGCCTGTAGCTCGTGGGTCTGCTAGATCTTATTTTATTTCTTATTATTATTTTTACTTTTATTTTTTTACTTCTATTTTTATATGTATTTTACTTTTTACGTCATTTTATTTTTTCTTGTGGATTTGGGGTGATCTCCCCTCACAGCTGCCTCAGAGGTGGCGGGTTTCGTTCCGGCCGCTGATTGGCTCGTGCCTCCGTTGTCCTGCTCTTGCTGGCTGCTGATTGGCTCCTGCTGCGAGGTTCTCCCTCCTCCCCGGTTGCTGTCGTTGTGTTGCGAGACAAGGAAAAATTGGCTTTTTTTGGCCACTTTTTTCCTTTTTTTGGCCTTTTTTCTACCTTCTTACGCGCGTTTTCGCAGTGCTGCACACGGGTGAGCTGCTTTCAGCGCTCCCTTCCTCTGCTCTGCGCCGCGATTAAGGCAGTGGGGCCGGGGTCGCGGCAGGGGCCGGGGGCACACGGTGAGTTCGGGTTCAGGGGGAGCGTTGCTGTGGGGGGTCCACATTTTGTGTGGCCCTTTGAAGGGCTCTTGCAAGGGACGTGACGTATTGGGGGGAGGGCCATGCTCGCTCCGCTCACCCCGCCCACTTGCGCATGGAAGCTGAAGCCGGGAGCTGTGTCTGTGGCTGCGGCCTACAACCTGGTGGGCAGCGTTTTGGGATTGGGGCTGCGATTAAGGTTGGCATTGGGATTAGGGCTGGGGCCGGGGCTGGGGTTTGGGCCGTGAATGGGCTCGGGGTGGGGGCTGCTCCGTCCAGCCTCGTCCCCGGCACGGCCGGGGGGTTGCCGGGCCCGCGGCCCGGGGGGGAGCCGGGAGCTGCGTCTGTGGCTGCGCCCTACAACCTGGTGGGCAGCGTTTTGGGCTTACGGCTGTGATAAAGGTTGGTCATTGGGATTAGGGCTGGGGTCGGGAACGGGTTTGGGATAGAATTAGGGCTGCGGTTGGGGTTTGGGCCGTGAATGGGCTCGGGGTGGGGCCGGAGGCCCGGTGCGCGACGGCGACGGCCGGGGGGCGGTGCCGGGCCCCTTTGGGGTAGCTGAAATTGGGATTATTGATGAGATTGGGATCGAGATTGATACCGGGATCGGGGTGCTGGAGGCGGCCAAGCCCTCCCTTGTTTCCCAGGCTGCTTCCAGCTTTCTCCCAGCTTCTTACTGTTACCTTCTCACCGCAGCGTCACCTTCCCACATGTTTCTGTTGTCATTTTTCTGTCTTTTCTGACTTTCTCCCTTCCTTCCAGGTCCTTCCTCCTCTGCAGCACCCCTTGTTGCCTGCCCCTGGCTGCTGCTTTCCCAGCCACAAGCTGCCCTCAGAGGACCTGTGGAGATTTTGGCCTGGGGAGGCTCCTGAGATATGGCTGCGGCGCTGCCTGTGGAGGAGCACAACAATGAGGATAACGATTCTGTGACGGAGAGTACCCGCTCTGAGGCAGGCGTGAAGCAGTGGGTTTTGGGTAAGGATCCTTCCCTGTTTGGAGGGCGACAGATCTGTGGGGAGTCAGAGAGCCACCGAGGCTGGAAAAGGCCTCCGAGGTGGAGGTCAGTAGTCGAGGTTGGGGCCTTGGAGCTGCTGCAGCTGCAGCACCCGGTCACAAGTTAAAGGAGGATTTTGGCACTTCCTTTGCCACCCAGCAGCTCTCGCAAGAGAGACTGAGGAGCATCAGGGCGTGTAAGCAGGAGGTCGGGTGGTGGAGTAGCTCCTTCGTGTCCCAGAGGGAAGGGAGCCGTGGGAACGAAGAAAAGCTTCAAGGCCTTGGGATGGTTGGTAAAAGAGGCTTTTTGGGCGGAGTGTGTGGCTTTTTGTTGGAGTGGCCTAGAGGATCTTCCAAGGTTCCTTCCATTCCCTGACATTCCGTGGAGGTCCAAACGTCCCCCTACCACCAGCGGCACCCCCAGGGTGTGGGGAGGGCCTGGCCTCTCTCAGCCCTGCTGCCAGGGGTCTGCACGGCACTGGGACCCCTCACTTCCCCCCCTTCTTCTTGTTGCAGGTCTTCTTACCAAGTGCAAGGCTAGAAGAGTTGCGGCCTGGAAGCTATACGTGTTCGTCGCCATCAGTCTAATAGAGTTCCTGGTTTTGATTTCCATTATCAGTGTGCGCTCCCAGGTGGTTTCGGGGCTCATCCCTGCAGCCCCAGCTGCAGGTAGGGGGGAAAAAAAAAGGGGGCTCGGTGCCTGTATCCAACCCTGCTGCTGCCCCTTCTTTGCTCCTGCAAACCTCTGGATTTCTTTGTCCTTAGGGCTCTCTCAACGTGCGTGTTCCTGCCCCCCTTCGTGGATCGGGTTCAAGGGGAAATGTTTCTACTTCTCCGACGGGGAAAAGAACCAAACCTTGAGCCGGGCTGACTGCCACGCGCGCAACGCCAGCCTGGCCGTGATCCAGTCCAGGGAGGAGCTGGTGAGCCTTTTTATTGTTTTGGGTGGGGGGCAGAGCTCTGGGGGTGTTGGTGAGCCCCCTTTTCAACCCCGCTCCCCCTCTGCTCCCAGGACTTCATGATGCGCTATAAAGGTTCTCACGACCACTGGATCGGGCTGAGCCGCCAGAACCCGAGGCAGCGCTGGGAATGGGACGATGGCACCGAATTTAACAGCTCATTGTGAGTCCGCCGTGCCCTACACATGGGTTTTTGGGGTGAGGGGGCAGGAAGCATGCAGGATGCTCACCCCACTGCCTCCCCTGCAGGTTTCCCATCGGAGGAGGCGAGGATTTTGCTTTCTTGAACAACCAAAGAGTCACCAGCGCGCGCAGCAGCGGCGAGCGGCACTGGATCTGCACCAGGCAGCCCTGAGGCCGGCAGACAGGGCGCCTCCAGGTCTCGTGCAGAGAATACCGCACACCTTGGTGCCCTGTCAGATATTTTGGGGAACTGACAAGACCAGGGTTCATTCCTCAGGCCTGCAGGTGGTGTTTTGTCATAGCTGCTGCTCCTGGAGCTTTTTCAGGTTTTCTGTCTGCTACTATGCAGTTCCCTTGCTTCTGCAAAACGTTTTTGTCATCTCAAACTCTTGTGCACTACATTTTTGCTTCGTCTTTATCAGTGCATAGCATTAGGGTGGCAGACGCAAGGTTGTATTAGGAAAAGTAGCAACGTAGCATGTCGTGTAACTGACAACATATACTCCATTTCCTTTTTAACTCTTCAAACCCTTTTCTAAGGGCACTTGCACTTTTTTAGCAGAGGAGGAGGAGCATTTTAAATTACAGTGTTTTTCCAAAGAGGTATCAGTATTGTGCCCAGGCAGAAACTATCACAGAATGGATGGGAATATCTCAAAAAATGGTTTGGGCTGGAAGAAGGCTTCAAGATGGTCCTGTTCCAACCTCACTGCCCTGGGCTGAAGTCCCTGAGCTGCTGCAGGGGGTGGAAATCAGCTGTAACCCATCACCCCTGCTGGTGCTATCCTGAGAAATGTGAACAGCAGGTGTGTGGCTGTGGCAGGGAACAACTTCCCACAGTTACAATTCCTCCTGTACTCGAAGAAACTCTTCACGGGCTCCCAGGCTGGATGGCAGTAGCAGTTGAGTCAGGTATCCGTTAATGTGAACTGGTGCCCGTGGAGAGAAATGGTGCCTTTCTCTTGCTTTTCTGCTCCTCTGTATCTTTGTATTATATCAACACTATTTTTCTATGTGCTGTTTTAATATATGTGCAATTTCTCAATAAAATATTTTTCCTAAGTCTGGTTCTTTTATTGTTTCGTCTTGCGTTACCCTGAGATCCAGCACGAGGTGAGTTTTACCCCACTGCTTTCTGCTCCTCCATGAAAACTCTCTCATTATAAGACCAGAGCTCCATCCTGTGCCACATCTCCTGAAAATACTAAGGATTTCCTAAGAAAGCCCAGGAAACTTCACTGCGGGTCACCCAAATCTTGCTTTTAGGACAGCACCTTCGAGAAACAGCAGATCATCTTTGCCAAAAAATAAGAAATTCTCTGCTTTTGGATCCTGGAAGAGCTCAGCAATTCTAAATGATGCTTCAGGGTGGGGTGCGGAAGGGTTTTGTGTAGGAAGCCCTCGTTCTTTGCTGACCTAAGCCAGACTTTGTGACATTTAGGTGTGTGAAGTCTGGAGAAAAGGCTAACAGCAGGAACTGGCATCTTGGTGAAGTGGTTTCTGCTATATTTCAGGTTGGTGAATTGAATTAGTTAACCAAAAGTGCATTTTTATTGCATGGAAGTGCCCTGCCTCTGCCTGATGGAGGAAAACCAACAATACTTGAATTTATGTGCATAGCTAAAGGCAATGCGGCAAGTCCACTGCTGCAAAATTCTCCCAGTTTGGGTTGCTAGAGCAAGTTAAAGCTAAAGTAACTGCGTTTGAGGAAAAAAGACTTAATGACAACAGTTGGAGCGTGCGCGTAGCAGGAGAGGCAAGCAGGCCGTAGGTCTCAGTGTGCAAAATAAGGAAAGAGAGAACAGAAAACCCCAGATTAAGGCTGGCTCTGTCTTTGAGAAGTAATTACAACGTCGGTACTCGTTACCGAACACGTCGCTCACCGGTTCTGCCAGCCCCTCATCTTGTGAAACTCTTGCAAAAAGCTCAAAGGGCATCAAAAGCCCTCAAAATGCAGGATCGAGTCAAGCCAGACAAGGCTGAAAGGTCGCGTTATTTACGAGGTGTTTAGAGGAGGCTCTTCCACGGGATTTGCTTCTACATCTCCGGTCCTGGAGGTGGCACTGGTGGACTTGATTTGGAGCTTGCTGGGAGGAGCCAGCTCTTGAAGCTCCCGGAGTCCGTTTCTCATGCTGTTGTTTTCCATACGGAACCAAAAATAAGAGCGCTGCTACAAACTCTACGATCCTCACCGTCACACCTTCGCCAACCGTCTCCGAGCTGAGGTGCTCCTCAAAAAAACATCTTCCCAGGATGGAGTTAGCCATGCAAATGTCCCGTGTTTCACCTGCAGGAGACCCTAAAAGCAAAAAGATCCCCAAAGCAAAAAGATTCCCAAAGCAAAAGATTCCAGGAAATCCTTGGAAGTCCATCCTTGCACCGTTTCCACATGCTCACAAGGAACTGGAAAGCTTTTCCCAGCCGAGCAAGCTTGAAAACTGCTGATTTAACTTGCCAAAAATTGGGAAAAACTCGAATCCCATGCCATTTGACCTTTTTTTTCCCCCCATAGAAGCTGCATCTTGATGTCTCCTTAGGGTGAATCCTGTGCACGCTCAGGCATGGTTTGATTGTCAGCTTTGTGACTTCTGTGGTGCTCTGATATTTCATTTTATTGTGAAATGAGTCGTGAATGAGTCATTGCCACATATGACCCTGCTGCCGTGAGAAATTATCAGCTGTTGGGTTGCAAGTTCAAGTAGTAACTTCAGTTCCTATCCTGCAGTTTTCAGCTGAATTCCCCTCCTGAGTTTCCTTCAAAGTTTCTGAGCTTTTGTCTTGTCTGGATCTGCACCAGGCAGCCCTGAGGCCGGCAGACAGGGCGCCTCCAGGTCTCTTGCAGAGAATACCTCACACCTTGGTGCCCTGGCTGATATTTTGGGGAACTGACAAGACCAGGGTTCATTCCTCAGGCCTGCAGGTGGTGTTCTGTCATAGCTGCTGCTTCTGGAGCCTTTTCAGGTTTTCTGCCTGCCACTATGCAGTTCCCTTGGTTCTGCAAAACGTTTTTGTCATCTCAAACTCTTCTGCACTACGTTTTTGCTTTTTCTTTATCAATGCCTAGCATTAAGGTAGATAGCAGAGGCAAGGTTGTATTAGGAAAAGTAGCAACGTAGCGTGTCGTGTAACTGACAACAGGTACTCCATTTCCTTTTTAGCTCTTCAAACCCTTTTCTAAGGGCATTTGCACTTTTATAGCAGAGGAGGAGGAGGTGTACTGGGGGGGTAATACGTTTGGGTTGGGATTTAATAGAAAAAAAATGGGGAAAAAAAAAAAAAAAAGTCCCTAAAATGCCTTTCACAAAATGGCGGCCGGGACCTCCCCTCACAGCTGCCTCAGAGGTGGCGGGTTTCGTTCCGGCCGCTGATTGGCTCGTGCCTCCGTTGTCCCGCCCTTGCCGGCTGCTGATTGGCTCCCGCCTCTCCCGCCTGCGAGGTTCTCCCTCCTCCCCTGGTTGCTGTCGTTATGGAGCGGGACAGGGAAAAACTCGCTTTTTTTGGCCATTTTTTTGGCTTTTTTTTGTCCTTTTTTCTACCTTCTTACGCGCGTTCTCGCAGCGCTGCACGCGGGGGAGCGCTTGGAGCTGCTGTCACCGCTCCCTTCCTCTGCTCTGCGCCGCGATGGAGGCAGCGGGACCAGCGGGACCTCCGCGGGGCCGGGGTCGCGGCAGGGGCCGGCGGCACACGGTGAGTTCGGGTTCGGGGGGAGCGTTGCCTGGGGGGGGGGGGTCCACATTTTGTGTAGCCCCCTGAAGGGCTCTTGCAAGGGGCGGGGCGGATTGGGGGGAGGGCCCCGCTTACCCCGCCCAAATCGCGTGTTTGTTTCTGCATATTCCAAAAGCTGAAGCCGGGAGCTGCGTCTGTGGCTGCGGCCTTACAACCTGGGGGGCAGCGTTTTGGGATTGGGGCTGCGATTGAGGTTGGCATTGGGATTAGAGCTGGGGTCGGGAGTGGGTTTGGGATGGAATTAGGGCCGGGGCTGGGGTTTGGGCCGGGGCTGGGGTTGGGGCCGGGGCTGGGGTTTGGGCCGTGAATGGGCTCGGGGTGGGGGCTCTGCCGGCCGGCCTCGGCCCTGGTGCGGCTGGGGGGGTTGCCGGGACCGGGCCCCGGTGCGGCCGGGGAGATGCCGGGCCCGTGGCCGGGGAGGAACCGGGAGCTGCGTCTGTGGCTGCGCCCTGCAAGCTGGGGGGCAGCGTTTTGGGTTTACGGCTGTGATAAAGGTTGGTCATTGGGATTAGGGCTGGGGTCGGGAACGGGTTTGGGATGGAATTAGGGCTGCGGTTGGGGTTTGGGCCGGGGCTGGGATTTGGGCCGTGAATGGGCTCGGGGTGGGGGCTGCGCCGGCTGCCCTCGGGCCCCGGCGCGGGGCGGCGGCCGCGGGGCGGCGGCGGCCGCGGGGCGGCGGCGGCCGCGGTACGGCCCCTTTGGGGTAGCTGAAATTGGGATTAACGATGAGATTGGGATCGAGATTGATACCGGGATCGGGGTGCTGGAGGCGGCCAAGCCCTCCCCAGCTTCCCAGGCTGCTTCCAGCTTTCTCCCAGCTTCCTACCGTTACTTTCTCACCATGGCGTCATTTCCCCACATGTTTTTATTGTCATTTTTCTGTCTCTTCTGACTTTCTCCCTTCCTTCCAGGTCCTTCCTCCTCTGCAGGACCCCTTGTTGCCTGCCCCTGGCTGCTACTTTCCCAGCCACAAGCTGCCCTCAGAGGACCAGTGGAAATTTTGGCCCTTGGAGGCCGCTGAGGGGAGGCTCCTGAGATATGGCTCTGGCGTTGTCTGTGGAGGAGAAGCACAATGAGGACAACGATTCTGTGAGGGAGAGTAAGTGTTACGAGGCAGGGGACTCTGATGTTGTCCAGTTTTCCGTGCTCGTTTTCCTGCCCTTGCCGAATGCTGACTGCTTCCTGCCTTTGTGGTTCTTTCTACTACCGTGGTTGCTGTCTTTGTGGAGCGGTACAGTGAAAAATTTACTTTTTTTTTTTTTTGTCTTTTTTCTACCGCCCTACACGCGTTCTCACAGCACTGCAGGCAGGTGAGCGCTTGGAGCTGTGCCCACCACTCCCTTCCTTTGCTCTGCGCTGCAGTGGGTCTGTAGCTCATGGGTCTGCCTCACCTCATTTTAATTTAATTTAATTTTATTTATTTTATTTATTTATTTTATATTTTCATTTATTATTCTTTTACTCAGGATTTGGGGTGATTTCCACCACCTGCCTCAGGCTCCGATGTCACTGTTGCGGGTTAAATCTGGGAGGTTTTGGGTCTCGTAGTGGTTTGAGCTGGAACCCCAAGTCTCAGCTGAAAGTTGCTGGTTTTAGGGTTACTAAAAGCATGTTAAATAGTTTAACGAGCTGAAATCTTTGTTTTTTCCCCCAAACCCATGCTGCCTTTCCACCCTAATTAAACTCCCAAATTTCAGCAGAATCCTCTTGAATACTTCTTTTACACTTCGTTTGCCACCCAGCAGCTCTCGCAAGAGAGACCTAGGAGCATCAGGGCATGTGAGCAGGAGGTCGGGTGGTGGAGTAGCTCCCTGGTGTCCCAGAGGGAAGGGAGCCGTGGGAACAAAGAAAAGCTTCAAGGCCTTGGGATGGTTGGTGAAAGATGTGGTTAATGAGACAGCGTCGAATTTCGGAATTTTTTGGAGTTTTGATTACAATGGCAGGCGTCCTGCAAGCAGGTGCTCAGAGTAAAAGTTTCTTGCGACCTTCTATTCTGTGTTACCTGACTCCTCATTTCTCCCCTTTTGACATATTGGCAGAGTACTACATGTTCAGAACCTCCTCGATGCTCTTCTGTACTCTTATCTGTACAATTTTACATGTATTTGACCTACCCTTAATTTCTCCTTTGTTTTGTTTTGTTGTTTTTTTTTTTTCTTTTAACCACTTCCTTTTTTGGCTAGAGGGCCCTTGTGATCTTCCTTCCTATTAATCTCGTACTGCTCATTCTGTTTCTCTTAGCTATCCTCCTCCTTTAGGGCCTGGGGGCCCTTCCCCTTCTTTGCTGAACGCGATACCCACTTCCGTAGCACACGATCACTTCTGAGGATGCGAGATGAGTGGCATTCTTGGCTTCAAAAAACACCTTCTATTGCAAAACTCAACGTTGTTCCTCGCAGCACTGCCCTGACAGGCCAGAAGGCTGCGCTGCCACCCAGCGAGAGAGACCTCAGCGGGCTGGGGAGAAACTTACTGAAATTTAAATGAGGGCACGTGTAGAGGGGCAAGAAGCCCGTTGATTTAGGTGCTCCTGCTCCATCAGAGATTGGCCTAGATGATCTTCCAAGGTTCCTTCCATTCCCTGACGTTCCGTGGAGGTCCAACCGTCCCCCTACCACCAGGGTGTGGGGAGGGCCTGGCCTCTCAGCCCTGCTGCCAGGGGTCTGCACGGCGCTGGGACCCCTCACTTCCCCCCTTCTTTTCGTTGCAGGTCTTCTTACCAAGTGCAAGGCTAGAAGAGTTGCGGCCTGGAAGCTATACGCATTCGTCGCCATCAGTCTAATAGAGTTCCTGGTTGTGATTTCCATTATCAGTGTGTGCTCCCAGATGGTTTCGGGGCTCATCCCTGCAGCCCCAGCTGCAGGTAGGGGGAAAAAAAAAAGGGGGGCTCGGTGCCTGTATCCAACCCTGCTGCTGCCCCTTCTTTGCTCCTGCAAACCCCTGGATTTCTTTGTCCTTAGGGCTCTCTCAACGTCCATGTTCCTGCCCCCCTTCGTGGATCGGGTTCGAGGGGAAATGTTTCTACTTCTCCGACGGGGAAAAGAACCAGACCTTGAGCCGGGCTGACTGCCACGCGCGCAACGCCAGCCTGGCCGTGATCCAGTCCAGGGAGGAGCTGGTGAGGCTGGGGCTTTTCTCCTTTTTTATTTTGGGTGGGGGGCAGAGCTCTGGGGGTGTTGGTGAGCCCCCTTTTCAACCCTGCTCCCCCTCTGCTCCCAGGAGTTCGTGCTGCGCTATAAAGGTTCTCACGACCACTGGATCGGGCTGAGCCGCCAGAACCCGAGGCAGCGCTGGGAATGGGACGATGGCACCGAATTTGACAGCTCATTGTGAGTCCGCCCTGCCCTGCACGTGGGTTTTTGGGGTGAGGGGGCAGGAAGCATGCAGGATGCTCACCCCACTGCCTCCCCTGCAGGTTTCCCATCGGAGGAGGCGAGGATTTTGCTTTCTTGAACAACCAAAGAGTCACCAGCGCGCGCAGCAGCGGCGAGCGGCACTGGATCTGCACCAGGCAGCCCTGAGGCCGGCAGACAGGGCGCCTCCAGGTCTCGTGCAGAAAATCCCTCACACCTTGGTGCCCTGGTGGATGTTTTGGGGAACTGACGCAGCAGAACAAGACCCAGGGTTCATTTCTGTACTGGGTCTGGCTGGGATGTTAACTTTCCCTGCAGCAGCCCATACAGTGCCGTACTCTGTACTTGGAGCTAGAACAGCAGTGGTATCACACCAGTGTTGTGTCTGCTGCTGAGCAGTGCTGGCACAGCATCGGGACTCTCTCTAACCCTCCTAGGGGGTGGGCAAAAAGTGAGGAGGGAAACATCACCAGGGCAGCTGACCTAAACCAACCAAAGGGATATTCCGTACCGTGTGATGTCACATTCAGCAATAAAAGGTGGAAGCAGGAAGAGGAGAGGAGGGGTGGGCTCTCGTTGGGAAAATGTTGGTCCTCATCTCGAACACCGGCTGCGTGCGTTGAGGCCTTGCTTCAAGGACATGGTCAATCATCGCTCATTTGTGGGAATTAGTAATTTCTTTCCTCTGCACTTCCATATAGCCTTAATTTATTTTGTTTGTTTTCCTCCCTTCTTTTTATTTTTCCCTTTTCCCCTTTCCCTTTTTATTTCCCCTTAGTTAAATTGTTTAGTTCATAATAATCTTTATTATTATTATTTCGCTTTAATTAAATTATCCTTATCTCAACCCATGAGTTGTTGTTTGCTTTACTTCTCCCCCTCCTTATCTAAAGAGAGCAGTTGTGGGGTTTAGCTGTCCAGCATGGTAAAACCATAATTCCTCAGGCCTGCAGGTGGTGTTTTGTCATTGCTGCTGCTTCTGGAGCTCTTTCAGGTTTTCTGCTTCCCACTACGCAGTTCCCTTGGTTCTGCAAAACATTTTTGTCATCTCAAACTCGTGTGTACTACGTTTTTGCTCCGTCTTTATCAGTGCATAGCATTAAGGTAGATAGCAGAGGCAAGGTTGTAGGAAAACTCCATTTTTAGCTCTTCAAACCCTTTTCTAAGGGCACTTGCACTTTTTTAGCAGAGGAGGAGGAGCATTTTAAAATACAGTGTTTTGCCAAAGAGATATCAGTGTTGTGCCCAGGCAGAAACTATCACAGGGTGGATGGGAATATCTCAAAAAATGGTTTGGGCTGGAAGAAGGCTTCAAGATGGTCCTGTTCCAACCTCACTGCCCTGGGCTGAAGTCCCTGAGCTGCTGCGGGAGGGGAAATCAGCTGTAACCCATCACCCCTGCTGGTGCTATCCTGAGGAATGTGAATAGCAGGGGTATGGCTGTGCCAAGGAACAACTTCCCACAGTTGCAATTCCTCCTGTACTCGAACAAACTCTTCATGGGCTCCCAGGCTGGATGGCAGTAGCAGTTCAGTCGGGTCCACGTTAATTTCAAATGATGCTCGTGGAGAGAAACGGTGCCTTTCTCTTGCTTTTCTGCTCCTCTGTATCTTTGTATTTTATCAACGCTACTTTTCTACGCGTTTTAATTTATGTTTTAATTTTGTGATTTATGTTTTAAATAAATGTTTTAATTTATGTGCAATTTACTAATAAAATATCTTTGCTAAGTCTGGCTCTGACTTTTATTGTTTCCTCTGGCATTACCCTGAGATCCAGCACGAGGTGAGTTTTACCCCACTGCTTTCTGCTCCTCCATGAAAACTCTCTCATTATAAGACCACAGCTCCATCCTGTGCCACATCTCCTGAAAATACTAAGGATTTCCCAAGAAAGCCCAGGAAACTCAGGCAGCCAGGGCTTCACCTCGAGTCGCCACTACTGGGAGGTGGAGGCGAGCGGGTGCTTCTGGACCGTGGGGGTGGCTCGGGAATCGGTGCGGAGGGAAGGTCGGATCCTCTTCAAGCCCAACGCCGAGATCTGGGGCTTGCAGAAGTACGACGAGCTCTGCGTGGCCCTCACGGCGCCCTCCAACACCTTCGTCCCACTCCGCAGCGGGGAGATCGGGGTCTACTTGGACTACGAGGTGGGGCAGGTCTCCTTTTACGCCCTGGGCACCCGCTGCTGCGTCTTCACCTTCCGCGTGGCCTCCTTCAGCGGCGAGAGGGTCTTCCCCTACTTCTGCGTGCTGCTCTCCACCATCAAACTGCCCCCCAGGGCCTGACGAGGCGGCGACGGGGTCCCCCCGAAACCCTTCGGGTGCTTCCAGGAGGAACGGAGACGCCCCTCGCCGCCCCTCGCCTCATGTTATTGTTATGATTTGGGTTTTGTTTCCGTCAGGGTTTGGGGTGATTCCCACCATCTGTAGCTCACGGGTCTGCCTCACCTCATTTCATTTTTATTCATTCATTTTTATTCCTTTTTATTCATTTATTTTATTTTTTTCTTCAGGGTCTGGGGTGATTTCCACCGCCCATAGCTCATGAGTCTGCCTCACCTCATTTTACTTTTATTTGTTTATTTATGTTTATGTTTCTTCATTTTTATTCAATTTTAATCATTTTATTCATTTTTATTATTTATTTTCATTTATTTTCAATTATTTTTATTTTTTTTTCTTCAGGATTTGGGGTGATTTCCACTGCCTGTAGCTCATGGGTCTGCCTCGCCTCATTTTATATTTATTTATGTTTATTTATGTTTTTATTCATTTTTATTCAATTTTAATCATTTTATTCATTTTTATTATTTATTTTCATTTATTTTCAATTATTTTTATTTTTTTCTTGAGGATTTGGGGTGATTTCCACTGCCTGTAGCTCATGGGTCTACTAGATTTTATTTCTATTATTATTTTTACTTCTATTTTTTCTACTTTGTTTACTTTTATTTTATTTTTATATTCATTTTATGGTACTTTTATCTTTTCTTCAGGATTTGGGGTGATTTCCACCACCTGCCTCAGGCTCCGATGTCTCTGTTGCGGGTTAAATCTGGGAGGTTTTGGGTCTCGTGGCGGTTTGAGCCGGAACCCCCAGTCTCAGCTGAAAGTTGCTGGTTTTAGGGTTATTAAAAGCATGTTAATAGTTTAACGAGCTGAAATCTTTGTTTTTTCCCCCAAACCCATGCTGACTTTCCACCCTGATTAAACTCCCAAATTTCAGCAGAATTCTCTTGAATACTGTTGTCATAATTTCCTAATTTCAGCAGAATTTGCTTGAATACCGCCTGCAGCTACCTGATTACAGAACTGAGTTTTAAATGAAATTGTTTAAAATCATTTTTTTTTCACAGGAATTTGCCATTTCTCCCCTTCCCTTCCCTGTTTTCCCCACTGTCGTTTATTTGAGCAATTAATGTGCGATTATCACTGGCTTCAGACCAAAATTAACAGGTTTTGTTGTTATAAGGAGGAGAGGTGCGGGGGGGAATACGTTTGGGTTGGGATTTAATGGAAAAAAAATGGGGAAAACAAAAAAAAAGTCCCAAAAATGCCTTTCACAAAATGGCGGCCGGGACCTCCCCTCAGAGGTGGCGGGTTTCGTTCCGGCCGCTGATTGGCTCGTGCCTCCGTTGTCCCGCCCTTGCCGGCTGCTGATTGGCTCCCGCTGCGAGGTTCTTCCTCCTCCCCTGGCTGCTGTCGTTGTGTTGCGGGACAGGGAAAAATTCGCTTTTTTTGGCCATTTTTTGCCTTTTTTTGTCCTTTCTTCTACCTTTTTGCGCGAGTTTTTGCAGCGCTGCACGCGGGGGAGCGCTTGGAGCTGCTTTCAGCGCTCCCTTCCTCTGCTCTGCGCCGCGATGGAGGCAGCGGGACCAGCGGGACCTCCGCGGGCACGGGATGGCGGCAGGGCCCGGAATGGCGGCAGGGGCCGGGGTCGCGGCAGGGCCCGGCGGCACACGGTGAGTTCGGGTTCGGGGGCAGCGTTGCTGGGGGGGGGGTTCCACATTTTTTGGAAGGGCTCTTCTAAGGAGCCGGTGTGGGAGGAGCCTCCTTATAAGCCCCACCCACGTATAAATGTTCCTCGGTGTATGAGGTGCGGATGCTGAGCTGCATTTGCGGCTCCACCGTACAACCTGGAGGGCAGCGTTTTGGGATTGGGGCTGCGATTAAGGTTGGCATTGGGATTAGGGCTGGGGTCGGGAGTGGGTTTGGGTTGGGGCTGGGGCCGCTGCTGGGGTTTGGGCCGTGAATGGGCTCGGGGTGGGGGCTCTGCCGGCCGGCCTCGGCCCCGGCGCGGCTGGGGGGGTTGCCGGGACCGGGCCCCGGTGCGGCCGGGGAGATGCCGGGCCCGCGGCCCGGGGGGGAGCCGGGAGCTGCGTTTGTGGCTGCGCCCTACAACCTGGGGGGCAGCGTTTTGGGATTGGGGCTGCGATTAAGGTTGGTCATTGGGATTAGAGCTGGGGTCGGGAATGGGTTTGGGGTGGAATTAGGGCTGCGGTTGGGGTTTGGGCCGGGGCTGGGGTTGGGGCCGGGGCCGGGGCCGGGGCTGGGGTTTGGGCCGTGAATGGGCTCGGGGTGGGGGCTCTGCCGGCCGGCCTCGGCCCCGGCGCGGCTGGGGGGTGGTTGCCGGGACCGGGCCCCGGTGCGGCCGGGGAGATGCAGGGCCCGCGGCTGGGGAGGAACCGGGAGCTGCGTCTGTGGCTGCGCCCTACAAGCTGAGGGGCAGCGTTTTGGGGTTACGGCTGTGATAAAGGTTGGTCATTGGGATTAGGGCTGGGGTCGGGAACGGGTTTGGGATGGAATTAGGGCTGCGGTTGGGGTTTGGGCCGTGAATGGGCTCGGGGTGGGGCCGGAGGCCCGGTGCGCGACGGTGACGGCCGGGGGGCGAGGCGGGCGCGATCGCGGCGGCGGCCTGGGGGCGGTGCCGGGCCCCTTTGGGGTAGCTGAAATTGGGATTATTGATGAGATTGGGATCGAGATTGATACCGGGATCGGGGTGTTGGAGGCGGCCAAGCCCTCCCCTGTTTCCCAGGCTGCTGCCGGTTTTCTCCCAGCTTCCTTCCGTTACCTTCTCACCGCAGCATCACCTTCCCACATGTTTTTATTGTCATTTTTCTGTCTCTTCTGACTTTCTCCCTTCCTTCCAGGTCCTTCCTCCTCTGCAGCACCCCTTGTTGCCTGCCCCTGGCTGCTACTTTCCCAGCCACAAGCTGCCCTCAGAGGACCCGTGGAGATTTTGGCCCTTGGAGGCTACAGAGGGGAGGCTCCTGACATATGGTTGTGACGCTGCCTGTGGAGGAGGAGCACAACAACGAGGACAACGATTCTGTGATGGAGAGTAAGTGCTCTGAGGCAGGTGTGCCCGTTGTGCTGCCCTTGCTGGCTGCTGATTGCCACCCACCTGCGAGGTTCTTCCTTCTACCGTGGTTGCTGTCTTTGTGGAGCGGTACAGTGAAAAATTTATTTGTTTTTTTTTTGTCTTTTTTCTACCTCCCTACGCGCGTTCTCACAGCACTGCAGGCAGGTGAGCGCTTGGAGCTGTGCCCACTACTCCCTTCCTTTGCTCTGCGCTGCAGTGGGTCTGTAGCTCATGGGTCTGCCTCACCTCATTTTAATTTAATTTAATTTTATTTATTTTATTTATTTATTTTATATTTTCATTTATTATTCTTTTCATCAGGATTTGGGGTGATTTCCACCACCTGCCTCAGGCTCCGATGTCACTGTTGCGGGTTAAATCTGGGAGGTTTTGGGTCTCGTGGTGGTTTGAGCTGGAACCCCAAGTCTCAGCTGAAAGTTGCTGGTTTTAGGGTTACTAAAAGCATGTTAAATAGTTTTACTGAGCTGGTGTTGAGCTGAAATCTTTGTTTTTTCCCCCAAACCCATGCTGACTTTCCACCTTAATTAAACTCCCAAAATTCAGCAGAATCCTCTTGAATACTTCTTTTACACTTCGTTTGCCACCCAGCAGCTCTCGCAAAAGAGACCTAGGAGCATCAGGGCATGTGAGCAGGAGGTCGGGTGGTGGAGTAGCTCCCTGGTGTCCCAGAGGGAAGGGAGCCGTGGGAACGAAGAAAAGCTTCAAGGCCTTGGGATGGTTGGTGAAAGAGGCTTTTTGGGCGGAGTGTGTGGCTTTTTGTTGGAGTGGCCTAGAGGATCTTCCAAGGTTCCTTCCATTCCCTGACATTCCGTGGAGGTCCAAACGTCCCCCTACCACCAGCGGCACCCCCAGGGTGTGGGGAGGGCCTGGCCTCTCTCAGCCCTGCTGCCAGGGGTCTGCACGGCGCTGGGACCCCTCACTTCCCCCCTTCTTTTCGTTGCAGGTCTTCTTACCAAGTGCAAGGCTAGAAGAGTTGCGGCCTGGAAGCTATACGTGTTCGTCGCCATCAGTCTAATAGAGTTCCTGGTTTTGATTTCCATTATCGGTGTGCGCTCCCAGGTGGTTTCGGGGCTCATCCCTGCAGCCCCAGCTGCAGGTAGGGGGGAAAAAAAAAGGGGGCTCGGTGCCTGTATCCAACCCTGCTGCTGCCCCTTCTTTGCTCCTGCAAACCTCTGGATTTCTTTGTCCTTAGGGCTCTCTCAACGTGCGTATTCCTGCCCCCCTTCGTGGATCGGGTTCAAGGGGAAATGTTTCTACTTCTCCGACGGGGAAAAGAACCAAACCTTGAGCCGGGCTGACTGCCACGCGCGCAACGCCAGCCTGGCCGTGATCCAGTCCAGGGAGGAGCTGGTGAGCCTTTTTTTTGTTTTGGGTGGGGGGCAGAGCTCTGGGGGTGTTGGTGAGCCCCCTTTTCAACCCTGCTCCCCCTCTGCTCCCAGGACTTCATGATGCGCTATAAAGGTTCTCACGACCACTGGATCGGGCTGAGCCGCCAGAACCCGAGGCAGCGCTGGGAATGGGACGATGGCACCGAATTTGACAGCTCATTGTGAGTCCGCCCTGCCCTGCACGTGGGTTTTTGGGGTGAGGGGGCAGGAAGCATGCAGGATGCTCACCCCGCTGCCTCCCCTGCAGGTTTCCCATCGGAGGAGGCGAGGATTTTGCTTTCTTGAACAACCAAAGAGTCACCAGCGCGCGCAGCAGCGGCGAGCGGCACTGGATCTGCACCAGGCAGCCCTGAGGCCGGCAGACAGGGCGCCTCCAGGTCTCGTGCAGAGAATACCGCACACCTTGGTGCCCTGGTGGATATTTTGGGGAACTGACAAGACCAGGGTTCATTCCTCAAGCCTGCAGGAGGCATTTTGTCATAGCTGCTGCTCCTGGAGCTTTTTCAGGTTTTCTGTCTGCTACTATGCAGTTCCCTTGCTTCTGCAAAACGTTTTTGTCATCTCAAACTCTTGTGCACTACATTTTTGCTTCGTCTTTATCAGTGCATAGCATTAAGGTAGGAGACGCAAGATTGTATTAGGAAAAGTATTAATGTAGCGTGTCGTGTTAACTGGCAAGAGATACTCCATTTCCTTTTTAACTCTTCAAACCCTTTTCTAAGGGCACTTGCACTTTTTTAGCAGAGGAGGAGGAGCATCTTAAATTACAGTGTTTTGTCAAAGAGATATCAGTATTGTGCCCAGGCAGAAACTGTCACAGAATGGGAATATCTCTGACCGCGTCCTGGAAATGGTTTGGACTGGAAGAAGGCTTCAAGATGGTCCTGTTCCAACCTCACTGCCCTGGGCTGAAGTCCCTGAGCTGCTGCGGGGGGGGGAAATCAGCTGTAACCCATCACCCCTGCTGGTGCTGTCCTGAGAAATGTGAATAGCAGGTGTGTGGCTGTGGCAGGGAACAACTTCCCACATTTGCCATTCCTCCTGTACTCGAAGAAACTCTTCACGGGCTCCCAGGCTGGATGGAAGTAGCAGTTCAGTCAGGTCTCCGTTAATGTGAACTGGTGCCCGTGGAGAGAAACGGTGCCTTTCTCTTGCTTTTCTGCTCCTCTGTATCTTTGTATTATATCAACACTATTTTTCTACGTACTGTTTTAATATATGTGCAATTTTTTAATAAATTTTTTTTACTGTCTGGCTCTTTTATTGTTTCCTCTTGTGTTACCCTGAGATCCAGCACGAGGTGAGTTTTACCCCACTGCTTTCTGCTCCTCCATGAAAACTCTCTCATTATAAGACCAGAGCTCCATCCTGTGCCACATCTCCTGAAAATATTAAGGATTTCCTAAGAAAGCCCAGGAAACTTCACTGCGGGTCACCCAAATCTTGCTTTTAGGACAGCACCTTCGAGAAACAGCAGATCATCTTTGCCAAAAATAAGAAATTCTCTGCTTTTGGATCCTGGAAGAGCTCAGCGATTCTAAATGATGCTTCAGGGTGGGGTGTAGAAGGGTTTTGCGTAGGAAGCCCTCATTCTTTGCTGACCTAAGCCAGACTTTGTGACATTTAGGTGTGTGAAGTCTGGAGAAAAGGCTAACAGCGGGAACTGGCATCTTGGTGAAGTGGTTTCTGCTATATTTCAGGTTGGTGAATTGAATTCGTTAACCAAAAGTGCATTTTTATTGCATGGAAGTGCCCTGCCTGGGACTGATGGAGGAAAACCAATAAGTCTTAAATTTATGTGCTTAGCTAAAGGCAATGCGCCAAGTCCACCGCTGCAAAATTCTCCCAGTTTGGGTTGCAAGAGCAAGTTAAAGCTAAAGTAACTGCGTTTGAGGAAAAAAGACTTAATAACAGCAGTTGGAGCGTGCGCGTAGCAGGAGAGGCAAGCAGGCCGTAGCTCTCGGTGTGCAAAATAAGGAAAGAGAGAACAGAAAACCCCAGATTAAGGCTGGCTCTGTCTTTGAGAAGTAATTACAACGTCGGTACTCGTTACCGAACACGTCGCTCACCGGTTCTGACAGCCCCTCATTTTGTGAAACTCTTGCAAACAGCTCAAAGGGCATCAAAAGCCCTCAAAATGCAGGATCGAGTCAAGCCAGACAAGGCTAAAAGGTCGCATTTCCCACGAGGTGTTTAGAGGAGGCTCTTCCACAGGATTTGCTTCTACATCTCCGGTCCTGGAGGTGGCACTGGTGGACTTGATTTGGAGCTGGCTGCTTGCTGGGAGGAGCCAGCTCTTGAAGCTCCCGGAGTCCGTTTCTCATGCTGTTGTTTTCCATACGGAACCAAAAATAAGAGCGCTGCTACAAACCCTACGATCCTCACCGTCACACCTTCGCCAACCGTCTCCGAGCTGAGGTGCTCCTCAAAAAAACATCTTCCCAGGATGGAGTTAGCCATGCAAATGTCCCGTGTTTCACCTGCATACCCTAAAAGCAAAAAGATCCCCAAAGCAAAAAGATTCCCTAAGCAAAAGATTCCAGGAAATCCTTGGAAGTCCATCCTTGCACCGTTTCCACATGCTCACAAGGAACTGGAAAGCTTTTCCCAGCCGAGCAAGCTTGAAAACTGCTGATTTGACTTGCCAAAAATTGGGAAAAACTCGAATCCCATGCCATTTGACCTTTTTTTCCCCCCATAGAAGCTGCATCTTGATGTCTCCTTAGGGTGAATCCTGTGCACGCTCAGGCATGGTTTGATTGTCAGCTTTGTGACTTCTGTGGTGCTCTGATATTTCATTTTATTGTGAAATGAGTCGTGAATGAGTCATTGCCATGTATGACCCTGCTGCCCTGAGAAATTATCAGCTGTTTGGTTGCAAGTTCAGGTAGTAACTTCAGTTCCTATTCAGCAGTTTTCAGCTGAATTCCCTTCCTGAGCTTCCTTCAAAGTTTCTGAGCTTTTGTCTCGTCTGGATCTGCACCAGGCAGCCCTGAGGCCGGCAGACAGGGCGCCTCCAGGTCTCTTGCAGAAAATACCTCACACCTTGGTGCCCTGTCAGATATTTTGGGGAACTGACGAGACCAGGGTTCATTCCTCAGGCCTGCAGGAGGCATTTTGTCATAGCTGCTGCTTCTGGAGCCTTTTCAGGTTTTCTGCCTGCCACTACACAGTTCCCTTGGTTCTGCAAAACGTTTTTGTCATCTCAAACTCTTCTGCACTACGTTTTTGCTTCGTCTTTATTAGTGCATAGCATTAAGGTAGATAGTAGAGGCAAGGTTTGATTAGGAAACATAGCAACATAGCGTGTAATGTAACTGACAACAGATACTCCATTTCCGTTTTAGCTCTTCAAACCCTTTTCTAAGGGCATTTGCACTTTTTTAGCAGAGGTGGAGGAGGTGTACTGGGGGGGTAATACGTTTGGGTTGGGATTTAATGGAAAAAAAATGGGGAAAAAAAAAAAAAGTCCCAAAAATGCCTTTCACAAAATGGCGGCCGGGACCTCCCCTCAGAGCCTCCACAGAGGTGGCGGGTTTCGTTCCGGCCGCTGATTGGCTCGTGCCTCCGTTGTCCCGCCCTTGCCGGCTGCTGATTGGCTCCCGCCTCTCCCGCTTGCGAGGTTCTCCTTCCTCCCCTGGTTGCTGTCGTTGTGTTACGAGACAGGGAAAAATTCGCTTTTTTTGGCCATTTTTTTGCCTTTTTTTGTCCTTTTTTCTACCTTCTTACGCGCGTTCTCGCAGCGCTGCACGCGGGGGAGCGCTTGGAGCTGCTGTCACCGCTCCCTTCCTCTGCTCTGCGCCGCGATGGAGGCAGCGGGACCAGCGGGACCTCCGCGGGGCCGGGATGGCGGCAGGGGCCGGGGTCGTGGCAGGGCCCGGCGGCACACGGTGAGTTCGGGTTCGGGGGGAGCTTTGCTGGGGGGGTCCACGTTTTGTGCGGCCCTTTGAAGGGCTCTTGTAAGGAGCGGGGCTGGGAGGAGCCCC
Source organism: Anas platyrhynchos (assembly GCF_047663525.1). Classification (NCBI taxonomy): domain Eukaryota; kingdom Metazoa; phylum Chordata; class Aves; order Anseriformes; family Anatidae; genus Anas; species Anas platyrhynchos. The sequence continues at coordinate 947,263 of NC_092603.1, forward strand.
CGCTTAGCCCCGCTGCCCCTGCGTTTGTTCGGAAGTTTTTTCCCCGTATGTAAGTGGATGCCGGGCTGCGTCTGTGGCTGCGCCCTACAAGCTGGGGGGCAGCGTTTTGGAGTTAGGGCTGCGATTATGGTTGGTCGTTGGGATTAGGGCTGGGGTTGGGAGTGGGTTTGGGGCGGCGGGGTGGTGGCGCGGCCGCCGGGCGGTGGAGCCGGTTCCTGGTGCGGCCGCGGGGCGGTGGCGTCGGACTCCGGCGCGGCCGCGGGGCGGCGGCCCCCCTTTGGGGTGGCTGAAATTGGGATTAATGATGAGATTGGGATCGAGATTGATACCGGGATCGGGGTGCTGGAGGCGGCCAAGCCCTCCCCTGTTTCCCAGGCTGCTGCCGGTTTTCTCCCAGCTTCATTCCGTTACCTTCTCACCGCAGCGTCACCTCCCTACATGTTTCTGTTGTCACTTTTCTGTCTTTTCTGACTTTCTCCCTTCCTTCCAGGTATTTCGTCCTCTGCAACACCCCTTGTTGCCTGCCCCTGGCTGCTGCATTCCCAGCCACAAGCTGCCCTCAGAGGACATTTGGAGATTTTGGCCTGGGGAGGCTCCTGAGATATGGCTGTGGCGCTGTCTGTGGAGGAGAAGAGGAATGAGGACAAGGATTCTGTGAGGGAGAGTAAGTGCTCTGAGGCAGGTGTGCCCGTTGTGCTGCCCTTGCTGGCTGCTGATTGCCACCCACCTGCGAGGTTCTTCCTCCTACCGTGGCTGCTGTCGTTATGGAGAGGGACAAGGAAAAATTGGCTTTTTTTTTGTCATTTTTGGCTTTTTTCTACTGTCCTACACGCGTTCTTGCAGCACTGCAGGCGGGTGAGCGCTTGGAGCTGCTTTCAGCGCTCCCTTCCTCTAATCTGCGCCGTGACGGGTCTGTAGCTGATGGGACTGCCTCACCTCATTTTATTTTTATTTATTTTTATGCATGTTTATTTTTTCCTCAGGGTTTGGGATGATTTCTACTGCCCGTAATTCACGGGTCTGCCTCTCCTCATTTTATTAACTATTTTATTTTTTCCACCACTTGTGGCTCGTGAGTCTCCCTCACCTCATTGTAGTAGGAGTAGTATTTCTTGAGGAATTGGGGTGATTTCCACTGCCTGTAGTTCGTGGATCTGCTAGATCTTATTTTATTTTTTAATATTATTTTTACTTCTATTTTGATATGTATTTTACTTTTTACGTCATTTTATTTTTTCTTGTGGATTTGGGGTGATCTCCCCTCACAGCTGCCTCAGAGGTGGCGGGTTTCGTTCCGGCCGCTGATTGGCTGGCTGCCTCCGTTATCCCGCCCTTGCCGGCTGCTGATTGGCTCCCGCTGCGAGGTTCTCCTTCCTCCCCTGGTTGCTGTCGTTGTGTTGCGAGACAAGGAAAAATTGGCTTTTTTTGGCCACTTTTTTCCTTTTTTTGGCCTTTTTTCTACCTTCTTACGCGCGTTTTCGCAGTGCTGCACACGGGTGAGCTGCTTTCAGCGCTCCCTTCCTCTGCTCTGCGCCGCGATTAAGGCAGTGGGGCCGGGGTCGCGGCAGGGGCCGGGGGCACACGGTGAGTTCGGGTTCAGGGGGAGCGTTGCTGGGGGGGGGGTCCACATTTTGTGTGGCCCTTTGAAGGGCTCTTGCAAGGGACGTGACGTATTGGGGGGAGGGCCCCGCTCACTCTGCTCACCCCGCCCACTTGCGCATGGAAGCTGAAGCCGGGAGCTGTGTCTGTGGCTGCGGCCTACAACCTGGGGGGCAGCGTTTTGGGATTGGGGCTGCGATTGAGGTTGGCATTGGGATTAGAGATGGGGTCGGGAGTGGGTTTGGGGTGGAATTAGGGCTGCGGTTGGGGTTTGGGCCGGGGCTGGGGTTGGGGCCGTGAATGGGCTCGGGCTGGGGGCTGCTCTGTCCGGACTTGTCCGCAGCACGGCCGGGGGGAAGCCGGGAGCTGCGTCTGCGCCCTACAACCTGGGGGGCAGCGTTTTGGGATTGGCGTTGCAATTAAGGTTGGTCATTGGGATTAGGGGGTCATTGGGTCGGGAATGGGTTTGGGTTGGGATTAGGGCTGGGGCCGTGGCTGGGGTTTGGGCCGTGAATGGACTCGGGGTGGGGGCTCTGCCGGCCGGCCTCGGCCCTGGTGCGGCTGGGGGGGTTGCCGGGACCGGGCCCCGGTGCGGCCGGGGAGATGCCGGGCCTGCGGCTGGGGAGGAACCGGGAGCTGCGTCTGTGGCTGCGCCCTACAAGCTGAGGGGCAGCGTTTTGGGCTTACGGCTGTGATAAAGGTTGGTCATTGGGATTAGGGCTGGGGTCGGGAACGGGTTTGGGATGGAATTAGGGCTGCAGTTGGGGTTTGGGCCGGGGCTGGGATTTGGGCCGTGAATGGGCTCGGGGTGGGGGCTGCGCCGGCTGCCCTCGGGCCCCGGCGCGGGGCGGCGGCCGCGGGGCGGCGGCGGCGGCCGCGGGGCGGCGGCGGCCGCGGGACGGCCCCTTTGGGGTAGCTGAAATTGGGATTAACGATGAGATTGGGATCGAGATTGATACCGGGATCGGGGTGCTGGAGGCGGCCAAGCCCTCCCCAGCTTCCCAGGCTGCTTCCAGCTTTCTCCCAGCTTCCTTCCGTTACTTTCTCACCATGGCGTCACCTTCCCACATCTTTCTGTTGTCGTTTTTCTGTCTCTTCTGACTTTCTCCCTTCCTTCCAGGTCCTTCCCCCTCTGCAGCACCCCTTGTTGCCTGCCCCTGGCTGCTGCATTCCCAGCCACAAGCTGCCCTCAGAGGACCCGTGGAAATTTTGGCCCTTGGAGGCCGCTGAGGGGAGGCTCCTGAGATATGGCTGTGGCGTTGTCTGTGGAGGAGAAGCACAATGAGGACAACGATTCTGTGAGGGAGAGTAAGTGTTACGAGGCAGGGGACTCTGATGTTGTCCAGTTTTCCGTGCTCGTTTTCCTGCCCTTGCCGGCTGCTGACTGCTTCCTGCCTTTGTGGTTCTTTCTCCTACCGTGGTTGCTGTCTTTGTGGAGCGGTACAGTGAAAAATTTGCTTTTTTTTTTTTTTGTCTTTTTTCTACCTCCCTATGCGCGTTCTCACAGCACTGCAGGCAGGTGAGCGCTTGGAGCTGTGCCCACCACTCCCTTCCTTTGCTGTGCGCTGCAGTGGGTCTGTAGCTCATGGGTCTGCCTCACCTCATTTTAATTTAATTTAATTTTATTTATTTTATTTATTTATTTTATATTTTCATTTATTATTCTTTTCATCAGGATTTGGGGTGATTTCCACCACCTGCCTCAGGCTCCGATGTCACTGTTGCGGGTTAAATCTGGGAGGTTTTGGGTCTCGTGGTGGTTTGAGCCGGAACCCCCAGTCTCAGCTGAAAGTTGCTGGTTTTAGGGTTACTAAAAGCGCGTTAAATAGTTTTACTGAGCTGGTGTTGAGCTGAAATCTTTGTTTTTTCCCCCAAACCCATGCTGACTTTCCACCCTAATTAAACTCCCAAATTTCAGCAGAATCCTCTTGAATACTTCTTTTACACTTCCTTTGCCACCCAGCAGCTCTCGCAAGAGAGACTGAGGAGCATCAGGGCGTGTAAGCAGGAGGTCGGGTGGTGGAGTAGCTCCCTGGTGTCCCAGAGGGAAGGGAGCCGTGGGAACAAAGAAAAGCTTCAAGGCCTTGGGACGGTTGGTGAAAGAGGCTTTTTGTCGGAGTGACTGTGTGGCTTTTTGTTGGAGTGGCCTAGATGATCTTCCAAGGTTCCTTCCATTCCCTGACGTTCCGTGGAGGTCCAACCGTCCCCCTACCACCAGCGGCACCCCCAGGGTGTGGGGAGGGCCTGGCCTCTCTCAGCCCTGCTGCCAGGGGTCTGCACGGTGCCGGGACCCCTCACTTCCCCCCCCTTCTTTTCGTTGCAGGTCTTCTTACCAAGTGCAAGGCTAGAAGAGTTGCGGCCTGGAAGCTATACGTGTTCGGCATCATCAGTCTAATAGAGTTCCTGGTTTTGATTTCCATTATCATCTGTGAGTGTTCCCAAGTGGTTTCGGGGCTCTGCCCTGCGGCCCCAGCTGCAGGCAGGGGGAAAAAAAAAAAGGGGGCTCGGTGCCTGTATCCAACCCTGCTGCTGCCCCTTCTTTGCTCCTGCAAACCCCTGGATTTCTTTGTCCTTAGGGCTCTCTCAACGTGCGTATTCCTGCCCCCATTCGTGGATCGGGTTCGAGGGGAAATGTTTCTACTTCTCCGACGGGGAAAAGAACCAGACCTTGAGCCGGGCTGACTGCCACGTGCACGGCGCCAACCTGGCCGTGATCCAGTCCAGGGAGGAGCTGGTGAGGCTGGGGCTTTTCTCCTTTTTTATTTTGGGTGGGGGGCAGAGCTCTGGGGGTGTTGGTGAGCCCCCTTTTCAACCCTGCTCCCCCTCTGCTCCCAGGAGTTCATGATGCGCTATAAAGGTTCTCACGACCACTGGATCGGGCTGAGCCGCCAGAACCCGAGGCAGCGCTGGGAATGGGACGATGGCACCGAATTTGACAGCTCATTGTGAGTCCGCCCTGCCCTGCACGTGGGTTTTTGGGGTGAGGGGGCAGAAAGCATGCAGGATGCTCACCCCACTGCCTCCCCTGCAGGTTTCCCATCGGAGGAGGCGAGGATTTTGCTTTCTTGAACAACCAAAGAGTCACCAGCGCGCGCAGCAGCGGCGAGCGGCACTGGATCTGCACCAGGCAGCCCTGAGGCCGGCAGACAGGGCGCCTCCAGGTCTCGTGCAGAGAATACCGCACACCTTGGTGCCCTGTCAGATATTTTGGGGAACTGACAAGACCAGGGTTCATTCCTCAGGCCTGCAGGTGGTGTTTTGTCACAGCTGCTGCTCCTGGAGCTTTTTCAGGTTTTCTGTCTGCTACTACGCAGTTCCCTTGCTTCTGCAAAACGTTTTTGTCATCTCAAACTCTTGTGCACTACATTTTTGCTTCGTCTTTATCAGTGCATAGCATTAAGGTAGGAGACACAAGGTTGTATTAGGAAAAGTAGTAATGTAGCGTGTCGTGTTAACTGGCAAGAGATACTCCATTTCCTTTTTAACTCTTCAAACCCTTTTCTAAGGGCACTTGCACTTTTTTAGCAGAGGAGGAGGAGCATTTTAAAATACAGTGTTTTGTCAAAGAGATATCAGTATTGTGCCTAGGCAGAAACTGTCACAGGATGGGAATATCTCAGACCGCGTCCTGGAAATGGTTTGGACTGGAAGAAGGCTTCAAGATGGTCCTGTTCCAACCTCACTGCCCTGGGCTGAAGTCCCTGAGCTGCTGCAGGGGGTGGAAATCAGCTGTAACCCATCACCCCTGCTGGTGCTATCCTGAGAAATGTGAACAGCAGGTGTGTGGCTGTGGCAGGGAACAACTTCCCACATTTGCCATTCCTCCTGTACTTGAAGAAACTCTTCACGGGCTCCCAGGCTGGATGGCAGTAGCAGTTCAGTCAGGTCTCCGTTAATGTGAACTGGTGCCCGTGGAGAGAAATGGTGCCTTTCTCTTGCTTTTCTGCTCCTCTGTATCTTTGTATTATATCAACACTATTTTTCTACGTACTGTTTTAATATATGTGCAATTTTTTAATAAATTTTTTTTACTGTCTGGCTCTTTTATTGTTTCCTCTTGTGTTACCCTGAGATCCAGCACGAGGTGAGTTTTACCCCACTGCTTTCTGCTCCTCCATGAAAACTCTCTCATTATAAGACCAGAGCTCCATCCTGTGCCACATCTCCTGAAAATATTAAGGATTTCCTAAGAAAGCCCAGGAAACTTCACTGCAGGTCCCCCAAATCTTGCTTTTAGGACAGCACCTTTGAGAAACAGCAGATCATCTTTGCCAAAAAATAAGAAATTCTCTGCTTTTGGATCCTGGAAGAGCTCAGCAATTCTAAATGATGCTTCAGGGTGGGGTGCGGAAGGGTTTTGTGTAGGAAGCCCTCGTTCTTTGCTGACCTAAGCCAGACTTTGTGACATTTAGGTGTGTGAATTCTGGAGAAAAGACTAACAGCAGGAACTGGCATCTTGGTGAAGTGGTTTCTGCTATATTTCAGGTTGGTGAATTGAATTTGTTAACCAAAAGTGCATTTTTATTGCGTGGAAGTGCCCTGCCTGGGACTGATGGAGGAAAACCGATAAGTCTTAAATTTATGTGCTTAGTTAAAGGCAATGCGCCAAGCCCACCGCTGCAAAATTCTCCCAGTTTGGGTTGCAAGAGCAAGTTAAAGCTAAATTATCTGCGTTTGAGGAAAAAAGACTTAATAACAGCAGTTGGAGCGTGCGCGTAGCAGGAGAGGCAATCAGGCCGTAGGTCTCAGTGAGCAAAATAAGGAAAGAGAGAACAGAAAACCCCAGATTAAGGCTGGCTCTGTCTTTGAGAAGCAATTACGTCGGTACTCGTTACCGAACACGTCGCTCACCGGTTCTGCCAGCCCCTCATCTTGTGAAACTCTTGCAAACAGCTCAAAGGGCATCAAAAGCCCTCAAAATGCAGGATCGAGTCAAGCCATACAAGGCTAAAAGGTCGCGTTATTCACGAGGTGTTTTTACGAGGAGGCTCTTCCACGGATTTGCTTCTACATCTCCAGTCCTGGAGGTGGCACTGGTGGACTTGATTTGGAGCTGGCTGCTTGCTGGGAGGAGCGAGCTCCTGAAGCTCCCGGAGTGCGTTTCTCGTGCTGTTGTTTTCCAAAGGGAACCAAAAATAAGAGCGCTGCTACAAACCCTACGATCCTCACCGTCACACCTTCACCAACCGTCTCCGAGCTGAGGTGCTCCTCAAAAAAACGTCTTCCCAGGATGGAGTTAGCCGTGCAAATGTCCCGTGTTTCACCTGCATACCCTAAAAGCAAAAAGATCCCCAAAGCAAAATGATTCCCAAAGCAAAAGATTCCAGGAAATCCTTGGAAGTCCATCCTTGCACCGTTTCCATATGCTCACAAGGAACTGGAAGGCTTTTCCCAGCCGAGCAAGCTTGAAAACTGCTGATTTAACTTGCCAAAAATTGGGAAAAACTCGAATCCCATGCCATTTGACCTTTTTTTTTCCCCCCATACAAGCTGCATCTTGATGTCTCCTTAGGGTGAATCCTCTGCACGCTCAGGCATGGTTTGATTGGCAGCTTTGTGACCTCTGGTGCTCTAATATTTCATTTTATCGTGAAATGAGTCGTGAATGAGTCATTGCCATGTATGACCCTGCTGCCCTGAGAAATTATCAGCTGTTGGGTTGCACTTCAAGTAGTAACTTCAGTTCCTATCCTGCAGTTTTCAGCTGAATTCCCCTCCTGAGTTTCCTTCAAAGTTTCTGAGCTTTTGTCTCGTCTGGATCTGCACCAGGCAGCCCTGAGGCCGGCAGACAGGGCACCTCCAGGTCTCGTGCAGAAAATACCTCACACCTTGGTGCCCTGGCGGATATTTTGGGGAACTGACAAGACCAGGGTTCATTCCTCAGGCCTGCAGGAGGCATTTTGTCATAGCTGCTGCTTCTGGAGCCTTTTCAGGTTTTCTGCCTGCCACTACGCAGTTCCCTTGGTTCTGCAAAACGTTTTTGTCATCTCAAACTCTTCTGCACTACATTTTTGCTTCGTCTTTATCAGTGCATAGCATTAAGGTAGATAGTAGAGGCAAGGTTTGATTAGGAAACATAGCAACATAGGGTGTAATGTAACTGACAACAGATACTCCATTTCCTTTTTAGCTCTTCAAACCCTTTTCTAAGGGCACTTGCACTTTTTTAGCAGAGGAGGAGGAGGTGTACTGGGGGGGTAATACGTTTGGGTTGGGATTTAATGGAAAAAAAATGGGGAAAAAAAAAAAAAGTCCCTAAAATGCCTTTCACAAAATGGCGGCCGAGACCTCCCCTCACAGCTGCCTCAGAGGAGGCGGGTTTTGTTCCGGCCGCTGATTGGCTGGCTGCCTCCGTTGTCCCGCCCTTGCCGGCTGCTGATTGGCTGCCGGCTGATTAGTTGTACGTGGCAGCGACATTTTCTATTGTGCCCTGGTTGCTGTGGTTGTGTTGCGGGACGGGGAAAATTTCGCTGTTTTTGGCCATTTTTTGCCTTTTTTTTTAGCCTTTTTTCTACCTTCTTACACGCGTTCTCGCCGCGCCGCACGTGGGTGAGCTGCTTTCAGCGCTCCCTTCCTCTGCTCTGCGGCGTGATGGAGGCAGCGGGACCAGCGGGACCTCCGCGGGGCCGGGGTCGCGGCAGGGTCCGGTGGCACACGGTGAGTTCGGGTTCGGGGGGAGCTTTGCTGGGGGGGTCCACGTTTTGTGCGGCCCTTTGATGGGCTCTTGTAAGGAGCGGGGCTGGGAGGAGCCCCCGCTTAGCCCCGCTGCCCCTGCGTTTGTTCGGAAGTTTTTTCCCCGTATGTAAGTGGATGCCGGGCTGCGTCTGTGGCTGTGCCCTACAAGCTGGCGGGCAGCGTTTTGGAGTTAGGGCTGCGATTATGGTTGGTCGTTGGGATTAGGGCTGGGGTTGGGAGTGGGTTTGGGGCGGCGGGGTGGTGGCGCGGCCGCCGGGCGGTGGAGCCGGTTCCTGGTGCGGCCGCGGGGCGGTGGCGCCGGACTCCGGCGCGGCCGCGGGGTGGCGGGGCCCCTTTGGGGTAGCTGAAATTGGGATTATTGATGAGATTGGGATCGAGATTGATACCGGGATCGGGGTGCTGGAGGCGGCCAAGCCCTCCCCTGTTTCCCAGGCTGCTGCCGGTTTTCTCCCAGCTTCTTACCGTTACCTTCTCACCGCGGCGTCATCTCCCTACATGTTTCTGTCGTCACTTTTCTGCCTTTTCTAACTTTCTCCCTTCTTTCCAGGTATTTCCTCCTCTGCAGCACCCCTTGTTGCCTGCCCCTGGCTCCTGCATTCCCAGCCACAAGCTGCCCTCAGAGGACATTTGGAGATTTTGGCCTGGGGAGGCTCCTGAGATATCGTTGTGGCGCTGCCTGTGGAGGAGAAGAGGAATGAGGACAACGATTCTGTGAGGGATTGTAAGTGCTCTGAGGCAGGTGTGCCCGTTGTGCTGCCCTTGCTGGCTGCTGATTGCCACCCACCTGCGAGGTTCTTTCTTCTACCATGGTTGCTGTCGTTATGGAGAGGGACAAGGAAAAATTGGCTTTTTTTTGTCATTTTTGGCTTTTTTCTACTGTCCTACACGCGTTCTTGCAGCACTGCAGGCGGGTGAGCGCTTGGAGCTGCTTTCAGCGCTCCCTTCCTCTAATCTGCGCCGTGACGGGTCTGTAGCTGACGGGACTGCCTCACCTCATTTTATTTTTATTTATTTTTATGCATGTTTATTTTTTCTTCAGGGTTTGGGATGATTTCCACTGCCCGTAGGCACATGTCTGCCTCTCCTCATTTCATTAACTATTTTATTTTTTCCACCACTTGTGGCTCGTGAGTCTCCCTCACCTCATTGTAGTAGTAGTAGTATTTCTTGAGGAATTGGGGTGATTTCCACTGCCTGTAGCTCGTGGATCTGCTAGTTCTTATTTTATTTTTTAATATTATTTTTACTTTTATTTTTTTACTTCTATTTTTATGTGTATTTTACTTTTTACGTCATTTTATTTTTTCTTGTGGATTTGGGGTGATCTCCCCTCACAGCTGCCTCAGAGGTGGCGGGTTTCGTTCCGGCCGCTGATTGGCTCGTGCCTCCGTTGTCCTGCTCTTGCTGGCTGCTGATTGGCTCCTGCTGCGAGGTTCTCCCTCCTCCCCGGTTGCTGTCGTTGTGTTGCGAGACAAGGAAAAATTGGCTTTTTTTGGCCACTTTTTTCCTTTTTTTGGCCTTTTTTCTACCTTCTTACGCGCGTTTTCGCAGTGCTGCACACGGGTGAGCTGCTTTCAGCGCTCCCTTCCTCTGCTCTGCGCCGCGATTAAGGCAGTGGGGCCGGGGTCGCGGCAGGGGCCGGGGGCACACGGTGAGTTCGGGTTCAGGGGGAGCGTTGCTGTGGGGGGTCCACATTTTGTGTGGCCCTTTGAAGGGCTCTTGCAAGGGACGTGACGTATTGGGGGGAGGGCCCCGCTCACCCCGCCCACTTGCGCATGGTCTGTATTGGAAGCTGAAGCCGCGCGGTGTCTGTGGCTGCGGCCTACAACCTGGTGGGCAGCGTTTTGGGATTGGGGCTGCGATTAAGGTTGGCATTGGGATTAGGGCTGGGGCCGGGGCTGGGGTTTGGGCCGTGAATGGGCTCGGGGTGGGGGCTGCTCCGTCCAGCCTCGTCCCCGGCACGGCCAGGGGGTTGCCGGGCCCGCGGCCTGGTGGGAGCCGGGAGCTGCGTCTGTGGCTGCGACCTACAACCTGGTGGGCAGCGTTTTGGGATTGTGGCTGCGATTAAGGTTAGTCATTGGGATTAGGGCTGGGGTCGAGAATGGGTTTGGGATGGAATTAGGGCTGCGGTTGGGGTTTGGGCCGGGGGCCGGGGTGCGCAGGCGCGGCGGTGGGCAGGGCACGGGCGCGGCAGCGGCCGGCGGGCGGTGCCGGGCCCCTTTGGGGTAGCTGAAATTGGGATTATTGATGAGATTGGGATCGAGATTGATACCGGGATCGGGGTGTTGGAGGCGGCCAAGCCCTCCCCTGTTTCCCAGGCTGCTGCCGGTTTTCTCCTAGCTTCTTACTGTTACGTTCTCACCGCGGCGTCATTTCCCCACATGTTTTTATTGTCATTTTTCTGTCTCTTCTGACTTTCTCCATTCCTTCCAGGTCCTTCCTCCTCTGCAGCACCCCTTGTTGCCTGCCCCTGGCTGCTGCATTCCCAGCCACAAGCTGCCCTCAGAGGACATTTGGAGATTTTGGCCTGGGGAGGCTCCTGAGATATTGTTGTGGCGCTGCCTGTGGAGGAGAAGAGGACTGAGGACAAGGATTCTGTGAGGGAGAGTAAGTGCTCTGAGGCAGGCGTGCCTGTTGTTGTCCAATTATCCGTGCTCATTTTCCTGCCCTTGCCGGCTGCTGATTGCCACCCGACTTTGAGGTTCTTCCTCCTACCGTGGTTGCTGTCGTTATGGAGAGGGACAAGGAAAAATTGGCTTTTTTTGTCATTTTTGGCTTTTTTCTACTGCCCTACACGCGTTCTCGCAGCACTGCAGGCGGGTGAGCGCTTGGAGCTGCTTTCAGCGTTCCCTTCCTCTAATCTGCGCCGTGACAGGTCTGTAGCTGATGGGACTCCCTCACCTCATTTTATTTTTATTTATTTTTATGCATGTTTATTTTTTCTTCAGGGTTTGGGATGATTTCCACTGCCCGTAGGCACATGTCTGCCTCTCCTGATTTCATTAACTATTTTATTTTTTCCACCACTTGTGGCTCGTGAGTCTCCCTCACCTCATTGTAGTAGTAGTAGTATTTCTTGAGGATTTGGGGGGATTTCCACTGCCTGTAGCTCGTGGGTCTGCTAGATCTTATTTTATTTCTTATTATTATTTTTACTTTTATTTTTTTACTTCTATTTTTATATGTATTTTACTTTTTACGTCATTTTATTTTTTCTTGTGGATTTGGGGTGATCTCCCCTCACAGCTGCCTCAGAGGTGGCGGGTTTCGTTCCGGCCGCTGATTGGCTCGTGCCTCCGTTGTCCTGCTCTTGCTGGCTGCTGATTGGCTCCTGCTGCGAGGTTCTCCCTCCTCCCCGGTTGCTGTCGTTGTGTTGCGAGACAAGGAAAAATTGGCTTTTTTTGGCCACTTTTTTCCTTTTTTTGGCCTTTTTTCTACCTTCTTACGCGCGTTTTCGCAGTGCTGCACACGGGTGAGCTGCTTTCAGCGCTCCCTTCCTCTGCTCTGCGCCGCGATTAAGGCAGTGGGGCCGGGGTCGCGGCAGGGGCCGGGGGCACACGGTGAGTTCGGGTTCAGGGGGAGCGTTGCTGTGGGGGGTCCACATTTTGTGTGGCCCTTTGAAGGGCTCTTGCAAGGGACGTGACGTATTGGGGGGAGGGCCATGCTCGCTCCGCTCACCCCGCCCACTTGCGCATGGAAGCTGAAGCCGGGAGCTGTGTCTGTGGCTGCGGCCTACAACCTGGTGGGCAGCGTTTTGGGATTGGGGCTGCGATTAAGGTTGGCATTGGGATTAGGGCTGGGGCCGGGGCTGGGGTTTGGGCCGTGAATGGGCTCGGGGTGGGGGCTGCTCCGTCCAGCCTCGTCCCCGGCACGGCCGGGGGGTTGCCGGGCCCGCGGCCCGGGGGGGAGCCGGGAGCTGCGTCTGTGGCTGCGCCCTACAACCTGGTGGGCAGCGTTTTGGGCTTACGGCTGTGATAAAGGTTGGTCATTGGGATTAGGGCTGGGGTCGGGAACGGGTTTGGGATAGAATTAGGGCTGCGGTTGGGGTTTGGGCCGTGAATGGGCTCGGGGTGGGGCCGGAGGCCCGGTGCGCGACGGCGACGGCCGGGGGGCGGTGCCGGGCCCCTTTGGGGTAGCTGAAATTGGGATTATTGATGAGATTGGGATCGAGATTGATACCGGGATCGGGGTGCTGGAGGCGGCCAAGCCCTCCCTTGTTTCCCAGGCTGCTTCCAGCTTTCTCCCAGCTTCTTACTGTTACCTTCTCACCGCAGCGTCACCTTCCCACATGTTTCTGTTGTCATTTTTCTGTCTTTTCTGACTTTCTCCCTTCCTTCCAGGTCCTTCCTCCTCTGCAGCACCCCTTGTTGCCTGCCCCTGGCTGCTGCTTTCCCAGCCACAAGCTGCCCTCAGAGGACCTGTGGAGATTTTGGCCTGGGGAGGCTCCTGAGATATGGCTGCGGCGCTGCCTGTGGAGGAGCACAACAATGAGGATAACGATTCTGTGACGGAGAGTACCCGCTCTGAGGCAGGCGTGAAGCAGTGGGTTTTGGGTAAGGATCCTTCCCTGTTTGGAGGGCGACAGATCTGTGGGGAGTCAGAGAGCCACCGAGGCTGGAAAAGGCCTCCGAGGTGGAGGTCAGTAGTCGAGGTTGGGGCCTTGGAGCTGCTGCAGCTGCAGCACCCGGTCACAAGTTAAAGGAGGATTTTGGCACTTCCTTTGCCACCCAGCAGCTCTCGCAAGAGAGACTGAGGAGCATCAGGGCGTGTAAGCAGGAGGTCGGGTGGTGGAGTAGCTCCTTCGTGTCCCAGAGGGAAGGGAGCCGTGGGAACGAAGAAAAGCTTCAAGGCCTTGGGATGGTTGGTAAAAGAGGCTTTTTGGGCGGAGTGTGTGGCTTTTTGTTGGAGTGGCCTAGAGGATCTTCCAAGGTTCCTTCCATTCCCTGACATTCCGTGGAGGTCCAAACGTCCCCCTACCACCAGCGGCACCCCCAGGGTGTGGGGAGGGCCTGGCCTCTCTCAGCCCTGCTGCCAGGGGTCTGCACGGCACTGGGACCCCTCACTTCCCCCCCTTCTTCTTGTTGCAGGTCTTCTTACCAAGTGCAAGGCTAGAAGAGTTGCGGCCTGGAAGCTATACGTGTTCGTCGCCATCAGTCTAATAGAGTTCCTGGTTTTGATTTCCATTATCAGTGTGCGCTCCCAGGTGGTTTCGGGGCTCATCCCTGCAGCCCCAGCTGCAGGTAGGGGGGAAAAAAAAAGGGGGCTCGGTGCCTGTATCCAACCCTGCTGCTGCCCCTTCTTTGCTCCTGCAAACCTCTGGATTTCTTTGTCCTTAGGGCTCTCTCAACGTGCGTGTTCCTGCCCCCCTTCGTGGATCGGGTTCAAGGGGAAATGTTTCTACTTCTCCGACGGGGAAAAGAACCAAACCTTGAGCCGGGCTGACTGCCACGCGCGCAACGCCAGCCTGGCCGTGATCCAGTCCAGGGAGGAGCTGGTGAGCCTTTTTATTGTTTTGGGTGGGGGGCAGAGCTCTGGGGGTGTTGGTGAGCCCCCTTTTCAACCCCGCTCCCCCTCTGCTCCCAGGACTTCATGATGCGCTATAAAGGTTCTCACGACCACTGGATCGGGCTGAGCCGCCAGAACCCGAGGCAGCGCTGGGAATGGGACGATGGCACCGAATTTAACAGCTCATTGTGAGTCCGCCGTGCCCTACACATGGGTTTTTGGGGTGAGGGGGCAGGAAGCATGCAGGATGCTCACCCCACTGCCTCCCCTGCAGGTTTCCCATCGGAGGAGGCGAGGATTTTGCTTTCTTGAACAACCAAAGAGTCACCAGCGCGCGCAGCAGCGGCGAGCGGCACTGGATCTGCACCAGGCAGCCCTGAGGCCGGCAGACAGGGCGCCTCCAGGTCTCGTGCAGAGAATACCGCACACCTTGGTGCCCTGTCAGATATTTTGGGGAACTGACAAGACCAGGGTTCATTCCTCAGGCCTGCAGGTGGTGTTTTGTCATAGCTGCTGCTCCTGGAGCTTTTTCAGGTTTTCTGTCTGCTACTATGCAGTTCCCTTGCTTCTGCAAAACGTTTTTGTCATCTCAAACTCTTGTGCACTACATTTTTGCTTCGTCTTTATCAGTGCATAGCATTAGGGTGGCAGACGCAAGGTTGTATTAGGAAAAGTAGCAACGTAGCATGTCGTGTAACTGACAACATATACTCCATTTCCTTTTTAACTCTTCAAACCCTTTTCTAAGGGCACTTGCACTTTTTTAGCAGAGGAGGAGGAGCATTTTAAATTACAGTGTTTTTCCAAAGAGGTATCAGTATTGTGCCCAGGCAGAAACTATCACAGAATGGATGGGAATATCTCAAAAAATGGTTTGGGCTGGAAGAAGGCTTCAAGATGGTCCTGTTCCAACCTCACTGCCCTGGGCTGAAGTCCCTGAGCTGCTGCAGGGGGTGGAAATCAGCTGTAACCCATCACCCCTGCTGGTGCTATCCTGAGAAATGTGAACAGCAGGTGTGTGGCTGTGGCAGGGAACAACTTCCCACAGTTACAATTCCTCCTGTACTCGAAGAAACTCTTCACGGGCTCCCAGGCTGGATGGCAGTAGCAGTTGAGTCAGGTATCCGTTAATGTGAACTGGTGCCCGTGGAGAGAAATGGTGCCTTTCTCTTGCTTTTCTGCTCCTCTGTATCTTTGTATTATATCAACACTATTTTTCTATGTGCTGTTTTAATATATGTGCAATTTCTCAATAAAATATTTTTCCTAAGTCTGGTTCTTTTATTGTTTCGTCTTGCGTTACCCTGAGATCCAGCACGAGGTGAGTTTTACCCCACTGCTTTCTGCTCCTCCATGAAAACTCTCTCATTATAAGACCAGAGCTCCATCCTGTGCCACATCTCCTGAAAATACTAAGGATTTCCTAAGAAAGCCCAGGAAACTTCACTGCGGGTCACCCAAATCTTGCTTTTAGGACAGCACCTTCGAGAAACAGCAGATCATCTTTGCCAAAAAATAAGAAATTCTCTGCTTTTGGATCCTGGAAGAGCTCAGCAATTCTAAATGATGCTTCAGGGTGGGGTGCGGAAGGGTTTTGTGTAGGAAGCCCTCGTTCTTTGCTGACCTAAGCCAGACTTTGTGACATTTAGGTGTGTGAAGTCTGGAGAAAAGGCTAACAGCAGGAACTGGCATCTTGGTGAAGTGGTTTCTGCTATATTTCAGGTTGGTGAATTGAATTAGTTAACCAAAAGTGCATTTTTATTGCATGGAAGTGCCCTGCCTCTGCCTGATGGAGGAAAACCAACAATACTTGAATTTATGTGCATAGCTAAAGGCAATGCGGCAAGTCCACTGCTGCAAAATTCTCCCAGTTTGGGTTGCTAGAGCAAGTTAAAGCTAAAGTAACTGCGTTTGAGGAAAAAAGACTTAATGACAACAGTTGGAGCGTGCGCGTAGCAGGAGAGGCAAGCAGGCCGTAGGTCTCAGTGTGCAAAATAAGGAAAGAGAGAACAGAAAACCCCAGATTAAGGCTGGCTCTGTCTTTGAGAAGTAATTACAACGTCGGTACTCGTTACCGAACACGTCGCTCACCGGTTCTGCCAGCCCCTCATCTTGTGAAACTCTTGCAAAAAGCTCAAAGGGCATCAAAAGCCCTCAAAATGCAGGATCGAGTCAAGCCAGACAAGGCTGAAAGGTCGCGTTATTTACGAGGTGTTTAGAGGAGGCTCTTCCACGGGATTTGCTTCTACATCTCCGGTCCTGGAGGTGGCACTGGTGGACTTGATTTGGAGCTTGCTGGGAGGAGCCAGCTCTTGAAGCTCCCGGAGTCCGTTTCTCATGCTGTTGTTTTCCATACGGAACCAAAAATAAGAGCGCTGCTACAAACTCTACGATCCTCACCGTCACACCTTCGCCAACCGTCTCCGAGCTGAGGTGCTCCTCAAAAAAACATCTTCCCAGGATGGAGTTAGCCATGCAAATGTCCCGTGTTTCACCTGCAGGAGACCCTAAAAGCAAAAAGATCCCCAAAGCAAAAAGATTCCCAAAGCAAAAGATTCCAGGAAATCCTTGGAAGTCCATCCTTGCACCGTTTCCACATGCTCACAAGGAACTGGAAAGCTTTTCCCAGCCGAGCAAGCTTGAAAACTGCTGATTTAACTTGCCAAAAATTGGGAAAAACTCGAATCCCATGCCATTTGACCTTTTTTTTCCCCCCATAGAAGCTGCATCTTGATGTCTCCTTAGGGTGAATCCTGTGCACGCTCAGGCATGGTTTGATTGTCAGCTTTGTGACTTCTGTGGTGCTCTGATATTTCATTTTATTGTGAAATGAGTCGTGAATGAGTCATTGCCACATATGACCCTGCTGCCGTGAGAAATTATCAGCTGTTGGGTTGCAAGTTCAAGTAGTAACTTCAGTTCCTATCCTGCAGTTTTCAGCTGAATTCCCCTCCTGAGTTTCCTTCAAAGTTTCTGAGCTTTTGTCTTGTCTGGATCTGCACCAGGCAGCCCTGAGGCCGGCAGACAGGGCGCCTCCAGGTCTCTTGCAGAGAATACCTCACACCTTGGTGCCCTGGCTGATATTTTGGGGAACTGACAAGACCAGGGTTCATTCCTCAGGCCTGCAGGTGGTGTTCTGTCATAGCTGCTGCTTCTGGAGCCTTTTCAGGTTTTCTGCCTGCCACTATGCAGTTCCCTTGGTTCTGCAAAACGTTTTTGTCATCTCAAACTCTTCTGCACTACGTTTTTGCTTTTTCTTTATCAATGCCTAGCATTAAGGTAGATAGCAGAGGCAAGGTTGTATTAGGAAAAGTAGCAACGTAGCGTGTCGTGTAACTGACAACAGGTACTCCATTTCCTTTTTAGCTCTTCAAACCCTTTTCTAAGGGCATTTGCACTTTTATAGCAGAGGAGGAGGAGGTGTACTGGGGGGGTAATACGTTTGGGTTGGGATTTAATAGAAAAAAAATGGGGAAAAAAAAAAAAAAAAGTCCCTAAAATGCCTTTCACAAAATGGCGGCCGGGACCTCCCCTCACAGCTGCCTCAGAGGTGGCGGGTTTCGTTCCGGCCGCTGATTGGCTCGTGCCTCCGTTGTCCCGCCCTTGCCGGCTGCTGATTGGCTCCCGCCTCTCCCGCCTGCGAGGTTCTCCCTCCTCCCCTGGTTGCTGTCGTTATGGAGCGGGACAGGGAAAAACTCGCTTTTTTTGGCCATTTTTTTGGCTTTTTTTTGTCCTTTTTTCTACCTTCTTACGCGCGTTCTCGCAGCGCTGCACGCGGGGGAGCGCTTGGAGCTGCTGTCACCGCTCCCTTCCTCTGCTCTGCGCCGCGATGGAGGCAGCGGGACCAGCGGGACCTCCGCGGGGCCGGGGTCGCGGCAGGGGCCGGCGGCACACGGTGAGTTCGGGTTCGGGGGGAGCGTTGCCTGGGGGGGGGGGGTCCACATTTTGTGTAGCCCCCTGAAGGGCTCTTGCAAGGGGCGGGGCGGATTGGGGGGAGGGCCCCGCTTACCCCGCCCAAATCGCGTGTTTGTTTCTGCATATTCCAAAAGCTGAAGCCGGGAGCTGCGTCTGTGGCTGCGGCCTTACAACCTGGGGGGCAGCGTTTTGGGATTGGGGCTGCGATTGAGGTTGGCATTGGGATTAGAGCTGGGGTCGGGAGTGGGTTTGGGATGGAATTAGGGCCGGGGCTGGGGTTTGGGCCGGGGCTGGGGTTGGGGCCGGGGCTGGGGTTTGGGCCGTGAATGGGCTCGGGGTGGGGGCTCTGCCGGCCGGCCTCGGCCCTGGTGCGGCTGGGGGGGTTGCCGGGACCGGGCCCCGGTGCGGCCGGGGAGATGCCGGGCCCGTGGCCGGGGAGGAACCGGGAGCTGCGTCTGTGGCTGCGCCCTGCAAGCTGGGGGGCAGCGTTTTGGGTTTACGGCTGTGATAAAGGTTGGTCATTGGGATTAGGGCTGGGGTCGGGAACGGGTTTGGGATGGAATTAGGGCTGCGGTTGGGGTTTGGGCCGGGGCTGGGATTTGGGCCGTGAATGGGCTCGGGGTGGGGGCTGCGCCGGCTGCCCTCGGGCCCCGGCGCGGGGCGGCGGCCGCGGGGCGGCGGCGGCCGCGGGGCGGCGGCGGCCGCGGTACGGCCCCTTTGGGGTAGCTGAAATTGGGATTAACGATGAGATTGGGATCGAGATTGATACCGGGATCGGGGTGCTGGAGGCGGCCAAGCCCTCCCCAGCTTCCCAGGCTGCTTCCAGCTTTCTCCCAGCTTCCTACCGTTACTTTCTCACCATGGCGTCATTTCCCCACATGTTTTTATTGTCATTTTTCTGTCTCTTCTGACTTTCTCCCTTCCTTCCAGGTCCTTCCTCCTCTGCAGGACCCCTTGTTGCCTGCCCCTGGCTGCTACTTTCCCAGCCACAAGCTGCCCTCAGAGGACCAGTGGAAATTTTGGCCCTTGGAGGCCGCTGAGGGGAGGCTCCTGAGATATGGCTCTGGCGTTGTCTGTGGAGGAGAAGCACAATGAGGACAACGATTCTGTGAGGGAGAGTAAGTGTTACGAGGCAGGGGACTCTGATGTTGTCCAGTTTTCCGTGCTCGTTTTCCTGCCCTTGCCGAATGCTGACTGCTTCCTGCCTTTGTGGTTCTTTCTACTACCGTGGTTGCTGTCTTTGTGGAGCGGTACAGTGAAAAATTTACTTTTTTTTTTTTTTGTCTTTTTTCTACCGCCCTACACGCGTTCTCACAGCACTGCAGGCAGGTGAGCGCTTGGAGCTGTGCCCACCACTCCCTTCCTTTGCTCTGCGCTGCAGTGGGTCTGTAGCTCATGGGTCTGCCTCACCTCATTTTAATTTAATTTAATTTTATTTATTTTATTTATTTATTTTATATTTTCATTTATTATTCTTTTACTCAGGATTTGGGGTGATTTCCACCACCTGCCTCAGGCTCCGATGTCACTGTTGCGGGTTAAATCTGGGAGGTTTTGGGTCTCGTAGTGGTTTGAGCTGGAACCCCAAGTCTCAGCTGAAAGTTGCTGGTTTTAGGGTTACTAAAAGCATGTTAAATAGTTTAACGAGCTGAAATCTTTGTTTTTTCCCCCAAACCCATGCTGCCTTTCCACCCTAATTAAACTCCCAAATTTCAGCAGAATCCTCTTGAATACTTCTTTTACACTTCGTTTGCCACCCAGCAGCTCTCGCAAGAGAGACCTAGGAGCATCAGGGCATGTGAGCAGGAGGTCGGGTGGTGGAGTAGCTCCCTGGTGTCCCAGAGGGAAGGGAGCCGTGGGAACAAAGAAAAGCTTCAAGGCCTTGGGATGGTTGGTGAAAGATGTGGTTAATGAGACAGCGTCGAATTTCGGAATTTTTTGGAGTTTTGATTACAATGGCAGGCGTCCTGCAAGCAGGTGCTCAGAGTAAAAGTTTCTTGCGACCTTCTATTCTGTGTTACCTGACTCCTCATTTCTCCCCTTTTGACATATTGGCAGAGTACTACATGTTCAGAACCTCCTCGATGCTCTTCTGTACTCTTATCTGTACAATTTTACATGTATTTGACCTACCCTTAATTTCTCCTTTGTTTTGTTTTGTTGTTTTTTTTTTTTCTTTTAACCACTTCCTTTTTTGGCTAGAGGGCCCTTGTGATCTTCCTTCCTATTAATCTCGTACTGCTCATTCTGTTTCTCTTAGCTATCCTCCTCCTTTAGGGCCTGGGGGCCCTTCCCCTTCTTTGCTGAACGCGATACCCACTTCCGTAGCACACGATCACTTCTGAGGATGCGAGATGAGTGGCATTCTTGGCTTCAAAAAACACCTTCTATTGCAAAACTCAACGTTGTTCCTCGCAGCACTGCCCTGACAGGCCAGAAGGCTGCGCTGCCACCCAGCGAGAGAGACCTCAGCGGGCTGGGGAGAAACTTACTGAAATTTAAACGAGGGCACGTGTAGAGGGGCAAGAAGCCCCTTGATTTAGGTGCTCCTGCTCCATCAGGGCTTGGGCTAGATGATCTTCCAAGGTTCCTTCCATTCCCTGACATTCCGTGGAGGTCCAACCGTCCCCCTACCACCAGCGGCACCCCCAGGGTGTGGGGAGGTCCTGGCCTCTCTCAGCCCTGCTGCCAGGGGTCTGCACGGTGCCAGGACCCCTCACTTCCCCCCTTCTTTTCGTTGCAGGTCTTCTTACCAAGTGCAAGGCTAGAAGAGTTGCGGCCAGGAAGCTATACGTGTTCTTCGGCACCATCATTGTAATAGGGTTCCTGGTTTTGATCTCCGTTATCATCTGTGAGTGTTCCCAGGTGGTTTCGGGCTCTGCCCTGCAGCCCCAGCTGCAGGCAGGGGGAAAAAAAAAGGGGGCTCGGTGCCTGTATCCAACCCTGCTGCTGCCCCTTCTTTGCTCCTGCAAACCCCTGGATTTCTTTGTCCTTAGGGCTCTCTCAACGTGTGTATTCCTGCCCGCCTTCGTGGATCGGGTTCGAGGGGAAATGTTTCTACTTCTCCAACGGGGAAAAGAACCAAACCTTGAGCCGGGCTGACTGCCACGAGCGCGGCGCCAACCTGGCCGTGATCCAGTCCAGGGAGGAGCTGGTGAGGCTGGGGCTTTTCTCCTTTTTTATTATGGGTGGGGGGCAGAGCTCTGGGGGTGACGGTGAGCCCCCTTTTCAACCCTGCTCCCATTCTGCTCCCAGGACTTCATGATGCGCTATAAAGGTTCTCACGACCACTGGATCGGGCTGAGCCGCCAGAACCCGAGGCAGCGCTGGGAATGGGACGATGGCACCGAATTTAACAGCTCATTGTGAGTCCGCCCTGCCCTGCATGTGGGTTTTTGGGGCGAGGGGGCAGGAAGCATGCAGGATGCTCACCCCACTGCCTCCCCTGCAGGTTTCCCATCGGAGGAGGCGAGGATTTTGCTTTCTTGAACAACCAAAGAGTCACCAGCGCGCGCAGCAGCGGCGAGCGGCACTGGATCTGCACCAGGCAGCCCTGAGGCCGGCAGACAGGGCGCCTCCAGGTCTCTTGCAGAAAACACCTTGGTGCCCTGTCAGATATTTTGGGGAACTGACAAGACCAGGGTTCATTGCTCAAGCCTGCAGGAGGCATTTTGTCATAGCTGCTGCTTCTGGAGCTTTTTCAGGTTTTCTGTCGGCCCGTACGCAGTTCCCTTGCTCCTGCAAAACGTTCTTGTATCTCAAACTCTTCTGCACTACATTTTTGCTCTGTCTTTATCAGTGCATAGCATTAAGGTAGATGGTAGAGGCAAGGTTATAGTAGGAAAACTCCATTTTTAGCTCTTCAAACCCTTTTCTAAAGGCACTTGCACTTTTTTAGCAGAGGAGGAGGAGCATCTTAAATTACAGTGTTTTGTCAAAGAGATATCAGTATTGTGCCCAGGCAGAAACTGTCACAGAATGGGAATATCTCTGACCGCGTCCTGGAAATGGTTTGGACTGGAAGAAGGCTTCAAGATGGTCCTGTTCCAACCTCACTGCCCTGGGCTGAAGTCCCTGAGCTGCTCCGGGGGGGGAAATCAGCTGTAACCCATCACCCCTGCTGGTGCTATCCTGAGAAATGTGAACAGCAGGTGTGTGGCTGTGCCAAGGAACAACTTCCCACAGTTACAATTCCTCCTGTACTTGAAGAAACTCTTCACGGGCTCCCAGGCTGGATGGCAGTAGCAGTTGAGTCAGGTCTCCGTTAATGTGAACTGGTGCCCGTGGAGAGAAACGGTGCCTTTCTCTTGCTTTTCTGCTCCTCTGTATCTTTGTATTATATCAACACTATTTTTCTACGTACTGTTTTAATATATGTGCAATTTTTTAATAAATTTTTTTTACTGTCTGGCTCTTTTATTGTTTCCTCTTGTGTTACCCTGAGATCCAGCACGAGGTGAGTTTTACCCCACTGCTTTCTGCTCCTCCATGAAAACTCTCTCATTATAAGACCAGAGCTCCATCCTGTGCCACATCTCCTGAAAATATTAAGGATTTCCTAAGAAAGCCCAGGAAACTTCACTGCAGGTCCCCCAAATCTTGCTTTTAGGACAGCACCTTTGAGAAACAGCAGATCATCTTTGCCAAAAAATAAGAAATTCTCTGCTTTTGGATCCTGGAAGAGCTCAGCAATTCTAAATGATGCTTCAGGGTGGGGTGCGGAAGGGTTTTGTGTAGGAAGCCCTCGTTCTTTGCTGACCTAAGCCAGACTTTGTGACATTTAGGTGTGTGAATTCTGGAGAAAAGACTAACAGCAGGAACTGGCATCTTGGTGAAGTGGTTTCTGCTGTATTTCAGGTTGGTGAATTGAATGTGTTAACCAAAAGTGTATTTTTATTGCATGGAAGTGCCCTGCCTGGGACTGCTGGAGGAAAACCAACAAGCCTTGAATTTATGTGCTTAGCTAAAGGCAATGCGCCAAGCCCACCGCTGCAAAATTCTCCCAGTTTGGGTTGCAAGAGCAAGTTAAAGCTAAATTATCTGCGTTTGAGGAAAAAAGACTTAATAACAGCAGTTGGAGCGTGCGCGTAGCAGGAGAGGCAAGCAGGCCGTAGCTCTCGGTGTGCAAAATAAGGAAAGAGAGAACAGAAAACCCCAGATTAAGGCTGGCTCTGTCTTTGAGAAGTAATTACAACGTCGGTACTCGTTACCGAACACGTCGCTCACCGGTTCTGCCAGCCCCTCATCTTGTGAAACTCTTGCAAACAGCTCAAAGGGCATCAAAAGCCCTCAAAATGTAGGATCGAGTCAAGCCAGGCAAGGCTGAAAGGTCGCGTTATTCACGAGGTGTTTAGAGGAGGCTCTTCCACGGATTTGCTTCTACATCTCCAGTCCTGGAGGTGGCACTGGTGGACTTGATTTGGAGCTGGCTGCTTGCTGGGAGGAGCCAGCTCTTGAAGCTCCCGGAGTCCGTTTCTCATGCTGTTGTTTTCCAAAGGGAACCAAAAATAAGAGCGCTGCTACAAACCCTACGATCCTCACCGTCACGCCTTCACCAACCGTCTCCGAGCTGAGGTGCTCCTCAAAAAAACATCTTCCCAGGATGGAGTTAGCCGTGCAAATGTCCCGTGTTTCACCTGCAGGAGACCGTAAAAGCAAAAGATCCCCAAAGCAAAAAGATCCCTAAAGCAAAAAGGTTCCCAAAGCAAAAGATTCCAGGAAATCCTTGGAAGTCCATCCTTGCACCGTTTCCACATGCTCACAAGGAACTGGAAAGCTTTTCCCAGCCGAGCAAGCTTGAAAACTGCTGATTTAACTTGCCAAAAATTGGGAAAAACTCGAATCCCATGCCATTTGACCTTTTTTTTTTCCCTCTGTACAAGCTGCATCTTGATGTCTCCTTAGGGTGAATCCTCTGCATGCTCAGGCATGGTTTGATTGTCAGCTTTGTGACTTCTGTGGTACTCTGATATTTCATTTTATTGTGAAATGAGTCGTGAATGAGTCATTGCCACGTATGACCCTGCTGCCGTGAGAAATTATCAGCTGTTGGGTTGCACTTCAAGTAGTAACTTCAGTTCCTATTCAGCATTTCCAGCTAAATTCCCCTCCTGAGCTTCTTTCAAAGTTTCTGAGCTTCCCCTTTTTCGTTTCCCCTGTTTGCTTTGGGTATTTAGGAACTGATGCAAAGATTTCGAGCTCGTCTTGTTTTGTTGCCTTTTTCTGGGCTGTTCAGCGCGGGCTTGGTGCAAACCCAGTTTCTCTCTGTGCTGCACTGGGAGGAGTGGAGCCCGGTGTCGCCCAGGTAGGCACAGAAGCCACCTCCTTGGACCTGAAACCTGAAGGACAGAAGAAACAAGTGGCCTCAAAGAGGAAAAGGAAAAAAATCGCACCGATGATCTCAAAGGAGAACAAAAAATGATCAAAAGTAGGAATCTAACAGCATTTTGCCCTTGCTTCCACCTCTCAGCTTGAAAAGCAAAGAACGGCTCTGGAAGCAACGTGGCCCTCTCTGGGTCTCATCGCCCCACCTCCACCTCTGGAGCTGGTCCCAAATCCCAGACGAAATGCAAGTTTTGGGGCTGGAAAACCAGCAGCCAGCACGAGAATGATGAAAACCCCGCAGACTCACAGGGGGGACGGCCGTGAGTGGTTCACCCATTTCCATGGTTGCTCCTCCCCGTCCCGTGAAAGGCCAACCCAATGCTCCGAGATGCCTTTATACCTCATTGTAAAACTCTGAAAAACAAAAAAAAGGCTTTAGGGCAGCTCTCAGGGTTTCGGGACATGCCCAGCAAGTCATCTGCAGAAACCTCCCTCCAACCAATAATCTACATTTTATGAGTCACCTGCGCCCTTTTGGTGCTTAAATTATTCAGTCTGTTACCAAAACCCGTCATCTTTGAGGCAGAGACCTACTTCATTGTTGTCTCGTTTTTTTTTTTTTTTTCTTTCTTTTTTTTTTTTTTTTCTTTTTTCCCCTTTTTCCTACAGGTCTTGCACTGGTTGGTTTTGGTGAGAAGCTTGAGGAGAAGACCCAGGACTGGGAAGAAGACACTGAAATAGCAGGCAAGGAAACCGAAAGGTGGCAAAAACCTCGATGGCTTTTCTGGGGGGTCTCCATACCAAGTCTTCCACGCTGTCGAACATGGCCAGGGAAGCACCGAGAGCTGAGCAGTTGTCCTGGCTGGACGTCCAGTTCCTCTCAGCCTCCGAAAAATAGTAGCATTTTCCTCTATACCCGATCCAGTCGAACGGACACCGAGCACAGGGCTGGGGGCGAGGTTGGAAAGCGTTCACTGTCATCGATAGAGCAAAGGGGGACAAGAAATGTGGGAGGCTGGACCTTCAAAGCAGAAAACAGGCCACCAACGACGCGGGTTTGGGGAGGATTTACAAAAAGTCCTATGCCTAAACGTGCCCTAAGGTACTATTCAACGTTAATACTAAAGCAGCGGCGGAAAAATGAAAGCGAAAGCATTTCTCTTGTTTCTGCGGCCTTCTTGGCTTGGCTAGACTTGTGTCAACATCTCTTGCTGCTTAGCCAGACAGCAGCCCCTTCTTTGCCAAAAAAAGCCCCATGTGGGTAAAGTCTGATGATTTTTCTTTTTTCTTTTTTTTTTAAAAGAACGATGCCACAGAGGAGATGGGTTTGGCTTTCTGGAGAAGGCTTTTTGCGCTCATCAAACTGGCCCTCACCTGGAGAGGACGCCTCCTGGCCTTGATTTTGTCTTTGTCAGGAGCACGGGGCTGGACTTGGCCCAAGTGCAATGACCCAAAGAGTCTTTGGAGGGCACAGAGACGTTGTCTCCATGGTGAGCACTTCGACACTCACCTGCGAAAGCGATGGCGGTGACGAGCAGAACCAGGAACGCCACTGCCATGGTGACCCGGCAGGCAACGCGTGCCCCTGGCTTCATCTCCAGGCTGGAACCTGCAGGAGAAGAGACCTTCAGCACCTTCCTGGGAGCACCAAGGGCAAGAGCACACTGCAGGTCCAGGGAATTGAGCCCAAAAACGTGCTTTTTTTGCCTCCTTTTGCTCCAGGAGGAAGAGGAAGGGGTCAGTCTCTCCCCTACACTGGTTGTACTCACTATCATTTGGGGTGAGAAACAGCCAGAAGTTTTGAATTCTTCCCCATGAGGAATAAAATGATGGGTTTTTCCTTCTTGGATACACTTTCTTAGAAGGGGAACTTTGCCTTTTCCCCAGTTCCAGCTGCAAACCTCTGCTCTGAAATGCCTGTGGGCATTGCACCATACCCACAAGCGATTTCGTTTGAATTTCTTGGTTCTGTGTCATCATTACAGCTCGAGGCACTTCTTTCACAACCCAAACCAAGATGCTTCGGGTCTTGCAATGCCTCGAGTCATGCTTAGCCTATGACTGGGTCTTCTGATCTAGAGCATGCTCTTATTTTAACCTCATCTCAAAGAAACATCTGTTTTCTATGAAGTTTGCCTTCCCTTCCTCCTCCTTGCACATCATCACATGAACATCTCATGCCACAAGCCCTCCTTCCCTCTCTTTTCCCTCCCCCATGCAACAGAACAGGAATCATTTCAGCCGATAATTCCGACAGCAAATATGACAACAGAAAAAGCATGGCTCAACATCAATTGGGACATCTAGAAAGGCCCCAAATCCCCTTTCCCACCTGCTTTGGTCTACCAAGAGGATGGTGGGGATGGGAGGAAGAGTCAGGTGAACCAAAATAAGGCAGCGTTGAAGAAAGGAAGGCAAAGGTTAAATAGTATTATGCTAATTTATCTAATTCCACGTTCTTTTTTTTTTTTTTGGTATTTTCATCCTTCTTCTCTAACAACATCTCTACCAACATCTCTTTATTTTTAAATTGAGAACCAGGGGGTGAAGACACAAAAGAAACACTGACTCACGCAAAAAAAACACTGACTTTTTAGCAAAATTCCACCTCGTGCTTGCTGAGCTAAAAAAATTTTCCCTCGAGGGAAGTGCTAGAAAACTGAAGACTCAGTATTTCTTACCACCCCCTTACATCAGCTTGATTTCGTTCTCAGATTATAGAAGGCAGAAGAAAGCCTTGTTCGGGCAAGTGCTCTGCAGTTACCTCCCCGCTGGCTTCTTTCCGTGCCCAAAAAGCCAGGATATTCCCTCATTTCCTTCATCTCAGGATATACAGGTGGGGTGGCGATGGGGGACCTGAAAACCAGAAGATTTCACCCATCAGAAGCTGTGACCCACCCAGGGATGTGTTTTTTGGGGGGGCTCTCTCCATCTGATTCTCAAACCGTGGTCGTCTTCGAGGTCCATCCAAGCTCAAGCCAAACTCATTGCAACCATTCGAAGAAAAATGTGATTTCCTCAGTACCTTTACACCTCAGCCTTCCTGGGAATGGGTGAAGGCTTTGCCAAAGAAAGAATTTTGTTCCATTCAGCACCAAAATCAATTCCCCGCCCACCCACTGCCAACCGGGGCACCATCAGAGCAGCAATCCTGGATTTTTCCCCCTGCAATTGATTCTCCCCCACTTGATTTTGCCCCCCTTGAACTTGATTTCCCCTCCTTTACAACTGTTTTTTTTTTTTTTTCACTACAATTCATTTTTTCCACCCTGCAACTCATTTTTTTCCCCTTGCAACTCATTCTCCCCCCACTTCCAAGCCCGAACCACCCCCAGCCCCAGTACCTGTGTCCTGCCGGTGTGGGAGCACTGGACTCTCCTGCTGGGTGAAGTGCGAAGCCTTGTGTCAAATAAAACTTTTTTTTTTCCTTTTTTTTTTTTTTCTTTTTTTTTCTGGGGGATTTTCCAGAGGATCCAGCTGGGGAAGGAGCCATGCAGCTGGTGGGGAGATGCCCACGAGCCCCAGTTGAGCAGGAAGCAGCTGCTCCCCTGGCCCCCCCTCCAGCTCTGCTCTCACCACCTTCACTCCATGGGAGTTGCTATAAATATATATGTATATATTTTTTTATATAGTATTTATTTATATATAGTATATATTTTTATATATATAATATATATATTATATATACTATATATACTATATATATTATTATTATTATATTATATATATATGCTATATATTTATATAGTATTTTAATCATAGAATTACTATATATACTTAATTTACAGAATTTAATATATATGTAGTTTTATATATACATGTATATGTAGTAATTTATATAATGTAGTATTTTTCTCTATATATACTATTTCTCCCTATATAATATGTAGTATTCTATATATATAGTATTTATATATACACATAGCATTTATATAAATACATAGAATTTTTCTCTCTATATATGTAGTTTCTATATATACTATTTTAATCTGAGAATTAATATATGTATTCAATTCATAGAATTTAATATATATAGGTAGTGTTTTTATATGTATATGTAGTATTATTTTTCTATATGCAGTATTTTTCTATATATACGTGTAGTATTTCTATATATACATGTAGTATTTCTATATACACGTATATACAAACATACATATATAGTAATATAGTATATATGCATACTAGGGGTAATTAATAGGATTTTTTAGGTAAATTGCAGGAAACTTGCATATTTCCTAGTAGTAACTTATAGGAAATACATGTGCACTCAATATGTATGCACCATATACATATTATACATATGTAGTATACATGTATAATATATACATGTAGTGCATATATATACACACTGCATACATACTATATGCATACTACATAGATGTAGTAACATATAGAAATGTATGAAATAAATACAGTATAAGCAGTATATATGCAGGGTGTATATACTGCATACTATATATTCTCTCTATGTTGTATGTATGCGGTATGTTTTATATATGTGTATGCTTATATTTATATAAATATATATTATATAAATACATATATTATAAATTATATACATGTAAAATATGATATATATAATGCAAATTATATATATCATATAAATTATATATATAAGCATAGCCATATGATATATTTATAAGAATAAACACATATATTCGTATCTATGTATTTATATATTTATATATATTTATTTACATATTTATATATATTTCTTTACTTTTAAATGTTTATATACTTACATATAATTTTATCTTACATATTCATATTTATTTGCAAATATGCATGCAGTTTGGATAGAGGTACTGCCTGTATAGATAATGTATGAGCCCTAGGAGTGGCTTGGGGTGTTGTCCTTGGACCGTTGCTGGTTTCTATTTTCCCTCAAACTCTCTCACAAGCTGACTTGTTCTAACAAAGCCTGCCTGGGCTGTGCCCTCTCTCCTTAATGCCTCTGATCATATGCAAATATATGCAAAAATCCCAAAGAATGGGATTGCCAGGCAAATGTGCGCAAGGGAAGAACTGCAAAGAAAAAGGTGAAATTAAGCTGTCAAAAAGAGGTGGATTTGTGATTAAGCTATTCCCCCCAAAGGTGTTGCAATTAAGCAATCGGAAAATGGGTGCTTCAGAAACTAAACTATTCAAAAAAAGGTGTTTCTCCAATCAAGCAATCAAAAAGGAGGTTCTTGCAATCAAGCTATCCAAAATAAGTCTTGCAATTCAGTTACATGTATGCAGGTATTTAAACCAAAAACCAAAAAACACACTTAAAAAAAAATATTTTATTTTTATTTTTAAACTTTTGTTTTGTTTTGCAAGCTATGGTCACTATGGACTCAGGGCCAATGTGCGGCCTTTGATGTTGTGTTTTTTTTAGCACTGCAGGAAGAGAAATGCAGAAGTGGGCTGTGGGCCAGCCTGTGCTCACCGCAGAAAATTTCCATGAGGTCAATGAGAGCTGAAGGCAGAGCAGCAACGAACAGCAAATTGGACTGGTGGTGCTTTTTCCCCAGTCCTAGGAAGTGCCAGCTGCTCCATGTAGTGGAGGCTAAGTCAAGTTGGCATGAGAAAATTAAATTAAACATCAAGATTTAAATTTGCTGCAGAAAATAAGCAAGGAAAAAAAAACCCTCTTTGCCTCTTCTGGTGCAAAAGTTACAGGATAAATTATGTGACATGGAAGAAAAAGCAACAAATTATGATCAAAACCATCCCCTTCCAGCTTTTGGGTTACACGCAACCGATGCCCAAGCCGTATTCCAGGGAAGACACACCAAATACCACCTTTCTCCTCCTTCCCCAACTATCTGCTGCTACACGTTGGCCTGCCCCCATTAAAAATAAATAAATAAATAAATAAATAAATATTGAAGGGCTTTTATTTTGTCTTTTGTCACCGCTCTGCCCTCTTGGCAGCTCAGTACCACAGTGCTTGCTGCGGACGCTAAAGCCAAAAGGTGTTTCTGCACCTCCAGAGGTGCGACCTCCTCCTGCCAGACTTCGATTGAAGGGAAAAGGCTGTAGGATATGTCTAGATATCTACCTATCTATCTATAAAAAAAAAAAAAAAAAAAAAAAAAAGACTAAAAAAAGCCATTTCCTGGCGCTGGACGCAGGCGCAAGAAGGTTGGTCATTACGAAAACGTTGCCCAGGGACTTTGTCGCCCCTGGGACGCTTCTGCAGGCGGGCGAGCTGACCATGGCTGGGGAGATTATTTACGCTGATTTAAGGCAACCCGGAGGGGGCTCTTCACCTGCTGAGAGGTGTCAGAGTAAGTGTGATTTTGGGTGGTGGGCGCTCACGGCGAGCTCCAGGAAGAGCTGGCGTTTGGGTCCGCTTGCGTCTTGGCCAAGAAAAACGGCCAAGCGCCAGTTGGGTTGCGGGGTTGATCCCGGTTTGTGCGGGCAAAGAAAGGAAGGAAGGAAAGAAGGAAGGACGGGGGAGAAGGAAGCTTGCAAAAAGCAAGAGCTTGAACAATTTCACTGCTTTGGCTGCTCTCCCTGCAGCAAAAACCAGCCCCAACGCAAGCCGTTGGAAGTCAAAGCTTGGCAAAACACGCCCAGGACCCTGGTGGAGAGGAGGTGTGGAGGGACCCGAGTCCCACCAGCTGCCATCTGCTCTAAATGAGGTCAATTTCCCAAGAGTTTGGGTCTTTCCCCCCTGCTCTTGAGGACCCCCACTGCCTCCCAGAGCACTCGGAGGTGATGGCCTCGCTTCTGAGCCCAACCTCGGCACCAAGCCTCCAACAGGAGCAAAGCCCACCACCGGGACTCCTTCCCCACTGGGACCCACTGGTGCAACTGGGAAGCCGCAG
Organism: Anas platyrhynchos; assembly: GCF_047663525.1. Lineage (NCBI taxonomy): Eukaryota > Metazoa > Chordata > Aves > Anseriformes > Anatidae > Anas > Anas platyrhynchos. The sequence continues at coordinate 978,123 of NC_092603.1, forward strand.
CCCAGCTGCTCCCCATCCCCTCCAAGCTCCTGGAGGCTTTGCTCCAGCCAAAGCTGCACCACGGCGAGCAGCGGGACCCATGCGAGGAGGGTTCTGGGGTGGGAAATGCAAAGAGAAGGTTGCCATAATTGGTTTTTCACTTGTTTTTTTTTGTTTTTGTGGAGGTAGCAAAGCGTCTGTTGAGTTCTGCTCAGAGGGGCTCTATTTTATTTTATTTATTTTATTTTATTTTATTTTATTTTATTTTATTTTATTTTATTTTATTTTATTTTATTTTATTTTATTTTATTTTATTTTATTTTATTTTATTTTATTTTATTTTATTTTTTTTATTTTTTTTTATTTTATTATGATGTGATATGATATTAATTTATTTTATTGATTCATTTCATTTCATTTCATTTCATTTCATTTCATTGTATTTTCATTTCATTGTATTTTCATTTTAATTTACAAGAAAGCACTTTCTGAACAAAACCACGGACTCTTTCAGCTCCTGCCGTGTGCCCACGGTGGCACGGAGTCCTTCTGAAGCTGAGCGGGCTGGGCTGCCTGGTGCTGCTGGTGCTGGTGGTGCTGGTGGCGGTGCTCAGTGTGCAGGGTGAGTAAAACCCACTTGAAAACAAGTCAAAAACCCAAGCGAGCACAAGGGAAATTGCACTTTTTATTTATTTTTTTTATTATTTTTTATTTTTCTCACAAAGGGGAGGTCAGGGTTTTATCCCAGGAACTGGGACAGTGATACTGTTTGGGTGGGGACGATTTTGCCCCATGTGGACACGAGTAAATCCCCTCTCAAAACAAACACACAAACACAAAACCAAAAAAAAAATAAAAATAAGGCAACAACAACCAAAAAAAGGGCAACATTTCTACGCTATTGCAAAAGTTGTGTTATAACCAGAAAAGGCGCTTGCAAAATAGCTCGGGGAACCCAACTCAGCCCTGCTCGGTTTTCACAATGTTGCCCCCAAACAGCCTCAATCTCACCCCAAAATTTTATCTCTAAGTTTTTCAGAAGGCGCCGACACCTCCCAACGCTCTGCAGAACAAGAGCGAGGCCGGGGGAAGGAGCAGGACAGAGGTGTGCGCGATTTCCTCCCTGCAGCGCTACTTCTGCCGCTGGAACGGCTCCGCAGGTAACCCCTTCCCCAGGGGGGTCCCTGGGGTGCAGTGGATGTCCCCGGGGGGCTACAAGCCCAGCTCGGTGTCGATGAGCATGGCGAGGAAGAGCTCGTTTTGCTGATCATCTCCATCCTCTGTGGGCCTCCGGGAGGAGGAGGCACCTCTCCACCTTCACCGTGTTCACCCCACCATGTCCTCCTTGTGGTGGATGGGTGGGGAAAGCTGGCAGGAAAAATTTGGGAGAGGAGAGAGCTCCCTCCCCAGTGCTTCTTGGCTGGTTTAAGCGAGACCTCGAACACTTTTTGGGGTGTCTCACGGATCCGTCTCCTCTCCAGGCCACGGGGGCTGCAAGCTGTGCCCCCAGTCTTGGCAGCTTTCGGGAGACCAGTGCTACCAGGTTTCCAAATCAACTGGGAATTGGACGGAAGGCAAAAAAGACTGCGACAGTCGGGGGTCCCATCTGGCCGTGTTCCGAAACACCACCGATATGGTAAGTGCAGAGTGTAAAAGGCTTGAAAAGGACCCAAAAGTCCTGGGTTTTGGTGGGTAGAGGGGCAAAAAACTGCCTTGAAGCTTCTGGTTGGCGGCACGAGGCTTGGTAGCTCCAAGCCATTTCGTACTAAGGAGGGAACAGGGCTGAATCAGCACCAAAAGGGCTTTGGAGGACTCTTCCCACCTTTGGCATGGGAAGAAGGAGGGACACGGAGCTCAGGGGGAGCCTCTGGTGTCTCGGGCTCTGAATTTAAGCAATTTCCTCCCACTGAGTGAGGCAGCACCCAAGGCACGGGGTGGTGTTTAGGGCCCATCTCTTTGAGGATGAACCAAATGGGTTCAAAAAGCCAGCTTTGCACCCCAATGAGCCTCTTGCTGAAGGCCCCTGGAAGCCAACACTCCTCTGCCATTCACCAGGAGCACTTAAGTGAGATCATTCGCCAGGAAGAGCTAACGGTGTGGATTGGATTAAAGGCATCCAACAACACATGGAAATGGGTGGACAACTCCTCCTTCGATGCCACCATGTGAGTACAGCTGCAACCTGCGGTGTGCGGAGCAGCTTTGCTCCACTTCTGCCCCAATATCTTCAATATTTGGTATCTGTGACAGCTTTTTAAAGCCCCCGAATGGCTTTACAGCCCAATAGTTGGCTGTACAAAGCACTATAACACAACATCTAATCACGCCTACGCAGCCAACATGGTTTTAATGCCCTGGGCATGCTCCAGTGGAGGAAGGAGCCAGATGGTAGTGCAAGCACAGCAATCTGCATGCGCATCTGGGCAAGCCCGCAGCAAGAAGCCACCTGGAGCCCAGTGAGACAGGCTGGGGGAGAAGCTCCCGTTGCCCCCTCTCCCAAGAGCAAAAGGAGCTGCTTTTGGGTGCTGACGGTTTTGGTTTGCAGGTTCGGTTCCCTTCAGAGTGTGGAGAACGTCTGCGCAACATTGAAAGACAAGAAGCTGGAGGTCGATGGCTGTGAGAGCAGCCAGAAGTGGGTTTGCCAGACAGAACCCTTCCATCTCCTTTCAAAGACTGCAGGAGACAGAGAGTTGTGCAGTGCCTGCCCTGAAAAGCCCATCCTGCAGGACGCTTGCTGCTAATATTTAGGGTGAAACCAACCCTCCTTGTTACAGCTCTGCAAGGAATTTCAGTGTTGGAACCCAACCAAGCACAGCCAAGAGTATTAGTGTAGGCTCTGCTTCAATTAGCTTCCAATTTTTATTTTTTTATTAAAAAATCCATCCAGATACACACATCCAGACATTATCTGTTCCAATCGTTCCTTCTCATCCTTCCAATATGTACAGTGAAGTATAACAGCATAATAGCATAAGTCCATCTGTTCCAATCATTCCTTATCCTCCTTCCAACCGGTAGTGTGAAGTATAATAGCATAATAGCATAATTCCATAGCACTTCAGATCCACAGGTTTCAAATTCATTATTTCAAACATAACTTTCGCAAATGTAGAAAAAAATAAAACACTGTTTTCTGCTGTAGAAGCAGAGAAAGAAAAAGGAATGTCGCTTACTTCAGTACAAAAGATTGACAGAGTCTGCACGAATCTGAGCAGAAAGGAAACTCCGCAATACTGTTGTGGCAAAGAAGCAGACCTAAATAAGAATTACCATTTTTTCTGTCACTATCATGAGTTTTATGTTTATGGCATCTTTTACTAAGGGTAAATCTTTTGCCTCCAGAGGACGTAGTTGTTGGGCCTGCTGCAGATCCAGTATTTCTCCGTGTTGCAGAGGGCTGAGCTGATCTTCTCCTGGTTTATGTACGCACAAGGGCCACCTCCCCGCACCTCAAACCTGCAATGCAGACACACCCAGGAGTGAGCAGAAAAGAAAGTAGGAAAACTACCCTAAAAAGGGGAAGAAAAGTTGGGGTTTCCTCTCCTGGGAAGGTCAGAAGGGGCATTGTTCAAGGTTTAATAGGGGTTCAGAGCGCAGCATCCTTGGTCCGCACCAAACCTCCTGGGGAAAACCAGCAGTGCGGTGGCAGGAGAAGGTCCCAGTCCCAAAAGAGGCCATCCCAGACCCTATAAGAACTCCTGCCCTAATTGCCAACCCAAAGCACCCAACCCCAACAGGCGGAGGGACTGACCAGTTGTTGAAGGCTGCGCCGTTGGTCCACCTCCACTGGCTGTTGTCTTCGTCGTGCAGCCCGAACCAGTGGTTTGCTTGGCCCTTGAAGCGCTTGATGAAAGCCTTTATCGAAAAAAGAAAAAAAAAAAAAAAAAGGGTTTAGGTGATCCTGTCTTCCTAAAATACAACTCAGCCAGCAATAGGAACCCTGCAATAGGAAGGTGATTTGATTTGAGATATGTGAATATTCTTCAGTTTCACAGAAAAAGGAAGCCCCTTGAGGGCAAAGCTCAGGACAGCACCCATCTGGACGTAGGGAGGGAGTTTTTGAGAAAATAATGTAAAATTGCTCACTCCCCAGCCCAGGCTGTTGCTTTCCCCAGGGCATCTTCTCCTGGCTTTGGCAGTGGGTGAAATTTGGGGGAAAATGGGATTTTGGTCTAGTCCCACACATTTTCCACACCAGAGCTGGCATTGGGGCTCGTGCCCAGTTCTCACCAGTTCCTCCAGGCTGTCTATGGAGGTCAGGGAGGCTTCCATGGCCTTGCAGTTCTCCAAGCTGGTTTTCCAGTTGCTTTCATTCTTAGAGAAATAGTAGCACTTGCTTTGGAAGCCGATCCACATGGCTGGACACACGTGGGAGAATTGGGGATGTGATGAGTGAGACTGCTGCTGCACAACTGTAAAAGGAGAAAACCAAGCAGGTGAGATGCATGGACAGCCACAAAAAAAAAAAAAAAAAAAAAAAAAAAAAGCATTTCTTTAATTATATGTGTTCCCCTCCAGCAAGTGTAGGGGGTTTGGGATGCAGCAAGATTGGGCACCCGCTTGGAAAGGCTGAGTAGAGCCTGGTTGAGGGGACAAAAGCGGGTGCAGCATGAAGCAAGCTCAGTGCTATGCTTGGGGGCTTCTCATCCTGCTGGGAAAACCCTGGAATTCCCCACTCCATCCCTGAAACAGGTCCCTGGCCAATCTCCCTGCTGTGGGGATGTTCCAGTGGGACTCACCAACCAAGGCCACCAGCAGAGAGAGGACAAGGACACTCAGCACCACACACAGCGGAGCCAGGAGCTGTTGTACACGACGACATTTCTTTTCCATCCCATGGGGGCTGGAGTCTGGTGTAGAAGAGAGCAGGAGATGTGGGCTGGGTCTTTCCACCCCCCATTTGCCCTTTTTCTGCTGGATCCATGGTTGATCCTATAACCCTCCCCCTTGGGATAGGAGTTCCCTTCTTTGAGGTCTTCCAGGTGATTAAGAGGTGGTAGCATGGTAAAATTCAGAGTCTGTCCTCACCCACCAAAACACCCTGGCTGGTGCCCATCCCACCAGTGCCCCACTGGAGCCAGATCTCACTTTCCCCCAGCATTACCCCATTTGCATTGTTTTTCCTCATCTCTTGGAGGGTTCAGTACTTCTTCTTGGTCGGGGTGATTTTTTTCTTGGGCTCCTTTCCCCATGGCTGGCAAGGAAATGTCGGGTCTCACTGATCACATCCACACATCCAGTCCTCTCACAGCAACTGGCTGACCATGCTGCGATAGCAAGGAGAGGGTTGAGTGTTGGGGGGCCAGCAAAGCCCCCCGGGTCTGAGGACTTGTGGGGATCTGGAGGGGACATGGGGAAACCGTGGTTGGGGAGAGGGCTTGTGGTCTGCTGGAGGGGAATGGAGGAAGGGTGAAAGGATGGTAGAAAGGAAGAAAGAAAAGATGAAGAAAGAAAGAGAAGGGGAAAAAAAAAGAGAGAAAGAAAAGGAGAAAAAGAAAGAGAAGGAGAAAGGAGAAAGACAGAAGTTTAAACAGAATTTAATGCTAAAAGAAATTAAGTGTACTGCCTATCAGGGTTCAAAGCTCAAAGGAACTCGAGTTGTTTGTGACACGACATCCTCCCCCAGCTGGCTTCAGCCCAGCAAGCAAGCAGGAAACTGAATTTGAAAAAAAACAGAGGAGGTAATAAGCCACCATCAGTCTGTGCTGACATTCTTGGTTTGCAGCCAACCCCTTATCTCAGTTTCCCATCCAACAATAACAGGTGTGCTGTTTGCTGTCCAAACAGAGCAGCTCTTGCACCACAGATCTTGTCTTCCCAACTGTTGTTGGGAAATAACTAACAAGAAAAGACTTTATTTCCAAAACAGCCTTCATCCACATTGCAAAGTTTTAGGAATAAGCTCCTAAGGAGGAGAAAGGTTTTGGTTTTGAGTGAATGCAGCAGCACGCAAGGAAAAATTGCATGAGAAACTTTCAGTGCTAGGGGTCGTGCTGGGAAATAGTGTGTTCAAAGAAGTTTTAGGATTGAATTTGGCAGCGGATCATAAAAATTTGTAATCAGCGTGGGATGCAGGTACCCCAAACTCTGTAGTACAAAGCCTGGCTCAGCTTCAAATTTGGCTTGCATGAGCTAAAACTACCCTAACCCAACTGAGACTTCTCTGAAGACCAAATGTCAGTTTCTGATACCAGTAAGGGAACTGCTAGCGTTTAATGCTTTTGTTTCTTCATTTCAAGAGAAGAGCTTCTCTTCTTCTTTTGGTTAAGCTTCCATTTTTTAACAATTGTAAAATTAACCAAAATTCCCTTGAAAAAAGCACACACGTTGGTAGGTTTTGCAGCCTGCAGACTCAAAGGAGCCTGAGCTTGTAGCCAGGTTTTATTTCTTTCCCCCCCCAGTCTGCTTTTTTACTGCAGCTCCCTCCAGATTATTAATTCTACTGATCAGTATTATTTTTTGCTTCATTTCATCTTTATTTTTCTTTTCATTCCCTCCCAGGGCACAAAGAAAGCACCCAGATGCTTTAGCTAGAAGAGAAACTCGGAAAGCTCTCCCAAAGTAACAAACAGGCAAAAATATCCAGCAAAAACAGATGGAAATGTTTAAAACCAGAAAACAAAACAAAACAAAAAAAATCCCCTAGTAGTTCTAAATATCTGCAAGAAGATTCAAACAGCCCTTGAGGCAGCAGAAGCTTCACTAAAGCCAGCTGAAAAGGAAAAATTTGGCAATGTGTGTTTTTTTTTGTCTTTTCCCAGAAAATATGAGTGGCAGGCAAGCTCACTGGGTGCGCAGTTTTGGAATTAAAAAAGGGAGAGAACATGAGGAGAATGAGAAAAAAACAAACAAACAAACAAAAAAAAAACCAGCACAAATGCAAAAAGAAGGGCGAAAATGAGACAAAGAGGGTGGAAAAATGGGAGAGGACAAAGGAATAAAAAATATTTAAAAAATAAAAAGAAAGAAAGAAGATGGAGACCCGCCCTGGCTGGCTGCTCCTTCCCTCCCCATCTCAGCCCCAAGCCGAGCGTTCCTTGCTCAGCTGGCCGCACATTTTTCTGCTCAGACGTGGACTTACCCCAGCAGCACTCTGCCTAGTCCTGGAGTCTTATGTAAGTCATCGTGTTTGTGCGCAGTAACAGTGTGGGAGGTGGAGCACTCAGCCTGATGAAAACTGAAGTAGTGGGAGTGCCTTTGTGGGAATAGAAACGTTGTTTTTGCAGAGTACAAGGCAGGAATGCGGTACTCAGATATGCTTACAGTGATAAGAAAGCTTAGCAGGCGACCTTGTAAAAATGCAGACAACCAGACTCCATAGGACAATTAGGTGAAAATCGCTGTGTTAAGTCAAGTCAGATAAGTGAAGAAACATTACCACTTCAAACAGTAAAAATGTCAAAAGAAATTTGAAATTTAACAGGCCGGCAACTGAAGGCCATGCATTGTTTGTGAAGCATCAGATAGATTGTGAACCTGGATTACCCACTCAGTGGGGAAACAGGGGAGGATCCTGCCATAAAAAAGTATATAAACTGTGTTTTGGAACCAGTCAGTGCGCTCTCCTGCTTGTGGGGCACCCACCACTGCAATCGCAAATAAATTACTACTTCACTGAGATCCTCACCTGAGCCTAAGTTATTGGCTACAGAGTGTTTCTCACACTTCTCACCAAGATACATAACCCTCTCTTGACCAAGAAGGCTAAAGATTTCCAAACATCACTGGCTGGTCCTTGAACTTCTGTTACAATTTTTTTCCTGTTTATGAAAGAGGAAGGACAGCAATATCCTGTTATTTTTCTTAAAACAAAGTGGGGAGAACTTAAGGCCCCCAGGGGGAGTAATGCTGCATGTCCTTATACAATACAAGGTTTTTCCATCTGAGCTACTTTGCAAAGATTTGCATGAAAAGCGGGGGGCCACAGTAACGTGGTTTGATTCACCTCTTCCTGTGGCAAAACTGAAGTTTCTGAAGGTGTTTGAGGTCTGGTGGGCTGCTCAAAATAACCTTTCGTCCCCTCAAAATAAGATTATCTTTTTATTTGTTTGTTTGTTTGTTTCCTTGTGGGTGCAGTGGGCAAAGGCAAGATGGGGCTAGGACGACTCCCAGGAGATCAAGATGATTTTTCCCCTGTGGGATGTGCAAACACACGGTTGGGGGCTCAGGAAGGGGAGCCTGTCTCCATGTGTTGTGGGTTTACGTGGCAAGGTTTCAGTAGCAGGACTCCATGTCCCAAAGGATATCAAGCATAATAATTCGTGTCAAGAAGTTGGTTGATATTAATAAAGAAGGGGGAGATGTGGAGTGTGGACATGGGGGTTGGAAAGCCCCATGCTTGATGATAACATCAGACTCATTCCTGATGGATGAGGCCATCAGGAATATAAAAGAGTTTAGCGGGAACAAAGAAGGGTGATTCAGGAGACTCCATGCAGTCTCAGGTTTCTTGTTCTCCAGCTGGTCTCTTGTTCTGCAGTGGGATTGCTCAGCACCTGGTGAGCAATCCCTGAGGCCTTAAAGAGCCATTTGGGACCACAGTCAAAAACGTGGGGTTTGCCAGATAGTGAGGGAGCTGCGGGCTCCTTTACTGATCCGACTGCTACGCCATCAGCCCCTCTGCTGCTACAGCCATCGAAGGCTTTTGCTATTCTGCTCCTTGTTGACTTGAACGTGCCTTTTGAACGAGGTCATATTTCAGGCTCATAAACTTCTTAACAATCGGTCATAAGAGTGTGGTTTGCCAGATAGTGAGTGTTTATAAATGAAGATACAACCCAATTTGAATTTCGTAATGTTTATAAAAAAATATTTATAAAAGGCAAGTAAACAGTGCTGGGTGTGCGGGGAGTCTATGCTCCACCAACACGTACACACGAACATCAAATGTTCCAAATATACAGAACATTTCTTTTACATACTAAACCCGAGTACACCTATACATATGTGCAATCAGAAAAGGTAACAAACAATCCTTTAAGTTCCATGACTTAACAGTCTCCATTTTCCATTCCTCTTCTTGATTACTAACAAGCCTCTATTTTCCATTCCTTTTGAACAATATGTCTCCCTTTAAGTTGTCAAGCAACTCGGTCTTTGGGCCTTATGTATCCCATTCTTCCTGGATCAAAGAAAAGCATATCCATCTCCCATCTCCTTTTGAAGGTCAATAGGGCCTGGATCATAGGCACGTTCAGGTCAACAGGGAGCAGAATAGCAAAAGCCTTCGATGGCTGTAGCAGCAGAGGGGCCCATGGCGTAGCAGTCGGATCAGTAAAGGAGCCCGCAGCTCCCTCACTGTCTGGCAAACCCCACGTTTTTGACTGTGGCCCCAAATGGCTCTTTATGGCCTCAGAGATTGCTCGCCAGGTACCCAGCAATCTCACCGCAACCTTGTCGCTTTTAGTTGCAAAGTCCCACACCTTGACCTCAGTTTGGCCCTATATTTCAGGCTCATAAACTGTCCGATTTTTAAGAAGGAAAATAAGCTGTAAGGTTACCAGGACAGTCTTTGTTTCTAAGGACGTTTCTTTATTTCTTTCATTTCTTTGTTTCTTTATAACAGACCCGATATGGACAGGTGTGCTGAGGGAGGGAAGATGGAACTATTCGGGCAGCAAAGAGTGAAAGAGTGGGCGTGATCACTGAGCAAGAATAGTACAACATTTCTGGGAAATGAAACGGCAGAGGGGGTGTGGAGGAAGTGGCTAAGTGCATTTGTGTGCCCTTGTCTAGTTTCCCTTCAGATATTCAAAGAATCAATCATCAAGGCGGGAAAAGACCCCCAAAATGGAGGCCCATCCGTCCCCCTCCCACCAATGTCACCCACTAAACCATGTCCCCAGGCACCACATCCAACCTTTCCCTGAACACCCCCAGGGACGGTGACTCCACCACCTCCCTGGGCAACCCACCCCAGTGCCTAACCACACTTTCTGAGAAGTGTCTCCAAATTTCCAACCTCAACCTCCCCTGGCACTACTTGAGGCTGTTCCTTCAGGTCCTACCACTACTTATCTGTGAGAAGGGGCTGACCCCCTGCTCCCACACCTTCCTTTCAGGTAGCTGTAGGGAGCCATAAGGTCTCTCTGCCCAATTCCCAAACTGGCCTCCCAGTACTGACCCCTGAGGGACTCCACTAGATACAGGCCTCCAACTTGACTCTGTCCCACTGACCACAACCCTCTGGCTTCTTCCCTTCAGCCTCTTCACTGCCCATCTCACTACCCCAGACCACACTTCCTCAGTTTAGCTGCGGGGATGCTGTGGGAGATGGTGTCAAAGCCTTTACTGAAATCAAGATAGCCACGTCCGCTGCTTTACCATCATCTATCTACCCAGTTATGTCCTCATAAAAGGCTGTCAGCTTGGTCAAGCACAACTCCCTTGGTGAAGCAAAGTGTGCCTACAATGCCCCTAAAGTTAGTTGTATCTGTGATGTACTTAAACAAGCCCTTTTTGTTGTCCTTTACCCCTAGGATAAGGCTTAATTCTAAGGAGGCCTTTGCTTTCCTAGTTGCCTCCCTACACTAGCTAACAGCCTTATATTCCTCCCACGTGGCCAGCCCCTCCTTCCATGACCTTTTTTTTTTTTGTTTGCCAAGCAGTTTCCTGGTTAACCATTGAGGTCTCCTGAACTCTACCATCTCTTGCTGACTATGACACCTCCCTGAGCAACTTCTTCCAAGTCCTAATCACTCTTTCTGAGGAAAAAATTTCCAACCTGAACCTCCCCTGGCACTACTTGGGGCCATTTCCTCTAGTCGTATCATTAATTATCTGCAATAACAGGCCGACCCCCAGCTCACCACAAGTTCCTTTCAGATCGTTTCAAAAAGGATACGGCTCATCATGATAGTTGCATAGAGGATATGGCTCAGACTTCCCCACAATTTCCAGCATCAAGGGGCACTTTGGGATATATTTTGGTGATTTCCCCATCTTTCCACTGCATTTTTTCCTGTCGGAAAGGTCTCCCCTGGGGCAGTGTGAGCACAACCATGTTTGTTTCTCGGGAAGGGGAATGCACTGGTTTTAGGGCCGGGGCTGAATCCATCACCTGCTTCGAGCTGGCTGAGCCCAGCCAGGTTTTGGAGCTCCCAAAAAAAATATAGGGGAATGCCCTGGTTTCAGTTAGAACAGAATTAATTTTCTTCCTAGTAGCTGCTAGAATGCTGTGTTTTGGCTTAGGATGAGCAGAGTGCTGATAACACCCCAATGTTTGAATTATTGCAGAGCAATGCTTACACCAAGCCAAGGACATGGAATCATAGAATCATAGAATCATAGAATCATAGAATCATAGAATATCCTGAGTTGGAAGGGACCCTTAAGGATCATCAAGTCCAACTCTTGACACCGCACAGGTCTACCCAAAAGTTCAGACCATGTGACTAAGTGCACAGTCCAATCTCTTCTTAAATTCAGACAGGCTCGGTGCAGTGACCACTTCCCTGGGGAGCCTGTTCCAGTGTGCAACCACCCTCTCTGTGAAGAACTTCCTCCTGATGTCAAGCCTAAATTTCCCCTGCCTCAGCTTAACCCCGTTCCCGCGGGTCCTGTCGCTGGTGTTAATGGAGAAAAGGTCTCCTGCCTCTCGACACCCCCTTACGAGGAAGTTGTAGACTGCGATGAGGTCTCCCCTCAGCCTCCTCTTCTCCAGGAGGAACAGGCCCAGTGCCCTCAGCCGTTCCTCGTACGTCTTCCCCTCCAGGCCTTTCACCATCTTCGTAGCCCTCCTCTGGACACTCTCCAACAGTTTCATGTCCTTTTTATACTGTGGTGCCCAGAACTGCACACAGTACTCGAGGTGAGGCCGCACCAGCGCAGAGTAGAGCGGGACAATCACCTCCCTTGACCTACTAGCGATGCCGTGCTTGATGCACCCCAGGACACGGTTGGCCCTCCTGGCTGCCAGGGCACACTGCTGGCTCATATTCAACTTGCTGTCTACCACGACCCCCAGATCCCTCTCTTCTAGGCTGCTCTCCAGCGTCTCATCGCCCAGTCTGTACGTGCAGCCAGGGTTTCCCCGTCCCAGGTGCAGGACCCGGCACTTGCTCTTCTTGAACTTCATGCGGTTGGTGATCGCCCAGCTCTCCAACCTATCCAGATCCCTCTGCAAGGCCTTTCCACCCTCAACAGAGTCCACAACTCCTCCAAGTTTGGTGTCAAACATCTCAGCCTTTTGCTCTGTCCTACCAATGGGCAGGCTGGGGGTGCAGTAAGAGCTGGGAGGGGACAGACCCAGGACAGGTGACTCAAACTAGCCAAAGGGGTATTCCATACCATCTGATGTCATGCTAAACAATAGATAGGGGTGGCTAGCCGGGAGAGGGGGCCGGACTGCTCGGGGTGAGGCTGGGCATTGGTCAGCGGGTGGTGAGCAATTGCATTGTGCATCACTTGTTTGTACATACTATTATTAGTAGTACTATTATCACCATTGTATTATTATTATTATTATTATTATATTATTATTATTATTTTCCTGTCTTATTAAACTGTCTTTATCTCAACTCACAGGCTTCACTTTCCATTTCTCTCCCCCGTCCCAGAGAGGGAGGGTGAGCGAACGGCTACGTGGTGTGTAGCTGCCGGCCGGGTTAAACCACAACAGTCTTTTTGGCGCCCAACGTGGGGCTCAAACCCATGACCCTGGGATTAAGAGCCCCATGCTCTACCGACTGAGCTAGCCGGGCCAAGGAAGGACCAAAGGCTGCTGGAGTAGGATCCCCATCCCACCTCCTTTCCATGTCACAGCCACCCAAGATCTCATTGGGAAGGTGCCAGGATAGGTCCCAGCCCACCACCTATGGGAAGGGGCACGAAAACCATTTCTGCATGAGCAGATGTGACAGCAAGGGCATTGGTAGATGGCCACAGGTTTCTTGCCCTGGACCAGTTAATCTAGGACTGAACAAACGAGCCCTTTGTGGTTATTAAACCCATAGACTCCAGAGGGGGGACAAGGTGAGGAGAAGGCAAGGTTAGAAGACAGCAAAGGACATGACTTCAGGTCTTGCTGCTTTCAATTTTGTCACAACAGAAAATTTTGGGGGTAAATTTCTTGCCAATTTGAGAATGAGGACAATGAGAAAAAAAGAAGAAAAGAAAAAAAAAAGAAAAAGAAAAAAAGCAGCACAAACACATAAAGAAATGGGAGAGAGAGACAGAGTGTAGAAAAGTGGGAGAGGGCAAGGGAACAAAAAAAAATCTTAAGAAAAAAAAGAAGGAAAGAAGATGGAAACCCATCCTGACTGGCTGCTCCTTCCCTCCCCATTTCAGCCCCTAGCTGAGCGTTGTTTGCTCAGCCGGCCCCGAATTTTGCTGCTCACACGTGGACTTACCCTAAGAGCAGGGTGTCTACTCCTGGTGTCTCATGTCTTGATTGTGCTGCAATTCAGTGATCAAGAGGAGGAGCTGCTGCAGAAGCAGGGAGTTAAATTTAAAGCGAGGGGAGGGATATTGCTCAGCCTACACATCCTGTAGAAGAGCAGTGGCAGTAGGAACGCCTCTCATGACCAATATATGTAAAGTGACTCAAACCTCAGTGGCTGACACTTGAACACAGGTTATAAATGAATTCCTGATAACAAAAGCGAAAGCAATCCTCTGTTACTTTTATTGAAGAAAGCCAGGGGAAGGAGTTTAAGGCCCCCGGGGTGGGGGAGTAATGCTGCACGTACTGCAGTAACACTTAAAGCACCAATACAACATTTTATTGTCTGAGCTGGCTTGCAAGGACTTGCATGCAAAGTGGGGGCCATGGTAATGTGGCTTTGACTCACCTCTTCCTAGGGCAAAACTGAAGTTTTTGAGGATGTTTGAGGTCTGGTTGGCTGCTCAAAATAACCTTTTGTCCCCTCAAAATAGGAATATCTTTTTGTTTGTTTGTTTGTTTTCTTGTGGGTACAGAGGGCACAGGGGAGAAGGAGTGAGGAGGACTTCCAGGAGATCAAGATGATTTTTCCCCCTTGGGATGTGCAAACACATGGTTGGGGGCTCAGAAAGGGGAGCCTGTCTCCATGTGTTGTGGGTTTATGTGGCAGGGTTTCGGTAGCAGGACTCCACGTCCCAAAGGACATCGAGCCCCATACAATGCAGCCAAGTCTCTGCACATTTGGGGAGCCTGAAGGACCCTGCCAGGAGCACGAGGGATGGATCTGATGGGGAAAAGTGTGCTGGGGGAGGGAGAATGAAACCATCTGGGCAGCAAAGATAAATGACGGGGATTTCCACAGCACTGAGCAAGATGATCCAGGCATTTTGTGGAAACTCAGTGGGAGGGAGGCGGAGCAAGCGGCTGTGTGCATTTGTGCACCCGTGGCTGCTCTCCTCATCCCGGACACCCTTTGGCATTGCAAATTGCTCACTAAAGTCCCCCAAAATGTATTATTACTTTTCCCCAGGCATGTCCCAGCACCTGTGTGGTTAAAGGCGGCTGTGCTGCTGTCACTGAGCCTCCTCCCAGTCTCAGCTGTGATTGCTCAGAGCATCCAGAAGAAGTTCTTCCCATGACAGCAGAGTGTAGCTTGTCATAAAACAATTCCCGGTTGTTTTGTCCCAGGAAATTATGTCATGCTGCGTTGTTCATTATTCCTAACCTCTCTTCTCCCTGCTTCCTCCAATGCTGTGTGAGTAGGGCTGTTACCAAAGCTGTGGATCAGCGATTGGTGTGCTGAGAAACGTTTTCTTTTTTTCCCCTTTTAAATACTGCCCCTTGCTCTAACCACTCCGCCTTGCTAATAAAATATTGAGGAGGAGTGGCCAAAAGATAAAAATAAAAAGAGAAGCGCACATTTCCATTAGAAACCTGCCCGTTTGCTAAAACACATATTTTCTCCCAGACGAAGCTGTGGGCAGCTCTTGGAGGCACAGGAGCTCTGCAGGACATGCAGCACATGATGAGAAGGCATGGGAAGCTTTCCATCAAATGCCATATATTCAGGCCATATTTTCTGCTTTTAAACCAGCAGTAACCAGAGCACCAAATTCCTCTGCCGCCAAGGCAGGAGGTGTCTCTAGAAATTTGCTTTATGTTTTCACAGAATGACAGAATTGTAGGGGTTGGAAGGGACCTCAAGAAATCATCAGGTCCAACCCCCATTTCCTTCAAAAATGACAAATTTTGCAAGAAAGCCATCTTTCAATTTTATTTTATTTTTTCCAATTTTATCTTTAAAGATAGAGCAGCGTCTCTTCACACTTCAGTTTGAAAGAGCACCTTTAGGCTGGCCACAGACTGGTGAAAACATCCCTTTTATGGAGAAAAAGGGTTCTTGAACATGCTGGGTGGCAGCTTTATAGCGGGTTTGCTCCCTGCAAGTGTAAATGAATTTTGCCCGGCTCAATTCCCCTACTCCCTGCCCTTTGCAAACTCAAAGCTCAATTTTAATCCGCTGATTTTTGAAGTTTTCCAGAATTGGGACCCATGCCTGGAGGGAGCTTTGGCTCAGCTGGGGGGAAGCCTCTGTGATCCAGAGCAGGAGTAGTCATTGTGTGTTGCTCCCTCTACCGGAGAAAATAAGGTGATAATAATGTGTTTTGGGTTGGGAAAGGTTGTGTTTGAGGTGGTCGAATAAAAAGGGGGTTTATAGGTTAGTTTTGGGCAGCTCCAGCCCCAAAAGAGAGGGGGTGAAGCAGGAAAGATGGGACGGGCTACTGGGATGGACCAAGCTCTGGGTTTTGGGTGAAGGATGGAGTTTGGAAGAGGAATCTATTTAGAAAAAAAAAAAATAAATCAAACACAGTGGATGCAAAATCATTTGAACCAAAATTTTGGGTGTTGAAAGGACACCTAAAAATCCTCAACATGAATTTGTACAGACATAAAATGTAGGCAAAGGACAATGGGATGGACGCATCCTTTCTGCTGTGCCATGGGATCCCCGTTTGGGGCTGTCTGGTAGAGAAAGATGATTTCTCGTCTGCTTTATTTGACCAAAAAAAGACCTGCAGAGCAAAGCCACATCCTCCAGTACCTCACAGAGCACGAGGGAGAGCAGAGCGCTGCTGCTGCAGGAGGAAACCTCAGGGCTTCAGTTGTTTTCCCCAGCCTAAGAGGGGACAAGAAGGGTCTGGGGGATCCGTGCCGCGATGATGGGAGCCGTCACCTCGTTGGCATTGGTTGGTGTGTGAAGGTGTTTTGGATTTTGGGATGGGCTGCAGAAAAAGTGGGAAAAGTTGCAGGTGTTTCACCCATTTCTTCCCCTGGAGCATTTCTTCAGCTGGTTCACCACCACCAACCACAGAGGCTTGTGCAACCCCTTCTCCACAAAAACCTTCTCTCAGTCATTAATTCCACCAAATTTTGTCCTCTCCACCCCAAACAGAGGAGACGTTTCCACCACTTTGCTCTACAACCCTTGTACTCTTTGCTCTGGAGCAATAGTTGGGGTATAGAGGCTGTGATGTGAGTTCAGATATCTCAAACCTGAATTTAGTTGATAAATCCAGCAAGGTTCATTGACGAAATAATGACATCCAACCTTCTTAATGAGGTGGCTCTTCACTGCCCATATTCCCAAAGACTTTTGGTGGAGAAATTTATGGAAAATGGAAATTTTGCACCTCCAAAGCCTCAGCCATCTAAAGGAAGGGAGATGATGGGGGTGATGTTTGGGGTGAAGCATCTCTTCACGCTTGACCAGGATTTGTGAGAATATAAATTAAAATAAAATAAATGAAGGTGCTAAACTATGGGGTGAAACGGAGCAAAAATAAACCAGAGGAAACAGGGATGCTAGGACTTAAAAAACAGAATCATAGAATATCCCTAGTTGGAAGGGGCCCATAAATTAAAATGAAAAATAAAATAGGAAGGAAATTTCATCCTGGGGTGGACTTCTTGCTGCTGCAAATTTCTTTTGCATGAAAAGAAATTTGCCTGGGGGTTATTTAAAAGAGAAAGTGCAGAATCCAAGAGAAACCAAGAAAATTCAAAAAGCCAGAGGCAGGAAGGGCTGAAGACAGGGAGGTTTGGGGTTTGGTGGCTTAAAAATTAAACGAAGACACAAAACATAACGAGGTGTTAATCTGTTAAATCTTGTCGTGGATGAGGTTCTGAAAAGGTGCTAAACCACCCGCTGCTGCTGTCAAGGGAACAGTTCTGCAGCACTTTTGCAAAAAATGTTAGGTAGGGAGCAGCCGTGCAGATTCTACCCTAAAATCTATTTCATTTTATTTATTTTTGCTAAAATCCCCATCCCTTATACCTGTCCCTGGCTTGCAGAGGTGCTGGAGGCAAAGGGGCTGAGCGCTGGTGGCTTCTGCTTCTTCTTCCCCCCTCCAAGGTTTTACCCTCACCTCCAAAGGTGGGAAAGGGAGAGGTACTGATTATTAAGTGGAATTTTGAGGATAATTGCATGGAAAAGGGCATTATGCTCCCCTCCCCACCTTGGTGCCAAGGTGCACAAACCTCTGTGCAAGAAGATAATTGCAATGCAAACATGATAATAAATGAGATGAAAGCCCTGCCCTGACCCCGCTCTCCTGGAGAAGAAGGGGTTGCTATTGCTTTTTTAATGCTTTTGATTTTGATATTTCTTTTTGCTATATATATATTTAAGTTTTATGCTAATTAAATAAATGTCCTTCCCTTTGCACCTCTCAGAGGCTGCTTCGCTTTCGGAAACCGCTTTTTGTGGGCGGCCTCAGCAGGTTGGGGAGCAGAGGGCAGCAGGCGAGGCTCAGACACCCAGCGCCGCTTCACCCAGTTTTACCTCCAGGAAAAAAAAATATATATATATAAAATAATAATAATTTCCTTTTTCTGCCCCTGCACCTGGCTCTGCTGCTCCCTGGGGACTGCTGGCAATGGCACTGACAACGGTTTACACCGACCTGGAGTTGCCGCCGGGTCCCAGAGGCATCCCACAGCTCCCAAAGCCTCCCGGTGAGTGGATTTGCTTCGTACCCATGGGTGCTGGGGTCCCTCTGGGCTTTGGGCCTATATCTTTTGGGGGAGGTGGGCTGGACGCCCTACAAACGGTGCTGGTGCTGTCCCTGGTGCCACTCTGGAGCTGCTGGGCCCTAGAATGGGGCGGGGAAAACACAGGAAGAAGAGTTTTTTTTTTTTTTTTTTTTTTCTGGCCCAAATCCTCATTTTCCTCGAGGATGTTTGCCGTCCACCTCCGCTACGGGGCAGAGCAGCTGCACGAGCAGATTTCTTTCCCCAAATCTCTCTGAAACGTGCTGCAAGGAGAATTTCCCCGAGGACACCGCTACCTGCAGAGCTTTTGCACGCTCCCCTTTCTCACCTCGCTCGAGGGCTTCTGCAAGCGGGCTGCAACCGAGCAGCAATTGTGGCTTTGAGCACCCCAAGGCTTCATTTTGGGCCCTTCCCTTGAGCCAGGACCCCCCCAAGCCCCCTCCCAGGTGCAGCACGGGGTGCAAGGAGCTGAGCTGCTGTTCATCACCTCGGCCGAGCGAGGGAGGCAGCTTGTGGGTGTTTTTTTTGCTTCTCAGCTCCCCTCCAAGCCACCTTGCAGGATGCAGGGTGAGGGGGGGAGGGGGGACAGATGTGACTGTCCCCATGACGTGGACACCAAACTGAAGGGGGTTAAAACAGGGAAGGGATGGCGACGATGTGGGTTTCTCTCCCAATACAGGTCCCGTTGCAGGTCGCCGGTGGTACTGGGTGATAATGGGAACCGGATGGGTTGGGGCCGCCGTCCTGGCGGGCATCGTGGTGTGGCTGCTGCAGCGACACGGTGAGTGGCGGGGTGTCAGGGTGGGGGGAAAACAAATCAAATCCCCCCCAAAAAAGCCATGGCAGCTCCGTATTGCACCTGTATTTAGAGAACATCTCCTGGACACACCAGGTTGTTTTCTTGTTTGTTTTTTTTTGTTTATTTGTTTGTTTTGTGGGTTTGATGCTTGTGCTGCCACAAATCCCTGCTCCCTCTGGCAGCACCTTGCTCCGTCCCATGCCGAGGGTGGCTCCGCACAAGGGTTTCACCCCACTGCTTGCATCCTGGGGTCAAACCCATCCCGCCCCCCAATTTCAGATGGAAACAGCCTCAATCTCACTGGCTCGTGCTCCTGGGAATCCTGCCTGGGCAAGGACACCACCAACTCCAACTGCTCCCTGAACTACTTCCAGCTGGGGCTCAGAGAGCGGCTGTGCGAGGCCGAGAGCCACCAGACACCAGGTAGCCCACGCTGTTACGGAGGTGTTGGTTTGCTTTGGGCCCCTCCACGCAGAAAACGGGGCCCGACAGCGAGGGAAAGCCCCCCTGGACTCCCCATCCTGCTGCTTTCCCTCCGTGGTGTCACCTTTATCCTTCCCCTCTCCATGCACCCCTCTTTGTCCCTTCAACCTCTGCTCCTATCCCTCCAACCCCAGCTTTCCCCCCAGTTCTCATAAAGATTTTTCTCCTAAAAAACAAAACAAAATAAAACAGGGGGTTGAGAAAAGCTTGGGAGGGTCCTGGGGAGGGGTCTCCCAGCTTCGCCCCTTACCCAGCTCACGTCCCCAACCCCTGCCTCAGGTGCCGAGGGCTGCTGGCTCTGCCCTGCGGGCTGGCAGCCCTTCGCCACCAAATGCTACTGGGTTTCTGCAAAAACCCTGTCCTGGGAAGAGGCAGGAGGTGACTGCAAGGACAGGAGGGCGGAATTGGTGATGCTGAAGAGCGTGGAGGAGAAGGTAAAGGACCAAAGAGAAGCATCGCGACTGCAATCGGATTTTTTTTTGTAGCTGATGCTGCCTGCCCAAATTGCAGAGACACTTGGATGTCAGGGAAAAATAAATTACAATAAAGAGGGGGAAATAATAATAATACAATAATACAATAATACAATAATAATAGAAGGGGGAGAAAAGAGGGATGGAGCGGGGAAGAAAAGGGAGAAAAGGGAGGAAGAAAAAGGGGAGAAAAAGAGGATAAGGGGGAGAAGGGGGAGAAGGTGGGAAAAAGAGGGAGAGTGGGGGAAAAAGTGTGGGGGGGGGAAGGGTGAGGGGCTGGAAAAAGGGAGAGGTGGGGAAAAAGGGAGGAAGAAGAGGGAGGAAAGTGGAGAAGGGTGGAAAAGAGGGAGAAAGGTGGGGAAAAACAGGGAGATGGGGTCTGCTTCCTCCTCCCCTAGAACTTCATTGGGGCCATGAGCAAAGAAATACCAGGGAGCTGGACGGGGCTCAGCACCATCCCGACTCAGGGCGAGGAGTGGACGTGGATGGATGGATCCCCTTTGCAGGATGATTTGTGAGTTGTTCCTAAGACCCATACAAAAACCCCATCCCGGAGAAATTTTGGCTGCTCACCTGCTTCCTTGACAACAAACTCCCCCCAAAATCCTTCCTGAGCTGGTGGGGAACAAATGAAATTTGGGCAATGCGGGCCCGCAGCCCCCAGCTGCTCAGCAAGGAGAGGAAGAAGTAATCAAAGCATTTTTCCTAAGTATTTTCGCTGCAATTTCAGGCAGGGAAATTTCAACTGGTTAAAAAGGAGATGCCCTAATCCGGGATATTTTGCAGCTGGGGTCCTCCTGTAGCCACATTGACTTTGATATCCAAAAAAAAAAAAATAGAGCTTTTGGGAGAGATAAATATTTATTAGACAAAGCAGAGGGTGTATGGGGAGGAGAAACAAGTGTTTTTTTGTTTTGTTTTGTTTTGTTTGTTTATTTTTGTTTGTTTCTTTTTTTTTTTTTTTTTTTTTAGTATTTTTTGTATTTTTGTTTTGGTTTGTTTGTTTGGTTGGTTGGTTTTTTGTGGGGCAAAAGCTGGAAAATTGCTTTCTCTGGAGAAACAGGAGGCAAACAGGGTGGTACACTCCAAGCTGAACGGCTGACTTGGTTAAAGTTTTTTGGGGGGCTAAACAACCATCTGAAGAGATGAAATGTTGCATCCAAGCGCTTTCTGTTGTGCTGACTAAAATCTTGCTTACGGTGCTCCCCAGGCTGCAGGTGATGGGGGAAAAGAGGGCGAATGCCTGTGCGGCGATATTGAAGGGGCAGCTCCGCTCCCACTTGTGCAGCACGCCGTTGCATTGGATTTGCCAGAAAGAGGCCACCAAGATTTAAGCACAGCTTCAACTGAGGGAGCCACGACAAGGCACAAACGGGATGGGACACGGCACCAGGATGCCAAAAAGCAGCTCCAGAGCTTCGAGGCTGGTGGCTTCTCCCAGCTCTGCTTCGTTCCTCCGCTTTCCCTTTCTCCTCCTACCTCTGAATCCCGCAAACAAGGGCATCAAGCCCTCAAGCTTCGGAGTGCTGGACAAATGTTTTTTCCAAACCTTTTGGATATTCCCAAGTCTCTCTGCAACTGCCGCAAAGACACGAATGGCTGAAGGATCCTTTGATCCCAGAGCTCCACGCTGTTGCTTCGAGGAGTTTCTACTTCTGCAAGCTGAAGTTAAAATAAATTAATACTTATTTTTTTAAATAAAGCACCGTCAGGAACCCTACACAAGGGGGTTTAATGATAGCAGCTTTCTCTTCGTCATCTTCACGTGTAAATTCGGAGGCGACTCCAGGATGCAGGAGGATGCTGCAGGGGGCCACTCAGGGCTCTCCAACTATGCTCCCCTGGGGCTCTGCAGGGGGTGGCTGCAGACTGAATACTTCAGCTGGGAGCACCAGTCACTGCTGACCCCATCACTGTTGATGTAGGCACATTGGCCATTGCCCCGGATAACAAACCTGCACAGAGTAGCAGAAGGAGAAGTCAAGGGGCTGAGCATCCCCCACATAAGCAAACGGTGCTGGAAGGAGGAGGAAGAATCCTTTCCAGCGGACAATGACCCCTATGCTAAGCTAAGTCTGCCCCCTTCCATGAAGGAAGGAATATTTTTGGTTGATTAAACCCATATGGGTTCATCCAGGGATGCCCTCTGCATCCACAAGCTGCTTCCCAGTGTTATATATGGAATGGTAATTCGTGTCGAGAAAATGGTTGATATTAATAAAGAAGAGGGAGACTTGGGAGTGTGGCCATGGGGGTTGGAAAACCCCGTGATTGACATAACATTAGACTCTTAATGATGAGGCCATCAGGAATATAAAAGAGTTTAGAGGGAACAAAGAAGGGTGATTCAGGAGACTCCATGCAGTCTCTTTCAGGTTTCTTGTTCTCCAGCCCTTAAGCCATGGAAGTTTCTGTGTGTTTGCTGTTGTTGTTACATTCAAAGTTGTTTGACCAATTAAAAGTTGTTTTGAAAAGAATTGCAGTGGAGAGAAGTGTATAAGAGGGGAGCCTGCCCTCAAGATAAAAAAAAAAAAAAAAAAAAAAGGCAACAGGATGTGATGAAATTATGTCATCAATAAAGAAGCAGAAAGAAGGAATGAAAAGGAACAGGCTGGCAGAATGGAGACCAGAACGTTAACAGGCACATTGATCGCCTCATGAAGATAGGTTCGACCAAACTTGGCAAACTGCTCAGAGAAGCTCGTACAGAAAGTTGCTGGAAATGGGTGCACCGGAGTTGGGAAGAAGCTCAAGCTGAGAGAAGCGGAGCCGTGCACACAGCTGCCCCTCGCTGGTCAGCAGCTGCACATTATGGGGAATCATACGTCCTCACATACAAAGACTGTCCTGGTAACCTTACAGCTCATTCTCCTTATTAACAATTGGACAGTTTATGAGCCTGAAATATGGGACCAAATTGAGGTCAAGGTGTGGGACTCTGCAACTAAAAATGACAAGGTTGCAGTGGGATTGCTTGGCACCTGGAGAGCAATCCCTGAGGCCTTGAAGAGCCATGTGGGGCCACAATTCACAAATGTGTGGTTTACCAGACAGTGAGGGAGCTGCGGGCTCCTTTGCTGATCCGACTGCTACGCCATTGGCCCCTCTGCCACTACAGCCGTCAAAGGCTTTTGTTGTTACGCCCCCTGTTGGCCTAAACGTGCCTTTCGACCCAGGCCTCATTGGCCTTGAAAAGGAGATGGATATGCTTTTCTTTGATCCGGGAAGAACAGGATACATAAGACCTGAAGACCGAGTTGCTTGACAACTTAAAGCGAAACATATTGTTCAAAAGGAATGGAAAATGGAGACTTGTTTGTAATCAATAAAAGGAATGGAAGATTGAGACTGTTAAGTAATGGATCTTAAAGGATTGTTTGTTAACTTTTCTGATTGCACATATGTATAGGTGTACTCGGGTTTAGTATGTAAAAGCAATGTTCTGTATATTTAGAATGTTTGATGTTCACGTGTGCGTGTTGGTGGAGCATAGACTCCCCACACACCCAGCCCTATTTACTTGCCTTTTATAGCTTTTATACCTTTTATAGCTTTTATACCTTTTATAGCTTTTATAAATATTAACAAATTCAGATTGAGTTGAGACTTCATTTATAATACTATACTATACTATTTATACTTATAAAAGGTATAAAAGGCAATTAAACAGTGCTGGGTGTGCGGGGAGTCTACGCTCCACCAACACGCACACACAAACAGCAAACATTCTAAATATATAGAACATCGCTTTTACATACTAAACCCGAATATGCCTGTACATATGTACAATCAGGAAAGGTAACAAACAATCCTTTAAGATCCATGACTTAACAGTCTCAATCTTCCATTCCTTTTGAACAATGTCTCGCTTTAAGTTGTCAAGCAACTCGGTCTTCAGGCCTTATGTCTCCCGTTCTTCCCGGATCAAAGAAAAGCATACCCATCTCCTTTTCAAGGCCAATGAGGCCTGGGTCGAAAGGCACGTTTAGGCCAACAGGGGGCGTAACAACAAAAGCCTTCGATGGCTGTAGCGGCAGAAGGACCGGTGCCCTAGCAGTCGGATCAGTAAAGGAGCCCGCAGCTCCCTCACTGTCTGGCAAACCACACGTCTCTGACTGTGGCCCCACATGGCTCTTTAAGGCCTCAGGGATTGCTCGCCAGGTGCCGAGCAATCTCACTGCAACCTTGTCGTTTTTAATTGCAGAGTCCCACACCTTGACCTCAATTTGGTCCAACGTTTCAGGCTCATAAACTGTCCGATTGTTTATAAGGAGAATAAGCTGTAAGGTTACCAGGACAGTCTTTGTTCCTAAGGACGTATGACTCCCCATAATGCGCAACTGCTGACCAGCGAGGGGCAGTTGTGTGCACAGGTCCGCTTCTCTCAGCTCGAGCTTCTCTCCAGCTCCGGTGCGCCTATTTCCAGTGACTTTCTGTACAAGCTTCTCTGAGCAGTTTGCTGAGTTAGGTCAAACCCATCTTTATTAGGTGATCAAAGTGCCTGTTCCTGTCCTGGTCTCCACTCTGCCAGACTGTTCCTCTTCACTCTTTTTTCCTGCTTCTTTATTGATGACATAACTTCATCAGTGTTGCCTTTTTTATCTTGAGGGCAGGCTCCCCTCTTACACCCTTCTCTCCACAGCAGTTCTTTTCAAAACAACTTTTCATTGGTCAGACAACTTTGCATATAACAACAGCAAACACCCAGAAATTCCATGCCTTAATGACTGGAGAACAAGAGACCAGCTGGAGAACAAGAAACCAGAGACTGCATGGAGTCTCCTGAATCACCTTTCTTTGTTCCCTCTAAACTCTTTTATATTCCTGATGGCCTCATCATTAAGAGTCTAATGTTATCTCAATCACGGGGTTTTCCAACCCCCATGGCCACACTCCCAAATCTCCCCCTTCTTTATTAATATCAACCATTTTCTCAACACGAATTACCACTCCACATATCACAACTCAATATATAACAGGGGCATTGAACGGCCGTGAGCTGTGGCAGGAAGCTCCGGCCCCGCCACTGGTTCGCACTTCACCAGTACAGCTCTGAGCATTTTGGTTTCCTGTCCTCTGGACCCTGTTGTGTCCCCTCCACCTGCTGCGTGTCCTTCTGCCATGGAGGATGAGGATGGCTACATGGCCTTGGACAGGCGATGCAAGCGGGGTGCTGCGGAGAGGCTGGGACCCCTCCGGGACGCAGGTAGCGGGGTCCGATCCTCCGTCCCCACCACGGGTTTGTGGTGGCGAGAGGATACCCCGGGTGGCGATTGGTTGGCAGGGGGAAGAAGCGGGGTGGTGCAGCTCTTGGGGTCCCAGAGAGTCGCTCAAGCTGGGGAAACTGTGAGGTGGCTTACAGGGGATGCTTGCCTTTGATAAACTCGGTATTGTGGAACAAAAATGGTTTTGCACCAGAACTGGGAACAAGGGCAAGGACAGGAAATGCCACAGAGGTGGTTCCATTGCTCTGTGAGGGCTGGAGATGGATGAAGTGTGAGAAAAGAGAGAGAAAGGAAGCATTTTGGGGACCTCTGCTCTACGGTATCCCCTTGCATGGCAAAGTACTCGGCAGTACATCCCCATTTTCTAGAATCATAACGTTGGTGTGTACTACCCCATAGGAGGTCAATTTCTGTACCAGCACACTTAAGGGGAATAGGAGAAATGGGAAATAAGTGTCCCAGGGGACAGGGGGATGTCCCTGGGACAATGCCTACTGAGAGTCCTTTAGGAAGAATGCTAAGGAATCGGTTGCAGCAAGGTTTGTAGCTCTAGGGGAACATGGGAGGATGGAAAGAGCATGCAGGGCTGATGCGTGTCTTTTGAAGGCACCTGCACTTGTTTGAGGACCTCCAGATGGATTTAGAGGTGGCTGCATGGTAAAATTCAGAGTCTGTCCTCACCCACCCAAAAACCTTGGCCAGTGCCCATCCCACCAATGCCCCACCACAGCCAGATCTTGCTTTCCCCCAGCATTACCCCATTTATATTGTTTTTCTTCATCTCTTGGAGGAACTTCTTCAAATAGGAAGATTTTGAAACCAGGCTATCCAAACTAAATGTCTTGCAATTATGTTATCAGGATGCAGATTTTTACATAAAAGAGAAAAAAATATTATTATTATTTTTAAAAGTTTTGCAAGCTATGGTCAGGATGGAGGCAGAGCCCTTTTGCAGCCTTTTTTTTTTATTAGTTGCGGAGGTCATCTCTTGTTTTTTTTTTTTGTTTTTTTTTTTTTTTTTTTGACACCTTTTTTTGTCACCGTGAAGGAAGAGAAATGTAAAAGTGGTCCTGCCTCTGCTCAATGCAGAAAATCGAGTACAAAATTTTCCATGAAGTCAATGAAATCCGAAGGCAGAGCAACAACAAATAGCAAAATGGATTGGTGGTGCTTTTTCCCAAGTCCTAGGAAGTGCCAGCTGCTCCATGCAGCAGAGACTAGGTCAAGCTGGCATGAGAAAATGAAATTAAACATCAAGATAATGCATATTTATTTTGCTGCAGAAAATAAGCAAGGGAAAAAAAACCCTCTTTGCCTCTTCTGGTGCAAAAGTTACAGGATAAATTACTTGGCATGGAAGAAAAAGCAACAAATTGCAATCAAAACCATCCCCTTCCAGCTTTTGGTTTACACACAACTGATGCCCAAGCCGTATTCCAGGGAAGACACACCAAATACCACCTTTATCCTCCTTCCCTGTATATCTGCTGGTATGCATTGGCCTGCCCCCATTAAAATATATATATATATATATATATATATATATATATATATATATATATATATATATATATATATATATATATACATTGAAGGGCTTTTATTTTGTCTTTTGTCACCTCTCTACTCTCCTGGTAGCTCAGCACCGCAGTGCTTGCTGTGGTCACTAAAGACAAAAGGTGTTTCTGCACCTCCAGAGGTGCAACCTCCTCCTGCCTTGAGGATGACTGCCTACCTGCCATCCTTCGACTGAAAGGGACCACCATCCCTGGAGGTCTTTAAAAGACATTTAGGTGTTGAGCTTAGGGATATGATTTAGTGAAGGACTTGTTAGTTTTAGGTCAGAGGTTGGACTGGGCGATCTGGAAGGTCTCTTCCAACCTAGATGATTCTGTGAAAGGAAAGTCTGTAGCATATATCTATGTATCTATAAAAAAAAAAAAAAAAAAAAAGAAGAAGAAGAAGACTAAAAAAAGCCATTTCCTGGCACTGGACGCAGGCGCAAGAATGTTGGTCATAACACAAAGGTTGCCCGGGGACGTTGTCACTCCTGGGATGCTTCTGTGGGCGGGCAAGCTGACCATGGCTGGGGAAATTATGTATGCCGATTTAAGGCAGCCCGGAGAGGGGGCTCTTCACCTGCTGAGAGGCATCACAGTAAGTGTGATTTTGGGTGGTGGGCGCTCACGGCGAGCTCCAGGAAGAGCTGACGTTTGGGTCCGCTTGCGTCTTGGCCAAGAAAAACGGCCAAGTGCCAGTTGGGGTGCGGGGTTGATCCCGGTTTGTGCAGGCAGCGAAAGTAAGGAAGGAAAGAAGGAAGGACAGGGGGAGAAGGAAGCTTGCAAATGGCCAGAGCTTCAACGATTTCACTGCTGGGGCTGCTATCCCCACAGCAAAAATCAGCCCTAACGCAAGCCGTTGGAAGTCAAAGCTTGGCAAAACATGCCCAGGACCCTGGTGGAGAGGAGGTGTGGAGGGACCCAAGTCCCACCAGCAGCCACCTGTTCTAAATGAGGCCAATTTCCCAAGAGTTTGGGTCTGTCCCCCCTGCTCTTGAGGACCCCCACCGCCTCCCAGAGCACTCAGAGGTGACAGCCTCACTTCCGAGCCCAACCTCAGCACCAAGCCTCCAACAGGAGCAAAGCCCTCCACCGGGACTCCTTCCCCACTGGGACCCACTGGTGCAACTGGGAAGCCGCAGCCCAGCCGCTCCCCATCCCCTCCAAGCACCTGGAGGCTTTGCTCCAGCCAAAGCTGCACCACGGTGAGCAGCAGGACCTGTGCAAGGAGCGTCCTGGGGTGGGAAATGCAAAGAGAAGGTTGAGATCGTTGGGTTTTCACTTGTTTTTGTTTTTTTTTTTTTGTTTTTTGTTTTTTGTGGAGGTAGCAAAGCGTCTGTCGAGTTCTGCTCAGAGGGGCTCTATTTTGTTTTATTTTGTTATGATATGATGTGATATGATATTTATTTATTTTTTTTATTTATTTCATTTCATTTCATTTATTTTAATTTTATTTTACAAGAAAGCACTTTCTGAACAATACCATGGGCTCTTTCAGCTCCCGCCGTGTGCCCACGGTGGCACGGAGTCCTTCTGAAGCTGAGCGGGCTGGGCTGCCTGGTGCTGGTGGTGCTGGTGGTGGTGCTCAGTGTGCAGGGTGAGTAAAACCCACTTGAAAACGTCCAAAACTCAAGCGAGCACAAGGGAAATTGCACTTTTATTTATTTATTTTTATTATTTTTTATTTTTCTCACCAAGGGGAGGTCAGGGTTCTATCCCAGGAACTGGGATAGTGATACTGTTTGGGTGGGGATGATTTTGCCCCATGTGGACAAGGGTAAATCCCCTCTCAAAACAAACACACAAATACAAAACCACAAAAAAAAAAAAAAAAATAAGGCAACAACAACCAAAAAAAGGGCAACATTTCTACGCTATTGCAAAAGTTGTGTTATAACGAGAAAAGGCACTTGCACAATAGCTCGGGGAACCCAACTCAGCCCTGCTCGGTTTTCACAATGTTGCCCCCAAACAGCCTCAATCTCACCCCAAAATTTTATCTCTAAGTTTTTCAGAAGGCGCCGACACCTCCCAACGCTCTGCAGAACAAGTGCGAGGCCAGGGGAAGGAACAGGACAGAGGTGTGCGCGATTTCCTCCCTGCAGCGCTACTTCTGCCGCTGGAATGGCTCTGCAGGTAACCCCTTCCCCGGGGGTCCTTGGGGTGCAGTGGGTGTCCCCATGGGGCTGTGAGCCCAGCTCAGTGTCGATGAGCATGGCGAGGAAGAGCTCGTTTTGCTGATCATCTCCATCCTCTGTGGGCCTCCGGGAGGAGGAGGCACCTCTCCACCTTCACCGTGTTCACCCCACCATGTCCTCCTTGTGGTGGATGGGTGGGAAAAGTGGGCATGAAACATTTGGGAGGGGAGAGAGCTACCTCCCCATTGTCACTTGACTGGTTTGAGCGAGACCTTGAGCACTTTTGGGGTGTCTCACGGCTCCGTCTCCTCTCCAGGCCACGGGGGCTGCAAGCTGTGCCCCCCGTCTTGGCAGCTTTCGGGAGACCAGTGCTACCAGGTTTCCAAATCAACTGGGAACTGGACGGAAGGCAAAAAAGACTGCGAAAGTCAGGGGTCCCATCTGGCCGTGTTCCGAAACACCACCGATATGGTAAGTGCAGAGTGTAAAAGGCTTGAAAAGGACCCAAAAGTCCTGGGTTTTGGTGAGTAGAGGGGCAAAAACTGCCTTGGAGCTGCTGGTTGGCGGCAGGAGGCTTGGTAGCTCCAAGCCACTTCACACTAAGGAGGTAACAGGGCTGAATCACCACCTAAAGGGCTTTGGAGGCCTCTTCCCACCTTTGGCATGGGAAGAAGGAGGGACACAGAGCTCAGGGGGAGCCTCTGGTGTCTCAGACTCTGAATTTAAGCAATTTCCACCCACTGAGCGAGACAGAACCCAAGGCACGGGGTGGTGTTTAGGGCCCATCTCTTTGAGGATGAACCAAATGGGTTCAAAAAGCCAGCTTTGCACCCCAATGAGCCTCTTGCTGAAGGCCCCTGGAAGCCAACACTCCTCTGCCATTCACCAGGAGCACTTAAGTGAGATCATTCGCCAGGAAGAGCTAACGGTGTGGATTGGATTAAAGGCATCCAACAACACATGGAAATGGGTGGACAACTCCTCCTTCGATGCCGCCACGTGAGTACAGCTGCAACCCGTGGTGTGCGGAGCAGCTTTGCTCCACTTCCGCCCCAAAATCTCCAATATTTGGTGTCCACGTCAGCTTTGTAATCCCCCAGAAAGGCTTTATAGCCCAATAGTTGGCTGTACAAAGCACTATAACCCAACATCTAATCACACCTACGCAGTCAACGTGGTTTTAACACCCTGGGCATGCTCCAGTGGAGGAAGGGGCCAGATGGTAGTGCAAGCACAGCAATCTGCACGTGCATCTGGGCAAGCCCGCAGCAAGAAGCCTCCTGGAGCCCAGTGAGACAGGCTGGGGGAGAAGCTCCCGTTGCCCCCTCTCCCAAGAGCAAAAGGAGCTGCTTTTGGGTGCTGATGGTTTTGGTTTGCAGGTTTGGTTCCCTTCAGAGTGTGGAGAACGGCTGCGTGACCTTCAGAGACAAGAAGCTGGAGGTCAATGGCTGTGGGAGCCACCAGAACTGGGTTTGCCAGACAGAACCCTTCCATCTCCTTTCAAAGACTGCAGGAGACAGAGAGTTGTGCAGTGCCTGCCCTGAAAAGCCCATCCTGCAGGACTCTTGCTGCTAATATTTGGGGTGAAACCAACCCTCCTTGTTACGGCTCTGCAAGGAATTTCAGTGTTTGAACCCAACCAAGCACAGCCAAGAGTATTAGTGTAGGCTCTGCTTCAATTAGCTTCCAATTTTTATTTTTTTATTAAAAAATCCATCCAGATACACACATCCAGACATTATCTGTTCCAATCGTTCCTTCTCATCCTTCCAATATGTACAGTGAAGTATAACAGCATAATAGCATAAGTCCATCTGTTCCAATCATTCCTTATCCTCCTTCCAACAGGTAGTGTGAAGTATAATAGCATAATAGCATAATTCCATAGCACTTCAGATCCACAGGTTTCAAATTCATTATTTCAAACATAACTTTCACAAATGTAGAAAAAAATAAAACACTGTTTTCTGCTGTAGAAGCAGAGAAAGAAAAAGGAATGTCGCTTACTTCAGTACAAAAGATTGACAGAGTCTGCACGAATCTGCGCAGAAAGGAAACTGATAAGAATTAATAAAAATAAGAATTACCATTTTTTCTGTCACTATCATGAGTTTTATGTTTATGGGATCTTTTACTCAGGGGAAATCTTTTGCCTCCAGAGGACGTAGTTGTTGGGCCTGCTGCAGATCCAGTATTTCTCCGTGTTGCAGAGGGCTGAGCTGATCTTCTGCTGGTTTATGTACGCACAAGGGCCACCTCCCCGCACCTCAAACCTGCAACACAGACACACTCAGGAGTGAGCAGAAGGGAAGAAAGTAGGAAAACTACCCTAAAAACGGGAAGAAAACCTGGGGTTTCCTCTCCTGGGAAGGTCAGAAGAGGCATTGTTCAAGGTTTAATAGGGGTTCAGAGCGCAGCATCCTTGGTCTGCACCAAGCCTCTCGTGGAGAACCAGCGGTGCGGTGGCAGGTGAAGGTCCCTGTCCCAAGAGAGGCCATCCCAGACCCTATAAGAACTCCTGCCCTAATTGCCAACCCAAAGCACCCAACCCCAACAGGCGGAGGGACTGACCAGTTGTTGAAGGCTGCGCCGTTGGTCCACCTCCACTGGCTGTTGCCTTCGTCGTGCAGCCCGAACCAGTGGTTTGCTTGTCCCTTGTAGCGCTTGATGAAATCCTTTATCGAAAAAAGAAAAAAAAAAATAAAGGGTTTAGGTGATCCTGTCTTCCTAAAATACAACTCAGCCAGCAATAGGAACCCTGCAATAGGAAGGTGATTTGATTTGAGAGATGTGAATATTCTTCAGTTTCACAGAAAAGGGAAGCCCCTTGAGGGCAAAGATCGGGACAGCACCCATCTGGACATAGGGAGAGAGTTTTGGAGAAAATAATGTGATATTGCTCACTCCCCAGCCTGGGCTGTTGCTTTCCCCAGGGCATCTTCTTCTGGCTTTGGCAGTGGGTGAAATTTGGGGGAAAATTGGATTTTGTTCTAGTCCCACACATTTTCCACGCCAGAGCCTGTGTTGGGGCTCAGTTCTCACCAGTTCCTCCTGGCTGTCTATGGAGGTCAGGGAGGCTTCCATGGTCTTGCAGTTCTCCAAGCTGGTTTTCCAGTTGCTTTCATTCTTAGAGAAATAGTAGCACTTGCTTTGGAAGCCGATCCATTTGGGTGGGCACACGTGGGAGAATTGGGGATGTGATGAGTGAGACTGCAGATGCACAACTGTAAAAGGAGAAAACCAAGCAGGTGAGATGCATGGACAGCCACCAAAAAAAAAAAAAAAAAAAGGCAAAAAAATAACATTTCTTTAATTATATGTGTTCCCCTCCAGCAAGCGTAGGGGGGTTGGGATGCGCCAAAATGGGGCACCCGCTTGGAAAGGCTGAGTAGAGCCTGGTTGAGGGGACAAAAGCGGGTGCCCCATGAAGCAGGCTCAGTGCTATGGTTCGGGGCCTTTCATCCTGCTGGGAAAACCCTGAAATCCCCCACACCATCCCTGAAAAAGGTTCCTGGCCCATCTCCCTGCCGTGGGGATGCTCCAGTGGTACTCACCAACCAAGGCCACCAGCAGAGCGAGGACAAGGACACTCAGCACCACACATAGCGGAGCCAGGAGCTGTTGTACACGACGACATTTCTTTTCCATCCCATGGGGGCTGGAGTCTGGTGGAGAAGAGAGCAAGAGATGTGGGCTGGGTCTTTCCACCCCCCATTTGCCCTTTTTCTGCTGGATCCATGGTTGATCCTATAGCCCTCCCCCTTGGGATAGGAGTTCCCTTCTTTGAGGTCTTCCAGGTGATTAAGAGGTGGCTACATGGTAAAATTCAGAGTCTGTCCTCACCCACCAAAACACCCTGGCTGGTGCCCATCCCACCAGTGCCCCACTGGAGCCAGATCTCGCTTTCCCGCAGCATTACCCCATTTATATTGCTTTTCTTCATATCTTGGAGGGTTCAGTACTTCTTCTTGGTCGGGGTGATTTTTTTCTTGGGCTCCTTTCCCCATGGCTGGCAAGGAAATGTCGGGTCTCACTGATCACATCCACACATCCAGTCCTCTCACAGCAACTGGCTGACCATGCTGCGATAGCAAGGAGAGGGTTGAGTGTTGGGGGGCCAGCAAAGCCCCCCGGGTCTGAGGACTTGTGGGGATCTGGAGGGGACATGGGGAAACCGTGGCTGGGGAGAGGGCTTGTGGTCTGCTGGAGGGGAATGGAGGAAGGGTGAAAGGATGGGAGAAAGGAAGAAAGAAGAGATGAAGAAAGAAAGAGAAGGGGAAAAAAAAAGAGAGAAAGAAAAGGAGAAAAAGAAAGAGAAGGAGAAAGGAGAAAGACAGAAGTTTAAACAGAATTTAATGCTAAAAGAAATTAAGTGTACTGCCTATCAGGGTTCAAAGCTCAAAGGAACTCGAGTTGTTTGTGACACGACATCCTCCCCCAGCTGGCTTCAGCCCAGCAAGCAAGCAGGAAACTGAATTTGAAAAAAAACACAGGACATAATAAGCCAGCATTTGTTTGTGCTGATATTCTTGTTTTGCAGCTGTCCATTTTCTCAGTTTCCCCTGCAATGATAACAGGGTGTGCTGTCTGCTGTCCAAACAGAGCAGCTCTGGCACCGCAGATCTTATCTTCCCAACTGTTGTTGGGAAATAACAAGAAAAGACTTTATTTCCAAAACAGCCTTCATCCGCATTGCAAAGTTTTAGGAATAAGCTCCTAAGGAGGAGAAAGGTTTTGGTTTTGAGTGAATACAGCAGCACGCAAGGAAAAATTGTAGGACCAATATTCAGTGCTAGGGGTCGTGCTGGGAAATACTGTTTTGAAAGAAGTTTTAGGATTGAATTTGGCAGGGGATAATAAAAATTTGTAATTAGCGTGGGATGCAGGTACCCCAAACTCTGTAGTACAAAGCCTGGCTCAGCTTCAAATTTGGCTTGCATGAGCTAAAACTACCCTAACCCAACTGAGACTTCTCTGAAGACCAAATGTCAGTTTCTGATACCAGTAAGGGAACTGATAGCGTTTAATGCTTTCGTTTCTTCATTTCAAGAGAAGAGCTTCTCTTCCTTTGGTTAAGCTTCCATTTTTTAACAATTGTAAAATTAACCAAAATTCCCTTGAAAAAAGCACACACGTTGGTGGGTTTTGCAGCCTGCAGACTCTAAGGAGCCTGAGCTTGTAGCCAGGTTTTATTTCTTTCCCCCCCCAGTCTGCTTTTTTACTGCAGCTCCCTCCAGATTATTAATTCTACTGATCAGTATTATTTTTTGCTTCATTTCATCTTTATTTTTCTTTTCATTCCCTCCCAGGGCACAAAGAAAGCACCCAGATGCTTTAGCTAGAAGAGAAACTCGGAAAGCTCTCCCAGAGTAACAAACAGGCAAAAAATAACCAGCAAAAACAGATGGAAATGGTTAAAAATAGAAAACAAAACAAAACAAAAAAATTCCCTAGTAGTTCTAAATATCTGCAAGAAGATTCACACAGCCCTTGAGGCAGCAGAAGCTTCACTAAAGCCAGCTGAAAAGGAAAAATTTGGCAATGTTTTTTTTTTTGTCTTTTCCCAGAAAATATGAGTGGCAGGCAAGCTCACTGGGTGCGCAGTTTTGGAATTAAAAAAGGGAGAGAACATGAGGAGAATGAGAAAAAAACAAACAAACAAACAAAAAAAAAAAACCAGCACAAATGCAAAAAGAAGGGCGAAAATGAGACAAAGAGGGTGGAAAAATGGGAGAGGACAAAGGAATAAAAAATATTTAAAAAATAAAAAGAAAGAAAGAAGATGGAGACCCGTCCTGGCTGGCTGCTCCTTCCCTCCCCATCTCAGCCCCAAGCCGAGCGTTCCTTGCTCAGCTGGCCGCACATTTTTCTGTTCAGACGTGGACTTACCCCAGCAGCACTCTGCCTAGTCCTGGAGTCTTATGTAAGTCATCGTGTTTGTGCGCAGTAACAGTGTGGGAGGTGGAGCACTCAGCCTGATGAAAACTGAAGTAGTGGGAGTGCCTTTGTGGGAATAGAAACGTTGTTTTTGCAGAGTACAAGGCAGGAATGCGGTACTCAGATATGCTTACAGTGATAAGAAAGCTTAGCAGGCGACCTTGTAAAAATGCAGACAACCAGACTCCATAGGACAATTAGGTGAAAATCGCTGTGTTAAGTCAAGTCAGATAAGTGAAGAAACATTACCACTTCAAGCAGTAAAAATGTCAAAAGAAATTTGAAATTTAACGGGCTGGCAACTGAAGGTCTTGCATTGTTTGTGAAGCATCAGATAGATTGTGAACCTGGATTACCCACTCAGTGGGGAAACAGGGGAGGATCCTGCCATAAAAAAGTATATAAACTGTGTTTTGGAACCAGTCAGTGCGCTCTCCTGCTTGTGGGGCACCCACCACTGCAATCGCAAATAAATTACTACTTCACTGAGATCCTCACCTGAGCCTAAGTTATTGGCTACAGAGTGTTTCTCACACTTCTCACCAAGATACATAACCCTCTCTTGACCAAGAAGGCTAAAGATTTCCAAACATCACTGGCTGGTCCTTGAACTTCTGTTACAATTTTTTTCCTGTTTATGAAAGAGGAAGGACAGCAATATCCTGTTATTTTTCTTAAAACAAAGTGGGGAGAACTTAAGGCCCCCAGGGGGAGTAATGCTGCATGTCCTTATACAATACAAGGTTTTTCCATCTGAGCTACTTTGCAAAGATTTGCATGAAAAGCGGGGGGCCACAGTAACGTGGTTTGATTCACCTCTTCCTGTGGCAAAACTGAAGTTTCTGAAGGTGTTTGAGGTCTGGTGGGCTGCTCAAAATAACCTTTCGTCCCCTCAAAATAAGATTATCTTTTTATTTGTTTGTTTGTTTGTTTCCTTGTGGGTGCAGTGGGCAAAGGCAAGATGGGGCTAGGACGACTCCCAGGAGATCAAGATGATTTTTCCCCTGTGGGATGTGCAAACACACGGTTGGGGGCTCAGGAAGGGGAGCCTGTCTCCATGTGTTGTGGGTTTACGTGGCAAGGTTTCAGTAGCAGGACTCCATGTCCCAAAGGATATCAAGCATAATAATTCGTGTCAAGAAGTTGGTTGATATTAATAAAGAAGGGGGAGATGTGGAGTGTGGACATGGGGGTTGGAAAGCCCCATGCTTGATGATAACATCAGACTCATTCCTGATGGATGAGGCCATCAGGAATATAAAAGAGTTTAGCGGGAACAAAGAAGGGTGATTCAGGAGACTCCATGCAGTCTCAGGTTTCTTGTTCTCCAGCTGGTCTCTTGTTCTGCAGTGGGATTGCTCAGCACCTGGTGAGCAATCCCTGAGGCCTTAAAGAGCCATTTGGGACCACAGTCAAAAACGTGGGGTTTGCCAGATAGTGAGGGAGCTGCGGGCTCCTTTACTGATCCGACTGCTACGCCATCAGCCCCTCTGCTGCTACAGCCATCGAAGGCTTTTGCTATTCTGCTCCTTGTTGACTTGAACGTGCCTTTTGAACGAGGTCATATTTCAGGCTCATAAACTTCTTAACAATCGGTCATAAGAGTGTGGTTTGCCAGATAGTGAGTGTTTATAAATGAAGATACAACCCAATTTGAATTTCGTAATGTTTATAAAAAAATATTTATAAAAGGCAAGTAAACAGTGCTGGGTGTGCGGGGAGTCTATGCTCCACCAACACGTACACACGAACATCAAATGTTCCAAATATACAGAACATTTCTTTTACATACTAAACCCGAGTACACCTATACATATGTGCAATCAGAAAAGGTAACAAACAATCCTTTAAGTTCCATGACTTAACAGTCTCCATTTTCCATTCCTCTTCTTGATTACTAACAAGCCTCTATTTTCCATTCCTTTTGAACAATATGTCTCCCTTTAAGTTGCCAAGCAACTCGGTCTTTGGGCCTTATGTATCCCATTCTTCCTGGATCAAAGAAAAGCATATCCATCTCCCATCTCCTTTTGAAGGTCAATAGGGCCTGGATCATAGGCACGTTCAGGTCAACAGGGAGCAGAATAGCAAAAGCCTTCGATGGCTGTAGCAGCAGAGGGGCCCATGGCGTAGCAGTCGGATCAGTAAAGGAGCCCGCAGCTCCCTCACTGTCTGGCAAACCCCACGTTTTTGACTGTGGCCCCAAATGGCTCTTTATGGCCTCAGAGATTGCTCGCCAGGTACCCAGCAATCTCACCGCAACCTTGTCGCTTTTAGTTGCAAAGTCCCACACCTTGACCTCAGTTTGGCCCTATATTTCAGGCTCATAAACTGTCCGATTTTTAAGAAGGAAAATAAGCTGTAAGGTTACCAGGACAGTCTTTGTTTCTAAGGACGTTTCTTTATTTCTTTCATTTCTTTGTTTCTTTATAACAGACCCGATATGGACAGGTGTGCTGAGGGAGGGAAGATGGAACTATTCGGGCAGCAAAGAGTGAAAGAGTGGGCGTGATCACTGAGCAAGAATAGTACAACATTTCTGGGAAATGAAACGGCAGAGGGGGTGTGGAGGAAGTGGCTAAGTGCATTTGTGTGCCCTTGTCTAGTTTCCCTTCAGATATTCAAAGAATCAATCATCAAGGCGGGAAAAGACCCCCAAAATGGAGGCCCATCCGTCCCCCTCCCACCAATGTCACCCACTAAACCATGTCCCCAGGCACCACATCCAACCTTTCCCTGAACACCCCCAGGGACGGTGACTCCACCACCTCCCTGGGCAACCCATCCCAGTGCCTAACCACACTTTCTGAGAAGTGTCTCCAAATTTCCAACCTCAACCTCCCCTGGCACTACTTGAGGCTGTTCCTTCAGGTCCTATCACTACTTATCTGTGAGAAGGGGCTGACCCCCTGCTCCCACACCTTCCTTTCAGGTAGCTGTAGGGAGCCATAAGGTCTCCCTGCCCAATTCCCCAACTGGTCTCCCAGTACCGACCCCTGAGGGACTCCACTAGATACAGGCCTCCAGCTTGACCCTGTCCCACTGACCACAACCCTCTGGCTTCTTCCCTTCAGCCTCTTCACTGCCCATCTCACTACCCCAGACCACACTTCCTCAGTTTAGCTGCGGGGATGCTGTGGGAGATGGTGTCAAAGCCTTTACTGAAATCAAGATAGCCACGTCCGCTGCTTTACCATCATCTATCTACCCAGTTATGTCCCCATAAAAGGCTGTCAGCTTGGTCAAGCACAACTCCCTTGGTGAAGCAAAGTGTGCCTACAATGCCCCTAAAGTTAGTTGTATCTGTGATGTACTTAAACAAGCCCTTTTTGTTGTCCTTTACCCCTAGGATAAGGCTTAATTCTAAGGAGGCCTTTGCTTTCCTAGTTGCCTCCCTACACTAGCTAACAACCTTATATTCCTCCCACGTGGCCAGCCCCTCCTTCCATGACCTTTTTTTTTTTTGTTTGCCAAGCAGTTTCCTGGTTAACCATTGAGGTCTCCTGAACTCTACCATCTCTTGGTGACTGCGACACCTCCCTGAGCAACTTCTTCCAAGTCCTAATCACTCTTTCCGAGGAAAAAATTTCCAACCTGAACCTCCCCTGGCACTACTTGGGGCCATTTCCTCTAGTCGTATCATTAATTATCTGCAATAACAGGCCGACCCCAGCTCACCACAAGTTCCTTTCAGATCGTTTCAAAAAGGATACAGCTCATCATGATAGTTGCAAAAAGGATATGGCTCAGACTTCCCCAGAATTTCCAGCATCAAGGGGCACTTTGGGATATCTTTTGGTGATTTCCCCATCTTTCCACTGCGTTTTTTCCTGTCGGAAAGGTCTCCCCTGGGGCAGTGTGAGCACAACCATGTTTGTTTCTCGGGAAGGGGAATGCACTGGTTTTAGGGCCGGGGCTGAATCCATCACCTGCTTCGAGCTGACTGAGCCCAGCCAGGTTTTGGAGCTCCCAAAAAAATATAGGGGAATGCCCTGGTTTCAGTTAGAACAGAATTAATTTTCTTCCTAGTAGCTGCTAGAATGCTGTGTTTTGGCTTAGGATGAGCAGAGTGCTGATAACACCCCAATGTTTGAATTATTGCAGAGCAATGCTTACACCAAGCCAAGGACATGGAATCATAGAATCATAGAATCATAGAATCATAGAATCATAGAATATCCTGAGTTGGAAGGGACCCTTAAGGATCATCAAGTCCAACTCTTGACACCGCACAGGTCTACCCAAAAGTTCAGACCATGTGACTAAGTGCACAGTCCAATCTCTTCTTAAATTCAGACAGGCTCGGTGCAGTGACCACTTCCCTGGGGAGCCTGTTCCAGTGTGCAACCACTCTCTCTGTGAAGAACCCCTTCCTGATGTCAAGCCTAAACTTCCCCTGCCTCAGCTTAACCCCGTTCCCGCGGGTCCTGTCGCTGGTGTTAATGGAGAAAAGGTCTCCTGCCTCTCGACACCCCCTTATGAGGAAGTTGTAGACTGCGATGAGGTCTCCCCTCAGCCTCCTCTTCTCCAGGCTGAACAGGCACAGTGCCCTCAGCCGTTCCTCGTACATCTTCCCCTCCAAGCCTTTCACCGTCTTCGTAGCCCTCCTCTGGACACTCTCCAACAGTTTCATGTCCTTTTTGTACTGTGGTGCCCAGAACTGCACACAGTACTCGAGGTGAGGCCTCACCAGCGCAGAGTAGAGCGGGACAATCACCTCCCTTGACCTACTAGCGATGCCGTGCTTGATGCACCCCAGGACACGGTTGGCCCTCCTGGCTGCCAGGGCACACTGCTGGCTCATATTGAACTTGCTGTCTACCACGACCACCAGATCCCTCTCTTCTAGGCTGCTCTCCAGCGTCTCATCGCCCAGTCTGTACGTGCAGCCAGGGTTTCCCCGTCCCAGGTGCAGGACCCGGCACTTGCTCTTATTGAACTTCATGCAGTTGGTGATCGCCCAGCTCTCCAACCTATCCAGATCCCTCTGCAAGGCCTTTCCACCCTCAACAGAGTCCACAACTCCTCCAAGTTTGGTGTCAAACATCTCAGCCTTTTGCTCTGTCCTACCAATGGGCAGGCTGGGGGTGCAGTAAGAGCTGGGAGGGGACAGACCCAGGACAGGTGACTCAAACTAGCCAAAGGGGTATTCCATACCATCTGGGGTCATGCTAAACAATAGATAGGGGTGGCTAGCCGGGAGAGGGGTCCGGACTGCTCGGGGTGAGGCTGGGCATTGGTCAGCGGGTGGTGAGCAATTGCATTGTGCATCACTTGTTTGTACATACTATTATTAGTAGTACTATTATCACCATTGTATTATTATTATTATTATAATTATATTATTATTATTATTTTCCTGTCTTATTAAACTGTCTTTATCTCAACTCACAGGCTTCACTTTCCATTTCTCTCCCCCGTCCCAGAGAGGGAGGGTGAGCGAACGGCTACGTGGTGTGTAGCTGCCGGCCGGGTTAAACCACAACAGTCTTTTTGGCGCCCAACGTGGGGCTCAAACCCATGACCCTGGGATTAAGAGTCCCATGCTCTACCAACTGAGCTAGCCGGGCCAAGGAAGGACCAAAGGCTGCTGGAGTAGGATCCCCATCCCACCTCCTTTCCATGTCACAGCCACCCAAGATCTCATTGGGAAGGTGCCAGGATAGGTCCCAGCCCACCACCTATGGGAAGGGGCACGAAAACCATTTCTGCATGAGCAGATGTGACAGCAAGGGCATTGGTAGATGGCCACAGGTTTCTTGCCCTGGACCAGTTAATCTAGGACTGAACAAACGAGCCCTTTTTTATTAAACCCATAGACACCAGAGGGGGGAGAAGGTGAGGAGAAGACAAGGTGAGAAGGCAGCAAAGGACGTGACTTCAGGTCTTGCTGCTTTCAATTTTGTCACAACAGCAAATGTTAGAGGTAAATTTCTTCCCAATTTGAGAATGAGGACAATGTGAAAAAAAAAAAAAAAGAAGAAAAGAAAAAAAAAAACACAGCACAAACACATAAAGAAAAGCGAGAAAGAGACAGAGGGTAGAAAAGTGGGAGAGGGCAAGGGAACAAAAAAAAAAAATCTTAAGAAAAAAAGAAGGAAAGAAGATGGAAACCCATCCTGACTGGCTGCTCCTTCCCTCCCCATTCCAGCCCCTAGCTGAGCGTTGCTTGCTCAGCCGGCCCCGAATTTTGCTGCTCGCACGTGGACTTACCCTAAGAGCGGGGTGTCTACTCCTGGTGTCTCATGTCTTGCTTGTGCTGCAGTTCAGTGAAGGAGCTGCTGCAGAAGCAGGGAGTTAAATTTAAAGCGAGGGGAGGGGTATTGCTCAGCCTGTGATCCTGCAGAAGAGCAGTGGCAGTAGGAACGCCTCTCATGACCAATATGTGCAAAGTGACTCAAACCTCGCTGGCTGCCACTTGAACGCAGGTTATAAATG
Source organism: Anas platyrhynchos (assembly GCF_047663525.1). Lineage (NCBI taxonomy): Eukaryota > Metazoa > Chordata > Aves > Anseriformes > Anatidae > Anas > Anas platyrhynchos. The sequence continues at coordinate 1,019,086 of NC_092603.1, forward strand.
AATTCCTGATAAGAAAAGCGAAAGCAATCCTCTGTTACTTTTATTGAAGAAAGCCAGGGGAAGGAGTTTAAGGCCCCCGGGGGGGGGGGGGGGAGTAATGCTGCACGTACTGCAGTAACACTTAAAGCACCAATACAACATTTTATTGTCTGAGCTGGCTTGCAAGGACTTGCATGCAAAGTGGGGGCCACGGTAACGTGGCTTTGACTCACCTCTTCCTAGGGCAAAACTGAAGTTTTTGAGGATGTTTGAGGTCTGGTGGGCTGCTCAAAATAACCTTTTGTCCCCTCAAAATAGGGTTATCTTTTTGTTTGGTTGTTTGTTTTCTTGTGGGTACAGAGGGCAAAGGGGAGATGGGGTGAGGAGGACTCCCAGGAGATCAAGATGATTTTTCCCCCTTGGGATGGGCAAACACATGGCTGGGGGCTCAGAAAGGGGAACCTGTTTCCAACTAGTGTGGATTTACGTGGCAGGGTTTTGGAGCAGGACTCCACGTCCCAAAGGACATCGAGCCCCATACGATGCAGCCGAGTCTCTGCACATTTGGGGAGCCTGAAGGACCCTGCCAGGAGCACGAGGGATGGATCCGATGGGGAAAAGTGTGCTGGGGGAGGGAGGATGAAACCATCTGGGCAGCAAAGAGATAAATGACGGGGATTTCCACAGCACTGAGCAAGATGACCCAGGCATTTTGTGGAAACTCAGTGGGAAGGAGGCGGAGCAAGCGGCTGTGTGGATTTGTGCACCCGAGGCTGCTCTCCTCATCCCGGACACCCTTTGGCATTGCAAATTGCTCCCTGAAGTCCCCCAAAATGTATTATTATTTTTTTCCCCAGGCATGTCCCAGCACCTGTGTGGTTAAAGGTGGCTGTGCCGTTGTCACCGAGCCTCCTCCCAGTCTCAGCTGTGATTGTTCAGAGCATCCAGAAGAAGTTCTTCCCATGACAGCAGAGTATAGCTTGTCATAAAACAATTCCCGGTTGTTTTGTCCCAGGAAATTATGGCATGCTGCGTTGTTCATTATTCCTAATCTCTCTTCTCCCTGCTTCCTCCAATGCTGTGTGAGTAGGGGTGTTACCAAAGCTGTGGATCAGCGACTGGTGTACTGAGAAACGTTTTCTTTTTTTCCCCTTTTAAATACTGCCCCTTTCTCTAACCACTCCCCTTGTTAATAAAATATTGAGGAGGAGTGGCCAAAAAATAAAAATACAAAGAGAAGCGCACATTTCCATTAGAAACCTGCCCGTTTGCTAAAACACATATTTTCTCCTAGCTGAAGCTGTGGGCAGCTCTTGGAGACACAGGAGCTCTGCAGGACATGCAGCACACAATGAGAAGGCATTGGAAGCTCTCCATCAAATGCCATATATTCAGGCCATATTTTCTGCTTTTAAACCAGCAGTAACCAGAGCACCAAATTCCTCTGCCACCAAAGCAGGAGGTGTCTCTAGAAATTTGCTTTATGTTTTCACAGAATGACAGAATTGTAGGGGTTGGAAGGGACCTCAAGAAATCATCAGGTCCAACCCCCATTTCCTTCAAAAATGACAAATTTTGCAAGAAAGCCATCTTTCAATTTTATTTTATTTTTTCCAATTTTATCTTTAAAGCTAGAGCAGCGTCTCTTCACACTTGAGTTTGAAAGAGCACCTTTAGGTTGGCCACAGACTGGTGAAAACATCCCTTTTATGGAGAAAAAGGGTTTTTGAACGTGCTGGGTGGCAGCTTTATATGTCTTTTTTTTTGCTCCCTGCAAGTGTAAAAGAATTTTGCCCGGCTCAATTCCCCTACTCCCTGCCCTTTGCAAACTCAAAGCTCAATTTTAATCCGCTGATTTTTGAAGTTTTCCAGAATTGGGACCCATGCCTGGAGGGAGCTTTGTCTCAGCTGGGGCGAAGCCTCCGTAATCCAGAGCAGGAGTAGTCATTGTGTGTTGCTCCCTCTACCGGAGAAAATAAGGTGATAATAATGTGTTTTGGGTTGGGAAAGGTTGTGTTTGAGGTGGTTGAATAAAAAGGGGGTTTATAGGTTAGTTTTGGGCAGCTCCAGCCCCAAAAGAGAGGGGGTGAAGCAGGAAAGATGGGACGGGCTACTGGGATGGACCAAGCTCTGGGTTTTGGGTGAAGGATGGAGTTTGGAAGAGGAACCTATTTAGAAAAAAAAAAAATAAATCAAACACAGTGGATGCAAAATCATTTGAACCAAAATTTTGGGTGTTGAAAGGACAACTAAAAATCCCCAACATGAATTTGTACAGACACAAAATGTAGGCAAAGGACAATGGGATGGACACATCCTTTCTGCTGTGCCCTGGGATCCCCGTTTGGGGCTGTCTGGTAGAGAATGATGATTTCTCGTCTGCTTTATTTGACCAAAAACCAACCTGCAGAGCAAAGCCACATCCTCCAGTACCTCACAGAGCAGGAGGGAGAACAGAGTGCTGCTGCTGCAGGAGGAAACCTCAGGGCTTCAGTTGTTTTCCCCAGCCTAAGAGGGGACAAGAAGGGTCTGGGGGATCCGTGCCGTGATGATGGGAGCCGTCACCTCGTTGGTATTGGTTGGTGTGTGAAGGTGTTTTGGATTTTGGGATGGGCTGCAGGAAAAGTGGGAAAAGTTGCAGGTGTTTCACCCATTTCTTCCCCTGGAGCATTTCTTCAGCTGGTTCACCACCAACAACCACAGAGGCTTGTGCAACCCCTTCTCCACAAAAACCTTCTCTCAGTCATTAATTCCACGAAATTTTGTCCTCTCCACCCCAAACAGAGGAGACGTTTCCACCACTTTGCTCTGCAACCCTTGTACTCTTTGCTCTGGAGCAATAGTTGGGGTGGAGAGGCTGTGATGTGAGCTCAGATATCTCAAACCTGAATTTAGTTGATAAATCCAGCAAGGTTCATTGACGAAATCATTACATCCAACCTTCTTAATGAGGTGGCTCTTCTATGCCTGTATTCCCAAAGACTTTTGGTGGAGAAATTTATGGAAAATGGGGGTGATGTTTGGGGTGAAGCATCTCCTCATGCTTGCCCACGATTCATGAGAATATAAATTAAAATAAAATAAATGAAGGTACTAAACTATGGGGTGAAAAGGAGCAAAAATAAATCAGAGGAAACAGGGATGCTAGGACTTAAAAACCAGAATCATAGAATATCCCTTGTTGGAAGGGGCCCATAAATTAAAACGAAAAATAAAAATAGGAAGGAAATTTCATCCTGGCGTGGACTTCTTGCTGCTGCAAATTTCTTGTGCATGAAAAGAAATTCGCCTGGGGGTTATTTAAAAGAGAAAGTGCAGAATCCAAGAGAAACCAAGAAAATTCAAAAGGCCAGAGGCAGGAAGGGCTGAAGACAGGGAGGTTTGGGGTTTGGTGGCTTAAAAATTAAATGAAGACACAAAACATAACGAGGTGTTAATCTGTTAAATCTTGTCGTGGATGAGGTTCTGAAAAGGTGCTAAACCACCCGCTGCTGCTGTCAAGGGAACAGTTCTGCAACAGTTTTGCAAAAAATGTTAGAGAGGGAGCAGCCATGCAGATTCTACCCTAAAATCTATTTCATTTTATTTATTTTTGCTAAAATCCCCATCCCTTATACCTGTCCCTGGCTTGCAGAGGTGCTGGAGGCAAAGGGGCTGAGCGCTGGTGGCTTCTGCTTCTTCTTCCCCCCTCCAAGGTTTTACCCTCACCTCCAAAGGTGGGAAAGGGAGAGGTACTGATTGCTAAGTGGAATTTTGGGGATAACTGCATGGAAAAGGGCGTTATGCTCCCCTCCCCAGCTTGGTGCCAAGGTGCACAAACGTCTGTGCAAGAAGATAATTGCAATACAAACATGATAATAAATGAGATGAAAGCCCTGCCCTGACCCCGCACTCCTGGAGAAGAAGGGGTTACTATTGCTTTTTCAATGCTTTTTATTTTGATATTTCTTTTTGCTATATATATATTTTAAGTTTTATGCTAGTTAAATAAAATGTCCTTCCCTTTGCACCTCTCAGAGGCTGCTTCGCTTTCGGAAACCGCTTTTTGTGGGCGGCCTCAGCAGGTTGGGGAGGAGAGGGCAGCAGGCGAGGCTCAGACACCCAGCGCCGCTTCACCCAGCTTTACCTCCAGGAAAAAAAAATATATATATATATAAAATAATAATAATTTTCTTTTTCTGCCCCCGCACCTGGCTCTGCTGCTCCCTGGGGACTGCTGGCGATGGCGCTGACAACGGTTTACACCGACCTGGAGTTGCCACCAGGTCCCAGAGGCATCCCACAGCTCCCAAAGCCTCCTGGTGAGTGGATTTGCTTCGTACCCATGGGTGCAGGGGTCCCTCTGGGCTTTGGGCCTATTTTTTTTAGGGGAGGTGGGCTGGACGCCCTACAAACAGTGCTGGTGCTGTCCCTGGTGCCACTCCGGAGCTGCTGGGCCCTAGAATGGGGCGGGGAAAACACAGGAAGAAGAGTTTTTTTTTTTTTTTTTTTTTTCTGGCCCAAATCCTCATTTTCCTCAAGGATGTTTGCTGTCCACCTCCACTACGGGGCAGAGCAGCTGCACGAGCAGATTTCTTTCCCCAAATCTCTCTGAAATGTGCTGCAAGGAGAATTTCCCCGAGGACACCGCTACCTGCAGAGCTTTTGCACGCTCCCCTTTCTCACCTCGCTCGAGGGCTTCTGCAAGCGGGCTGCAACCGAGCAGCAATTGTGGATTTGAGCACCCCAAGACTTCATTTTGGGCCCTTCCCTTGAGCCAGGACCCCCCCAAGCCCCCTCCCAGGTGCAGCATGGGGTGCAAGGAGCTGAGCTGCTGTTCATCACCTCGGCCAAGTGAGGGAGGCAGCTTGTGGGTGTTTTTTTTTGCTTCTCAGCTCCCCTCCAAGCCACCTTGCAGGATGCAGGGTGAGGGGGGGAGGGGGGACAGATGTGACTGTCCCCATGACGTGGACACCAAACTGAAGGGGGTTAAAACAGGGAAGGGATGGCGACGATGTGGGTTTCTCTCCCAATACGGGTCCCGTTGCAGGTCGCCGGTGGTACTGGGTGATAATGGGAACCGGATGGGTTGGGGCCGCCGTCCTGGCGGGCATCGTGGTGTGGCTGCTGCAGCGACACGGTGAGTGGCGGGGGAAAAACAAATCAAATCCCCCCCAAAAAAGCCATGGCAGATCCGTATTTTGCCTCTATTTGGAGAACATCTCCTGGACCCACCAGGCTGTTTTTATTGTTTGTTTGTTTGTTTTGTGGGTTTGATGCCTGTGCTGCCACAAATCCCTGCTCCCTCTGGCAGCACCTTGCTCCATCCCACGCCGAGGGTGGCTCTGCACAAGGGTTTCACCCCACTGCTTGCATCCCGGGGTCAAACCCATCCCGCCCCCCAATTTCAGATGGAAACAGCCTCAATCTCACTGGCTCGTGCTCCTGGGAATCCTGCCTGGGCAAGGACACCACCAACTCCAACTGCTCCCTGAACTACTTCCAGCTGGGGCTCAGAGAGCGGCTGTGCGAGGCCAAGAGCCACCAGACACCAGGTAGCCCACGCTGTTATGGGGGTGTTGGCTTGCTTTGGGCCCCTCCATGAAGAAAATGGGGCCCAACGGTGAAGGAAAGCCCCCTTGGACTCCCCATCCTGCTGCTTTCCCTCCGTGTTGTCACCTTTATCCTTCCCCTCTCCATGCACCCCTCTTTGTACCTTCAACCTCTGCTCCTATCCCTCCAACCCCAGCTTTCCCCCCAGTTCTCATAAAGATTTTTCTCCTAAAAAACAAAAGGGGTTGAGAAAAGCTTGGGAGGGACCTGGGGAGGGGTCTCCCAGCTTCGCCCCTTACCCAGCTCATGTCCCCAACCCCTGCCCCAGGTGCCGAGGGCTGCTGGCTCTGCCCTGCGGGCTGGCAGCCCTTCGCCACCAAATGCTACTGGGTTTCTGCAAAAACCCTGTCCTGGGAAGAGGCAGGAGGTGACTGCAAGGACAGGAGGGCAGAGCTGGTGGTGCTGAAGAGCATGGAGGAGAAGGTAAAGGACCAAAGAGAAGCATCGCGACTGCAATCGATTTTTTTTTGTAGCTGATGCTGCCTGCCCAAATTGCAGAGACAATCAGATGTTGGGGAAATTAAATAATAATAAAGAGGGGGGAATAATAATGATAAAATAATAAAATAATAATAGAAAGGGGAGAAAAGAGGGATGGAGGGGGGGTAAAAAGAGGAGAAGGGGGAGAAAAGGAGGTGAAGGGGGGGAAAAAGAGGGAGGGGGAAGAAAAGGGAGAGAAGGGGGGAAGAAAAGGGGGAGAAAAAGAGATAAGGGGGAAAGAGGGATAAGGTAGGGAAAAGAGGGAGAGTGGGGAAAAGGATGGGGGGGAAAATGGGGAGGAGGAGAAAACGGGGAAGAAGGGGTGAAAAGGAAGAGAAAGGGGGGGAAAAACAGGGAGATGGGGTCTGCTTCCTCCTCCCCTAGGACTTCATTGGGACCATGAGCAAAGAATTACCAGGGATCTGGACGGGGCTCAGCACCATCCCGACTCAGGGCAAGGAGTGGACATGGATGGATGGATCCCCTTTGCAGGATGATTCGTGAGTTGTTCCCAAGCCCCGTGCAAAAACCCCATCCCAGGAGAAATTTCGGTTGCTCACCCGCTTCCTTGACAGCAAACTCCCCCCAGAATCCTTCCAGAGCTGGTGGGGAACAAATGAAATTTGGGCAATGCGGGCCCGCAGCCCCCAGCTGCTCGGCAAGGAGAGGAAGAAGTGATCAAAACATTTTTCCTACATATTTTCCCTGTAATTTCAGGCAGGGAAATTGCAACTGGTTAAAAAGGAGATGCCCCAATCCGGGATATTTTGCAGCTGGGGTCCTCCTGTAGCCACATTGACTTTGATATCCAAAAAAAAAAAAAAATAGAGCTTTTGGGAGAGATAAATATTTATTAACAAAGCAGAGGGTGTATGGGGAGGAGAAACGAGTGTTTTTTTTGTGTTTCTTTGTTTGTTTGTTTTGTTTTGGTTTGTTTTTTTTTTGTTTTTTTTTTTTGTTTGTTTGTTTGTTTTGTATTTTTTTGTTTTGTTTTGGTTTGTGTTTTTTTTTTTTTTTTTTTTTTTTTTTTTTTTTTTTTTTGTGGGGCAAAAGCTGGAAAATTGCTTTCTCTGGAGAAACAGGAGGCAAACAGGGTGGTACACTCCAAGCTGAATGGCTGACTTGGTTAAAGTTTTTTGGGGGGCTAAACAACCATCTGAAGAGATGAAATGTTGCTGCTGGAAGCAGCATCCAAGCTCTTTGCCAGGTGACATGGAAAGAATACAGGGATGCTGTTCGTGTCTGTAGGAAGAAAATTCGTGTGGCTAAAGCACACCTAGAGTTGAAGCTGGCTGTGTCTGTGAGAGAAAATAAAAAGGGTTTTTTTAGATATGTGAATGGAAAAAGGAGAACTAAAGAATACATAGGGCCGCTCCTTGACAGGGAAGGTCTTCTCACAGACGATGACATAGGCAAAGCAGAGACGCTTAACGCCTTCTTTGCCTCTGTCTTCAATGCCGATGATGGGCTTCGGGACCCAGGGTGCCCCGAGCTGGAGGACCGGGACGGTGGGGATGACAAACTCCCAACCGACCCTGAACGTGTGTGGGATCTGCTACTCCACCTGGATCCCTACAAGTCCATGGGTCCGGATGGGATTCATCCCCGGGTGCTGAAGGAGCTGGCGGACGTCATCGCAGAACCTCTCTCAATTATTTTTCAACGATCCTGGGAATCTGGAGAGGTCCCGGTAGACTGGAAGCTGGCAAATGTTGTGCCGATTTTCAAGAAGGGTCAGAAAGAAGACCCTAGCAATTACAGGCCTGTCAGTCTCACATCAGTGCCTGGTAAAATCATGGAGAAGATGGTTCTCGAACGTATTGAGGCGCACCTGGGGGACAATGCAGTCATTGGTCCCAGCCAGCATGGGTTTGTGAAGGGTAGGTCCTGCCTAACTAACCTGATTTCCTTTTATGATAAGATCACCCGTATGGTAGACCAAGGGAAACCAGCTGATGTGATTTTTTTGGACTTCAGCAAGGCTTTTGACACGGTTTCCCATAGGATCCTACTGGACAAAATGTCCACCATACAGCTAAATAAAAACATCATACGATGGGTGAGCAATTGGCTAACGGGCAGGGCCCAAAGGGTTATGGTGAATGGGGCTGCGTCAGGCTGGCGGGCGGTCACCAGTGGGGTCCCTCAAGGCTCCATTTTAGGGCCGATACTTTTCAATATTTTTATAAACGATCTGGATGTAGGAATAGAAGGTATTTTGAGCAAGTTTGCAGATGACACCAAACTTGGAGGAGTTGTGGACTCGAATGAGGATGGAAAGGCCTTGCAGAGGGATCTGGATAGGTTGGAGAGCTGGGCGATCGCCAACCGCATGAAGTTCAATAAGAGCAAGTGCCGGGTCCTGCACCTGGGACGGGGAAACCCCGGCTGCACGTACAGACTGGGCGATGAGACGCTGGAGAGCAGCCTAGAAGAGAGGGATCTGGGGGTCGTGGTAGACAGCAAGTTGAATATGAGCCAGCAGTGTGCCCTGGCAGCCAGGAGGGCCAACCGTGTCCTGGGGTGCATCAAGCACGGCATCGCTAGTAGGTCGAGGGAGGTGATTGTCCCGCTCTACTCTGCGCTGGTGTGGCCTCACCTCGAGTACTGTGTGCAGTTCTGGGCACCACAGTATAAAAAGGACATGAAACTGTTGGAGAGTGTCCAGAGGAGGGCTACAAAGATGGTGAAAGGCCTGGAGGGGAAGACGTACGAGGAACGGCTGAGGGCACTGGGCCTGTTCAGCCTGGAGAAGAGGAGGCTGAGGGGAGACCTCATCGCAGTCTACAACTTCCTCGTAAGGGGGTGTCGAGAGGCAGGAGACCTTTTCTCCATTAACACCAGCGACAGGACCCGCGGGAACGGAGTTAAGCTGAGGCAGGGGAAGTTTAGGCTGGACATCAGGAAGGGGTTCTTCACAGAGAGAGTGGTTGCACACTGGAACAGGCTCCCCAGGGAAGTGGTCACTGCACCGAGCCTGACTGAATTTAAGAAGAGATTGGACTGTGCACTTAGTCACATGGTCTGAACTTGGGTAGACCTGTGCGGTGTCAAGAGTTGGACTTGATGATCCTTAAGGGTCCCTTCCAACTCAGGATATTCTATGATTCTATGATTCTATGATTCTTTCTGTTGGGCTGATTAAAATCTTGCTTACGGTGCTCCCCAGGCTGCAGGTGATGGGGGAAAGGAGGGTGAATGCCTGTGCGGCGATATTGAAGGGGCAGCTCCGCTCCCACTTGTGCAGCGCGCCGTTGCATTGGATTTGCCAGAAAGAGGCCACCAAGATTTAAGCACAGCTTCAACTGAGGGAGCCACGACAAGGCACAAACGGGATGGAACACGGCACCGGGATGCCAAAAAGGAGCTCCAGAGCTTCGAGGCTGGTGGCTTCTCCCAGCTCTGCTTCGTTCTTCCACTTTCCCTTTCTCCTCCTACATCTGAATCCCACAAACAAGGGCATCAAGCCCTCAAGCTTCAGAGTGCTGGACAAATGTTTTTTCCAAACCTTTTGGATATTCCCAAGTCTCTCTGGAAGTGCTTCAAAGACATGAGTGGCTGAAGGATCCTTTGATCCCAGAACTCCATGCTGTTGCTTCAAGGAGTTTCTATTTCTGCAAGCTGAAGTTAAAATAAATTAATACTTATTTTTTTAAATAAAGCACCGTCAGGAACCCTACACAAGGGGGTTTAGTGGTAGCAGCTTTCTCTTCATCATCTTCATGGTGTAAATTTGGAAGAGACTCCAGGATGCAGGAGGATGCTGCAAGGGGGCAGCTCAGGGCTCTCCTCCCCTCCACGCTCCCCTGGGGCTCTTCAGGGGGTGGCTGCAGACCAAAAACTTCAGCTGGGAGCACCAGTCACTGCTGACCCCATCACTGTTGATGTAGGCACATTGGCCATTGCCCCGGATATTGAACCTGCACAGAGTAGCAGAAGGAGAAGTCAAGGGGCTGAGCATCTCCCACATAAGCAAACGGTGCTGGAAGGAGGAGGAAGAATCCTTTCCAGCGGACAATGACCCCCATGCAAAGCTAAATCTGCCCCCTTCCATGAAGGGAGGAATATTTTTGGTTGATTAATCCCATATAGGTTCATCCAGGGATGCCCTCTGCATCCACAAGCTGCTTCCCAGTGTTATATATGGAATGGTAATTCATGTCGAGAAAATGGTTGATATTAATGAAGAAGGGGGAGATTTGTGAGTGTGGCCATGGGGATTGGAAAGCCTTGTGGTTGAGATAACATTAGACTCTTAACGACCAGGCCATCAGGAATATAAAAGAGTTTAGCGGGAACAAAGAAGGGTGATTCAGGAGACTCCATGCAGTCTCTTTCAGGTTTCTTGTTCTCCAGCCCTTAAGCCATGGAAGTTTCTGGGTGTTTGCTGTTGTTGTTACATTCAAAGTTGTCTGACCAATGAAAAGTTGTTTTTGAAAAGAACTGCTGTGGAGACAAGGGTATATATAAGAGGGGAGCCTGCCCTCAAGATAAAAAAAAAAAAAAAAAGGCAACAGGATGTGATGAAGTTATGTCATCAATAAAGAAGCAGAAAGAAGGAATGAAAAGGAACAGGCTGGCAGAATGGAGACCAGGAGAGCAACAGGCACACTGATCGCCCCATGAAGATAGGTTTGGCCAAACTCAGCAAACTGCTCAGAGAAGCTTGTACAGAAAGTCACTGGAAATTGGCGCACCGGAGCTGGAGAGAAGCTCGAGCTGAGAGAAGCGGACATGTGCACACAACTGCCCCTCGCTGGTCAGCAGTTGCGCGTTATGGGGAATCATATGTCCTTAGGAACAAAGACTGTCCTGGTAACCTTACAGCTTATTCTCCTTCTTAACAATTGGACAGTTTATGAGCCTGAAACATGGGACCAAATTGAGGTCAAGGTGTGGGACTCTGCAACTACAAATGACAAGGTTGCAGTGGGATTGCTCGGCACCTGGCGAGCAATCCCTGAGGCCTTGAAGAGCCATGTGGGACCACAGTCAGAGATGTGTGGTTTACCAGATAGTGAGGGAGCTGTGGGCTCCTTTGCTGATCCGACTGCTATGCCATTGGCCCCTCTGCCACTACAGCCGTCAAAGGCTTTTGTTGTTACGCCCCCTGTTGGCCTAAACGTGCCTTTCGACCCAGGCCTCATTGGCCTTGAAAAGGAGATGGATATGCTTTTCTTTGATCCGGGAAGAACAGGATACATAAGACCTGAAGACCGAGTTGCTTGACAACTTAAAGCGAAACATATTGTTCAAAAGGAATGGAAAATGGAGACTTGTTTGTAATCAATAAAAGGAATGGAAGATTGAGACTGTTAAGTAATGGATCTTAAAGGATTGTTTGTTACCTTTTCTGATTGCACATATGTATAGGTGTACCCAGGTTTAGTATGTAAAAGCAATGTTCTGTATATTTAGAATGTTTGATGTTCACGTGTGCATGTTGGTGGAGCATAGACTCCCCGCACACACTGCCCTATTTACTTGCCTTTTATAGCTTTTATACCTTTTATAGCTTTTATACCTTTTATAGCTTTTATAAATATTAACAAATTCAGATTGAGTTGAGACTTCATTTATAATACTATACTATACTATTTATACTTATAAAAGGTATAAAAGGCAATTAAACAGTGCTGGGTGTGCGCGGAGTCTATGCTCCACCAACATGCACACACAAACATCAAACATTCTAAATATACAGAACATCGCTTTTACATACTAAACCCGAGTATGCCTGTACATATGTACAATCAGGAAAGGTAACAAACAATCCTTTAAGATCCATGACTTAACAGTCTCAATCTTCCATTCCTTTTGAACAATGTCTCGCTTTAAGTTGTCAAGCAACTCGGTCTTCAGGCCTTATGTCTCCCGTTCTTCCCGGATCGAAGAAAAGCATATCCATCTCCTTTTCAAGGCCAATGAGGCCTGGGTCGAAAGGCACGTTTAGGCCAACAGGGGGCGTAACAACAAAAGCCTCCGATGGCTATAGCGGCAGAAGGACCGATGCCCTAGCAGTCGGATCAGTAAAGGAGCCCGCAGCTCCCTCACTATCTGACAAACCACACGTTTGTGATTGTGGCCCCAAATGGCTCTTTAAGGCCTCAGGGATTGCTCGCCAGGTGCCGAGCAATCTCACCGCAACCTTGTCGTTTTTAATTGCAGAGTCCCACACCTTGACCTCAATTTGGTCCAACGTTTCAGGCTCATAAACTGTCCGATTGTTAATAAGGAGAATAAGCTGTAAGGTTACCAGGACAGTCTTTGTTCCTAAGGACATATGACTCCCCATAATGCGCAACTGCTGACCAGCGAGGGGCAGTTGTGTGCACAGGTCCGCTTCTCTCAGCTCGAGCTTCTCTCCAGCTCCGGTGCGCCCATTTCCAGCAACTTTCAGTACGAGATTGTCTGAGCAGTTTGCTAAGTTTGGCCGAACCTATCTTCATGGGGCGATCAGTGTGCCTGTTGCTCTCCTGGTCTCCATTCTGCCAGCCTGTTCCTTTTCATTCCTTCTTTCTGCTTCTTTATTGATGACATAACTTCATCACATCCTGTTGCCTTTTTTTTTTTTTTTTTTTATCTTGAGGGCAGGCTCCTCTCTTATACCCTTCTCTCCACAGCAGTTCTTTCAAAAACAACTTTTCATTGGTCAGACAACTTTGAATGTAACAACAACAGCAAACACCCAGGAACATCCATGCCTTAACAGCTGGAGAACTAGAGAACCATTTGGAGAACAAGAAACCAGAGACTGCATGGAGTCTCCTGAATCACCCTTCTTTGTTCCCTCTAAACTCTTTTATATTCCTGATGGCCTCATCATTAAGAGTCTAATGTTATCTCAATCACAGGGTTTTCCAACCCCCATGGCCACACTCCCAAGTCTCCCCCTTCTTTATTAATATCAACCATTTTCTCGACATGAATTACCATTCCATATATAACACTGGGAAGCAGCTTGTGGATGCAGAGGGCATCCCTGGATGAACCCATATGGGATCGAGCAACCAAAAATATTTCTTCCTTCATGGAAGGGGGCAGACTTAGCTTTGCATAGGGGTCATTGTCCGCTGGAAAGGATTCTTCCTCTTCCTTCCAGCACCGTTTGCTTATGTGGGAGATGCTCAGCCCCTTGACTTCTCCTTCTGCTTCTTTGTGCAGGTTCAATATCTGGGGCAATGGCCAATGTGCCTACCTCAACCTTGATGGGGTCAGCAGCAACTTGTGCTCCCAGCAGAAGTATTCTGTCTGCAGCCATGCCCTGCAGAGCCCCAGGGGAGCATGGAGGGGAGGAGAGCCCTGAGCTCCCCCCTGCAGCATCCTCCTGCGTGCTCGAGTCACCTCTGAAGTTACACCATGAAGATGAGGAAGAGAAAGCTGCTACCACTAAACCCCCTTGCGTAGGGTTCCTGACGGTACATTGTCTAAAGAAATGTTATAATTGAAGTCTCAATTCAATCTGAATATTTATAAAAGGAATATTTATAAAAGGAATATATATAAAAGGTATAAAAGGCAAGTAAACAGCGCAGGGTGTGCGGGGGGTCTACGCTCCACCAATGTACATACGAATATCAAACAATCTAAATATATAGAACATTGCTTTTATATACTAAACCTGAGTATGCCTGTACAATCAGAAAAGGTAACAAACAATCCTTTAAGTTCCATGACTTAACAGTCTCCATTTTCCATTCCTTTTGAACAATATGTCTCTAAGTTGTCAAGCAACTCGGTCTTTGGGCCTTATGGATCCTGTTCTTCCCAAATCGAAGAGAAGCATATCCATCTCCTTTTCAAGGCCGATAGGGGCTGGGTCAAAAGGCATGTCCAGGTCAGTGGGTGGCGTAACAGCAAAAGCCTTTGATGGCTGTAGCAGCAGAGGGGCCAATGGCTCATGGCATAGACTGTGGCCCCAAATGGCTCTTTAAGGCCTCAGAGATTGCTTGCCAGGTGCAGAGCAATCCCACTGCAATCTTGTCATTTGTAGTTGCAGAGTCCCACACCTTGACCTCAGTTTGGCCCATAAACTGTCCGAATGTTAAGAAGGAGAATAAGCTGTAGGACTTTGTTCCTAAGGACGTATGATTCCCCATAATGCGCAACTGCTGACCAGCGAGGGGCAGTTGTGTGCACATGTCCGCTTCTCTCAGCTCGAGCTTCTCTCCAGCTCCGGTGCGCCTATTTCCAGTGACTTTCTGTACAAGCTTCTCTGAGCAGTTTGCTGAGTTAGGTCAAACCCATCTTTATTAGGTGATCAAAGTGCGTGTTCCTGTCCTGGTCTCCACTCTGCCAGACTGTTCCTCTTCACTCTTTTTTCCTGCTTCTTTATTGATGACATAACTTCATCACATCGTGTTGCCTTTTTCATCTTGAGGACAGGCTTCCCTCTTATACCCTTCTCTCCACAGCAGTTCTTTTCAAAACACCTTTTCATTGGTCAAACAACTTTGCATATAACAACAGCAAACACCCAGAAATTCCATGCCTTAATGGCTGGAGAACAAGAGACCAGCTGGAGAACAAGAATCCAGAGACTGCATGGAGTCTCCTGAATCACCCTTCTTTGTTCCCTCTAAACTCTTTTATATTCCTGATGGCCTCATCATTAAGAGTCTAATGTTATCTCAATCACGGGGTTTTCCAACCCCCATGGCCACACTCCCAAATCTCCCCCTTCTTTATTAATATCAACCATTTTCTCAACACAAATTACCACTCCACATATAACAACTCAATATATAACAGGGGCATTGAATGGCCGTGAGCTGTGGCAGGAAGCTCCAGCCCCGCCACTGGTTTGCACTTCACCAGTACAGCTCTGAGCATTTTGGTTTCCTGTCCTCTGGACCCTGTCGTGTCCCCTCCACCTTCTGCGTGTCCTTCTGCCATGGAGGATGAGGATGGCTACATGGCCTTGGACAGGCGATGCAAGCGGGGTGCTGCGGAGAGGCCGGGACCCCTCCGGGACGCAGGTAGCGGGGTCCGATCCTCCGTCCCACCATGGGTTTGTGGTGGCGAGAGCATACCCCGGGTGGCGATTGGTTGGCAGGGGGAAGAAGCGGGGTGGTGCAGCTCTTGGGGTCCCAGAGAGTCACTCAAGCTGGGGAAACTGTGAGGTGGCTTACCGGGGATGCTTGCCTTTGATAAACTCGGTATTATGGAACAAAAATGGTTTTGCACCAGAACTGGGAACAAGGGCAAGCAGAGGAAATGCCAGAGAGGTGGTTCCATCGGTCTGTGAGGGCTGGAGATGGATGAAGTGTGAGAAAAGAGAGAGAAAGGAAGCATTTTTGGGACCTCTGCTCTATGGAACCCGCTTGCACGGCAAAGTGCTTGGCAGTGCACACCCATTGTCTAGAATCATAACATTGGTCAGTGGTACACCACAGGAGGTAAATTTATGTAGTAGCACACTTCAGGGGAATAGGAGAAATGGGAAATAAGGGTCCCAGGGGAAAAGGGGATGTCCCTGGGACAGTGCATACTGAGAGTCCTTTAGGAAGAATGCTAAGGAATCGGTTGCAGCAAGGTTTGTAGCTCTGGGGGAGCATGGGAGGATGGGGAGAGCATGCAGGGCTGATGCGTGTCTTTTGAAGGCACCTGCACTTGTTTGAGGACTTCCAGATGGATTTAGAGGTGGCTGCATGGTAAAATTCAGAGTCTCTCCTCCCCCCACCCAAAAAAACTGGCCAGTGCTCATCCCACCAATGCCCCACCAGAGCCAGATCTTGCTTTCCCCCAGCATTACCCCATTTATATTGTTTTTCTTCATCTCTTGGAGGAACTTCTTCAAACAGGAAGTTCTTGTAAACAGGCTATCCAAAATAAATGTCTTGCAATTAAATTTTCTGGATGCAGATTTTTACCAAAATATGTATATATATATAATTTTTTTAAGTTTTGCAAGCTATGGTCAGGATGGAGGCAGAGCCTTTTGAAGCCTTTTTTTTTTAATTACTGGTGGTGGTGGTGGTGTGGTTTTTTTTTGACACCTTTTTTTTGATACCGTGAAGGAAGAGAAATGTAAAAGCGGGCCTGCCTCTGCTCACCACAGAAAATAGAGTACAAAACTTTCCATGAGGTCAATGAGAGCTGAAGGCAGAGTAACAACGAACAGCAAATTGGACTGGTGGTGCTTTTTCCCCAGTCCTAGGAAGTGCCAGCTGCTCCATGCAGCAGAGACTAGGTCAAGCTGGCATGAAAAAATTAAATTAAACATCAAGATAATGCATATTTATTTTGCTGCAGAAAATAAGCAAGGAAAAAAACCCTCTTTGCCTCTTCTGGTGCAAAAGTTACAGGATAAATTACTTGGCGTGGAAGAAAAAGCAACAAATTGCAATCAAAACCATCCCCTTCCAGCTTTTGGGTTACACACAACTGATGCCCAAGCCGTATTCCAGGGAAGACACACCAAATACCACCTTTCTCCTCCTTCCCCGACTATCTGCTGGTACGAATTGGCCTGACCCCCATTAATAAATACATATATTATTTAAGGGCTTTTATTTTGTCTTTTGTCACCTCTCTGCTCTCCTGGCAGCTCAGCACCGCAGTGCTTGCTGTGGTCGCTAAAGACAAAAGGTGTTTTCTGCACCTCGAGAGGTGCGACCTCCTCCTGCCTTGAGGATGTCTGCCTACCTGCCATCCTTCGACTGAAAGGGACCACCATCCCTGGAGGTCTTTAAAGAGGTTTAAAGATGTTGAGCTTAGGGATATGGTTTAGTGAAGGACTTTTTAGTTTTAGGTCAGAGGTTGGACTAGGTGATCTGGAAGGTCTCTTCCAACCTAGATGATTCTGTGAAAGGAAAGTCTGTAGCATATATCTATGAACCTATAAAAGAAAAAAAAAAAAAAAAAAAACACAAACAAAACAAACAAAAAAAAAAACACACACACACACACACAAAAAAAAAAAACAAAAAAAAACAAAAAAAAACAAAAAAAAACACACAACAAAGAAGAAGACTAAATAAAGCCATTTCCTGGTGCTGGACGCAGGCGCAAGAAGGTTCAAGAAGGTTGGTCATAATGCAAAGGTTGCCCGGGGACGTTGTCACTCCTGGGACGCTTCTGCAGGCGGGCGAGCTGACCATGGCTGGGGAAATTATGTACGCTGATTTAAGGCAGCCCGGAGGGGGCTCTTCACCTGTTGAGAGGCGTCACAGTAAGTGCAATTTTGGGTGGTGGGCGCTCACGGTGAGCTTCATTTCCCCCAGGAAGAGCTGGCGCTTTGGTCCGCTTGCATCTTGGCCAAGAAACATGGCCAAGTGCCAGTTGGGTTGCGGTGTTGATCCCGGTTTGTGCAGGCAGTGAAAGGAAGGAAGGAAAGAAGGAAGGACGGGGGAGAAAGAAGCTTGCAAATGGCCAGAGCTTCAACGATTTCACTGCTGGGGCTGCTCTCTCTGCAGCAAAAATCAGCCCTAACGCAAGCCGTTGGAAGTCAAAGCTTGGCGAAACACGCCCAGGACCCTGGTGGAGAGGAGCTGTGGAGGGACCCGAGTCCCACCAGCTGCCACCTGTTCTAAATGAGGCCAATTTCCCAAGAGTTTGAGTCTGTCCCCCCTGCTCTTGAGGACCCCCACCGCCTCCCAGAGCACCTAGAGGTGACAGCCTCGCTTCCAAGCCCAACCTCAGCACCCAGCCTCCAACAGGAGCAAAGCCCACCACCAGGACTCCTTCCCCAGTGGAACCCACTGGTGCAACTGGGAAGCCGCAACCCAGCTGCTCCCCATCCCCTCCAAGCACCTGGAGGCTTTGCTCCAGCCAAAGCAGCACAACGGCGAGCAGTGGGACCCACGCGAGGAGGGTCCTGGGGTGGGAGATGCAGAGAGAAGGTTGTGATCGTTGGGTTTTCACTTGTTTTTGTGTGATTGTGGAGGTAGCAAAGCAGCTGTCAACTTCTGCTCAAACATAGGGGCTCTCTTTTCTTTTCGTTTCATTTCTTTCTTTTCTTTTCTCATTATTTTATTACATTTTTATATTAATTTTATTGATTTATTTCATATTATTTCATTTTCACTTCATTGTATTTTAATTTTATTTTACAAGAAAGCATTTTCTGAACAAAACCACGGACTCTTTCAGCTCCCGCCGTGTGCCCACGGTGGCACGGAGTCTTTCTGAAGCTGAGTGGGCTGGGCTACCTGGTGCTGCTGGTGCTGGTGGCGGTGCTCAGTGTGCAGGGTAAGTAAAACCCACTCGAAAACACATCTAAAACCCAAGCGATCACAAGGGAATGTGTACTTTGTTTGTTGTTTTTTTTTTTTTTCTTCGCCAAGGGGAGGACAGGGTTTTATCCCAGGAACCATGTAGATACCACGGGACGCATCCAGCAAGAGTAAATCCCCTCTCAAAACAAACAAACAAACAAATAAAACAACAACAAAAACACAGAAAAACATACACACAAAAAAAAAGGCTTTTAAAGCAAGGGTGGTGGACACAAGCAACATTTTTATGCTTCTGCAAACGTTGGGTGCAATCATGACGAGAAAAAGAGTTTGCACAATAGATCTGGAAACCCAACTCAGCCCTGCTTGGTTTTCACGGTGAAGCACACAAACAGCCTCAATCTCACCCCAAAATTTTACCTCCAAGTTTTTCAGAAGACGCCGACACCTCCCAACACTCTGCAGAACAAGAGTGAGGCCAGGGGAAGGAACAGGACGGAGGTGTGCATGGCTCCCTCCCTGCTGCGCTACTTCTGCCGCTGGAACAGCTCTGCAGGTAACCCCTTCCCCGGAGGGGTCCCTGTGGTGGGATGGGTGTCCCCGGGGGGCTGCAAGTCCAGCTTGGTGTCAATGAGCATGGTGAGGAAGAGCTCGTTTTGCTGATCATCTCCATCCTCTGTGGGCCTCCGGGAGGAGGAGGCACCTCTCCACCTTCCCCGTGCTCACCCCACCGTGTCCTCTTTGTGGTGGATGGGTGGGAAAAGCGGGCAGGAAAAATTTGGGAGGGGAGAGAGCTCCCTCCCCAGTGCCTCTTGGCTGGTTTGAGCGAGACCTCGAGCGCTTTTTGGGGTGTCTCATGGCTCCGTCTCCTCTCCAGGCCACGGGGGCTGCAAGCTGTGCCCCCAGTCTTGGCAGCTTTTGGGGGACCAGTGCTACCAGGTTTCCAAATCAATTGGGACTTGGATGGATGGCAAAAAAGACTGCGAAAGTCGGGGGTCCCATCTGGCCGTGCTCCGAAACACCGTCGATATGGTAAGTGCAGAGTGGAGAAGGCCTGAAAAAGATCCAAAAGTCCTTGGTTTTGGTGGGTAGAGGGGCAAAAACTGCCCCGGAGCTGCTGGTTGGTGGCAGGAGGCTTGGTAGCTCCAAGCAACCACCTGCTAAGAGGTGGAAAGAGGGCTGAATCAGCACCAAAAGGGCTTTGGAGGCCCTTTCCCACCTTTGGCACGGAAGGAAAGAAGGACACAGAGCTCGGGGGGAGCCTCTGGTGTCTCAGGCTCTGAATTTAAGCTCTTTCCACCCACTGAGTGAGGCAGCACCCAAGGCACAGGTCATGGTTAGGGCCCGTCTCTTTGAGGATGAACCAAACGGGTTCAAAAAGCCAGCTTTACACCCCAACAAGCCTCTTGCCCTGGAAGCCAACACTTCTCTCCCATTTCCCAGGAGCACTTACGTGAGATCATCCTCCAGGACAAGCTAACGGTGTGGATCGGATTAAAGGTATCCAACAACATATGGAAATGGGTGGACAACTCCTCCTTCGATGCCACCATGTGAGTACAGCTGCAACCCATGATGTGCAGAGCAGCTTTGCTCCATTTCAGCCCCAAGATCTCCAATATTTTGGTGTCCACAACAGTCTTGCAATGCCCTGGTAAGTCTTTGCAGCCTGAAAGTTGGCTGTACTGAGCACTGTAACCCACCATCTCATCACACCTACGCAGCCAACGTGGTTTTAATGCCCTGGGCATGCTCCAGTGGAGGAAGGAGCCAGATGGTAGTGCAAGCACAGCAATCTGCACGCGCATCTGGGCAAGCCCGCAGCAAGAAGCCTCCTGGAGCCCAGTGAGACAGGCTGGGGGGAAGCTCCCATTGCCCCCTCTCCCAAGAGAGAAAGGAGCTGCTTTTGGGTGCTGATGGTTTTGGTTTGCAGGTTCCGTTCCCTTGGGAGTGTGGAGAACGGCTGCGTGACCTTCGTAGAGAAGGGGCTGGAAGACAATGGCTGTGGGAGCAAATACAAGTGGGTTTGCCAGACAGAACCCTTCCATCTCCTTTCAAAGACTGCAGGAGACAGAGACCTGTATGGTGCCCACCCTGAAAAGCCCATCCTGCAGGATGCTTGCTGCTAATATTTGGGTTGAAGCCAACCCTCCTTGTTACGGCTCTGCAAGGAATTTCAGGGTTTGAACCCAACCAAGCACAGCCAAGAGTATTAGTGTAGGCTCTGTTGCAATTAGCTTCCAATTTTTATTTTTTTATTAAAAAATCCATCCAAATACGTTCATACAGACTGTATCTGTTCCAATCATACCTTGTCCTCCTTCCAATAGGAAGTTCAAAATATAATAGCATAATAGCATTATTGCATAGCACATCAGATTTACAGGTTTCAAATTCGTTACTACAAACATGCCGTTTGCAAACGTAGAAAAAAATAAAACACTACTTTCTGCTGCAGAAGCAGAGAGAGGAACAGCGATGCTGCTGACTTGAGTACAAAAGATTGACAGAGCCTTCACAAAAGAGCCTGAGCAGAAAGGAAACTCAGCAATACTGTTGTGGCAAAGAAGCAGACCTAAATAAGATTTACAATTTTTTTCTGTCACTATCATGAGCTTTATGTTTATGGGATCTTTTACTCAGGGTAAATCTTTCGCTCGGTGCTTGGGCTCGGTACTGGGGCCGGTCCTCTTTAATATCTTCATCAATGATCTGGACAAGGGCATTGAGTGCACCCTCAGTAAGTTCACAGATGACACCAAGCTATGTGCATGTGTCGATCTGCTCGAGGGTAGGAAAGCTCTGCGGGAGGATCTGGATAGGCTGCACCGATGGGCTGAGGTCAACTGCATGAAGTTCAACAAGGCCAAGTGCCGGGTCCTGCACCTGGGGCGCAATAACCCCAAGCAGAGCTACAGGCTGGGAGAGGAGTGGTTGGAGAGCTGCCTGGCAGAGAATGACCTGGGAGTGATGGTGGACAGTCGGCTGAATATGAGCCAGCAGTGTGCTCAGGTGGCCAAGAAGGCCAACGGCATCCTGGCTTGTATCAGAAACAGTGTGACCAGCAGGGCTAGGGAGGTGATCGTCCCCCTGTACTCAGCTCTGGTGAGGCCGCACCTCGAGTACTGTGTTCAGTTTTGGGCCCCTCGCTACAAGAAGGACACCGAGGTGCTTGAGCGGGTCCAGAGAAGGGCGACGAAGCTGGTGAGGGGCCTGGAGAGCAAGTCCTACGAGGAGAGGCTGAGGGAGCTGGGCTTGTTCAGCCTGGAGAAGAGGAGGCTCAGGGGTGACCTTATCGCTCTCTACAGATACCTCAAAGGAGGCTGTAGAGAGGTGGGGGTTGGCCTGTTCTCCCACGTGACTGGTGACAGGACAAGGAAGAATGGGTTTAAGTTGCGCCAGGGGAGTTTTAGGTTAGATATTAGGAAGAACTTCTTTACTGAAAGGGTTGTGAGGCACTGGAACAGGCTGCCCAGGGAAGTGGTGGAGTCACCATCTGTCCTGGTTTCAGTTAGAACAGAATTAATTTTCTTCCTAGTAGCTGGTGGAATGCTGTGTATTGGCTTAGGATGAGAAGAGTGCTGATAACACCCCGATGTTTTAATTGTTGCAGAGCAGTGCTTATACTAAGCCAAGGATGTCTCAGCTTCTTGCTTTGTCCTGCCAAGAGGCAGGCTGGGGGTGCAGTAAGAGCTGGGAGGGGACAGACCCGGGACAGGTGACCCAAAGTAGGCAAAGGGGTATTCCATACCATCTGGGGTCATGCTAAACAATATATAGGGGTGGCTAGCCAGGGGGAGGGGGCCGGACTGCTCGGGGTTAGGCTGGGCATCGGTTAGCGGGTGTTGAGCAATTGCATTGTGCATCACTTGTTTGTACATATTATTAGTAGTAGTACTATTATCACCATTGTATTATTATTATTATTTTTATTTTGTTATTATTGTCATTATTATTTTCCTGTTTTATAAAACTGTCTTTATCTCAGCTCACAGGTTTCACTTCCCGTTTCTCTCCCCTGTGCCCGATAGGGAGGGTGAGCGAACGCCTGTGTGGTGTGTAGCTGATAGACAGGCTCAACCATGACACCATCCCTGGAAGTCTTTAAAAAACGGTTAGATGTAGAGCTTAGGGATATGGTTTAGTGGATGACTTGTCAGTATTAGGTCAGAGGTTGGACTCGATGATCTTGAGGTCTCTTCCAATCTAGAAATTCTGTGATTCTGTGATTCTGTGATTCGCGTCCAGAGGACGTAGTCATTGGGCCTGCTGCAGATCCAGTATTTCTCCGTGTGGCAGAGGGCTGAGCTGATCTCCTGGTTTAGGTACGCACAAGGGCCACCTCCCCACACCTCAAACCTGCAATGCAGACACACTCAGGAGTGAGCAGAAAAGGAAGTAGGAAAACTACCCTAAAAACGGGAAGAAAACCTGGGGTTTCCTCTCCTGGGAAGGTCAGAAGGGGCAGCATTCAAGGTTTAATAGGGGTTCAGAGCACAGCGTCCTTGGTCCGCACCAAGCCTCCCGTGGTGAACCAGTGGTGCGGTGGCAGGAGGAGGTCCCCATCCCAAAAGAGGCCATCCCAGATCCTATAAGAACTCCTGGCCTAATTGCCAACCCAAAGCACCCAACCCCAACATGCGGAGGGACTGACCAGTTGTTGAAGGCTGTGCCGTTGGTCCACCTCCACTGGCCGTTGACTTCCTCCTGCAGCCCGAACCAGTGGTTTCCTTGGCCCATGTATCGCTTGATGAAAGCCTTTAGAGAAGAAATAAAATAAAATAAATAATAATCGGGTTTAAGCAATCCAGTCTTCCCAAAACAAAACTCAGCCAGGTTCTGCCTACAGCCTGCAGAGCACCCTGCAATAGGAAGGTGATTAGATTCTACAATCCTTCAGTTTCACAGAAAAAGGAAGCCCCTTGAGGGCAAAGCTCAGGACAGCACCCATCTGGATGTAGGGACAGAGTTTTGGAGAAAATGTGATATTGCTCATCCCCCAGCCCAGGATGGTACTTTCCCTGGGGCATCTTCTCCTGGCTTTGGCAGTGGGTGAAATTTGGGGGAAAATGGGTTTTTGGTCTGGTCCCACACATTTTCCACACCAGAGCGGGCACTGGGGCTCGTGCCCAGTTCTCACCAGTTCCTCCCAGCTGTCTATGGAGGTCAGGGAGGCTTCCATGGCCTTGCAGTTCTCCAAGCTGGTATTCCAGTTGCTTTCATTGTCCGAGAAATAGTAGCACTTGCTTTGGAAGCCGATCCACATGTCTGGGCACATGTGGGAGAATTGGGGATGTGATGAGCAAGACTGCAGACGCACAACTGTAAAAGGGGAAAACCGAGCAGGTGAGATGCATGGACAGCCACCAAAAAAAAAAAAAAAAAAAAGGCAAAAAAATAACATTTTTTTTAGTTATATGTATTCCCCTCCAGCAAGCGTAGGGGGGTTGGGATGCAGCAAGATGGGGCACCCGCTAGGAAAGGCTGAGTAGAACCTGGCTGAGGGGACAAAAGCGGGTGCTTCATGAAACAGACTCAGTGCTATGCTTGGAGGGCTTCTCATCCTGCTGGGAAAACCCTGGAATTCCCCACTCCATCCCTGAAACAGGTTCCTGGCCCATCTCCCTGCCGTGGGGATGCTCCAGTGGGACTCACCAACCAAGGCCACCAGCGGAACAAGGACAAGGACACTCAGCACCACACACAGAGGAGCCAGGAGCTTTTGTACACGACAACATTTCTTTTCCATCCCATGGGGGCTGGAGTCTGGTGGAGAAGAGAGCAGGAGATGTGGGCTGGGTCTTTCCACCCCCCATTTGCCCTTTTTCTGCTGGATCCATGGTTGATCCTATAGCCCTCCCCCTTGGGATAGGAGCTCCCTTCTTTGAGGCCCTGCAGGTGGATTAAGAGGTGGCTACATGATAAAATTCAGAGTCTGTCCTCACCCACCAAAACACCCTGGCTGGTGCCCATCCCACCAGTGCCCCACTGGAGCCAGATCTCGCTTTCCCCCAGCATTACCCCATTTGCATTGTTTTTCTGCATCTCTTGGAGGGTTCAGCACTTCTTCTTGGTTGGGGTGATTTTTTTCTTGGGCTCCTTTCCCCATGGCTGGCAAGGAAATGTCGGGTCTCACTGATCACATCCACACATCCAGCGCTCTCAAGCAACCGGCTGACCATGCTGCGATAGCAAGGAGAGGGTTGAGTGTTGGGGGGCCAGCAAAGCCCCCCGGGTCTGAGGACTTGTGGGGATCTGGAGGGGACATGGGGAAACCGTGGTTGGGGAGAGGGCTTGTGGTCTGCTGGAGGGGAATGGAGGAAGGGTGAAAGGATGGGAGAAAGAAAAGATGAAGAAAGAAAGAGAAGGAAAAGAAAAGGAGAAAAAGAAAGAGAAGGAGAAAAGAGAAAGAAGTTTAAACTGACTTTAAATGCTAAAAAAAATTAAAGGAAATGCACTGCCTATCAGGGTTCAAAGCTCAAAGGGATTTGAGCTGTTTGTGACAGAACACCCTCCCCCAGCTTTCAGCCCAGCAAGCAAGCAGGAAGCTGAATTTGAAAAAAAACAGAGGAGGTAATAAGCCAGCATTTGTTTGTGCTGACATTCTTGGTTTGCAGCCATCCATTATCTCAGTTTCCACTGCAACGATAACAGGGTGTGCTGTCTGCTGTCCAAACAGAGCAGCTCTTGCACACAGATCTTGGCACTGTTGTCGGGAAGTAATTAACAAGAAAAGACTTTGTTTCCAAAACAGCCTTCATCCACATCGCAATGTTTTAGGAATAAGCTCCTAAGGAGGAGAAAGGTTTTGGTTTTGAGTGAATGCAGCAGCACGCAAGGAAAAATTGCATGAGAAACTTTCAGTGCTAGGGGTCGTGCTGGGAAATAGTGTGTTCAAAGAAGTTTTAGGATTGAATTTGGCAGGGGATCATAAAAATTTGTAATAAGCGTGGGATGCAGGTACCCCAAACTCTGTAGTACAAAGTCTGGCTCAGCTTCAAATTTGGCTTGCATGAGCTAAAACTACCCTAACCCAACTGAGACTTCTCTGAAAACCAAATGTTTCTGATACCAGTAAGGAAACTGATAGCATTTAATGCTTTCGTTTCTTCATTTCAAGAGAAGAGCTTCTCTTCTTCTTTTGGTTAAGCTTCCATTTTGTAACAATTGTAAAATTAACCAAAATTCCCTTGAAAAAAGCACACACGTTAGTGGGTTTTGCAGCCTGCAGACTCAAAGGATCCTGAGCTTGTAGCCAGGTTTTATTTCTTCCCCCCCCAGTCTGCTTTTTTACTGCAGCTCCCTCCAGATTATTAATTCTACTGATCAGTATTATTTTTTTTTTGCTTCATTTCATCTTTATTTTTTTTTCTTTCCCTCCCAGGAAAACACAAGGAAAGCATGCTTTAGCTGGACGAGAAACTGGGAAAGCTCTCCCAAAGTAACAAACAGGCAAAAAATAACCAGCAAAAACAGATGGAAATGGTTAAAAATAGAAAACAAAACAAAACAAAAAAATCCCCTAGGAGTTCTAACTATCTGCAAGAAGATTCACACAGCCCTTGAGGCAGCAGAAGCTTCACTAAAGCCAGCTGAAAAGGAAAAATTTGGCAATGTGTTGTTTTTTTTTTGTCTTTTCCCAGAAAATATGAGTGGCAGGCAAGCTCACTGGGTGCACAGTTTTGGAATTAAAAAAGGGAGAGAACATGAGGAGAATGAGAAAAAAAACAAAACAAAACAAAACAAAACAAAACAAAAAAAACAGCACAAATGCGAAAAGAAGGGCAAGAAAGAGACAAAGAGGGTGGAAAAACTGGAGAGGACAAAGGAATAAAAAAATATTTAAAAAATAAAAAGGAAGAAAGAAGATGGAGACCCGTCCTGGCTGGCTGCTCCTTCCCTCCCCATCTCAGCCTCGAGCTGAGAGTTCCTTGCTCAGCTGGCCGCACATTTTTCTGCTCAGACCTGGACTTATCCCAGCAGCACTCTGCCTAGTCCTGGAGTCTTATGGGAGTCATCCTGTTCGTGCGCAGTTACAGCACGGGAGGTGGAGCACTCAGCCTGATGACAACTGAAGTAGTAGGAGTGCCTTTGTGGGAATAGAAATGTTTTTGCAGAGTGCAAGGAAGGAATGCGGTACTGAGATATGCTTACAGTGATAAGAAAGCTTAGCAGGCGACCTTGTAAAAATGCAGACAACCAGACTCCATAGGACAATTAGGTGAAAATCGCGGTGTTAAGTCAAGTCAGATAAGTGAAGAAACATTACCACTTCAAGCAGTAAAAATGTCAAAAGAAATTTGAAATTTAACGGGCTGGCAACTGAAGGTCTTGCATTGTTTGTGAAGCATCAGATAGATTGTGAACCTGGATTACCCACTCAGTGGGGAAACAGGGGAGGATCCTGCCATAAAAAAGTATATAAACTGTGTTTTGGAACCAGTCAGTGCGCTCTCCTGCTTGTGGGGCACCCACCATTGCAATCGCAAATAAATTACTACTTCACTGAGATCCTCGCCTGAGCCTAAGTTATTGGCTACAGAGTGTTTCTCACACTTCTCACCAAGATTCATAACCCTCTCTTGACCAAGAAGACTAAAGATTTCCAAACATCACTGGCTGGTCCTTGAACTTCTGTTACAATTTTTTTCCTGTTTATGAAAGAGGAAGGAACCAATATTCTATTATTTTTCTTGAAACAAAGTGGGGAGAACTTAAGGCCCTCAGGGGGAGTAATTCTGCATGTCCTTATACAATACAAGGTTTTTCCCTCTGAGCTACTTTGCAAAGGTTTGCATGAAAAGCGGGGGGCCACAGTAACTTTGACTCACCTCTTCCTGTGAAGTTTAACTGAAGTTTATGAAGGTGTTTGAGGTCTGGTTGGCTGCTCAAAAAAACCTTTTGCCCCCTCAAAATAAGATTATCTTTTTGTTTGTTTGTTTGTTTGTTTCCTTGTGGGTGCAGTGGGCAAAGGCGAGATGGGGTGAGGATGACTCCAAGGAGATCGAGATGATTTTTCCCCTTTGGGATGGGCAAATACACGGTTGGGGGCTCAGAAAGGGGAGCCTGTCTCCATGTGTTGTGGGTTTACGTGGCAAGGTTTCAGTAGCAGGACTCCATGTCCCAAAGGATATCAAGCATAAAAATTCGTGTCAGGAAGTTGGTTGATATTAATAAAGAAGGGGGAGATGTGGAGTGTGGCCATGGTGGTCAGAAAGCCCCGTGACTGATAATAACATCAAACTCTTAAGGATGAGGCCATCAGGAATATAAAAGAGTTTAGAGGGAACAAAGAAGGGTGATTCAGGAGACTCCATGCAGTCTCTGGTTTCTTCTTCTCCAGCTGGTCTCTTGTTCTCCAACCATTAAGGCATGGAAGATTCTGGGTGTTTGCTGTTGTTAAATGCAAAATTGTTTGACCAATGAAAAGTTGTTTTTGAAAAGAACTGCTGTGGAGACAAAGGTATAAGAGGGGAGCCTGTCCTCAAGATGAAAAAGGCAACGCGATGTGATGAAGTTATGTCATCAGTAAAGAAGCAGAAAGGAGGAGTGAAAAGGAGCAGGCTAGTAGAATGGAGACCAGGACGGGAACAGGCACATTGATTGCCTCATGAAGATAGGTTCGGCCAAACTCAGCAAACTGCTCAGAGAAACTGTACGATTGTTAAGAAGTTTATGAGCCTGAAATATGGGGCCAAATTGAGGTCAAAGTGTGGGACTCTGCAACTAAAAACTACAAGGTTGCGGTGAGATTGCTGGGCACCTGGCGAGCAATCTCTGAGGCCATAAAGAGCCGTGTGGAGCCAAAGTCATAAAAGTATGGTTTGCCAGACAGTGAGGGAGCTGCGGGCTCCTTTACTGATCCGACTGCTACGCCATCAGCCCCTCTGCTGCTACAGCCATCGAAGGCTTTTGCTGTTCTGCTCCCTGTTGACCTAACGTGCCTTTTGATCCAGGCCCTATTGACCTTCAAAAGGAGATGGGAGATGGATATGCTTTTCTTCAATCCGGGAAGAACAGGATACATAAGGCTTGAAGACCGAGTTGCTTGACAACTTAAAGCGAGACATATTGTTCAAAAGGAATGGAAAATGGAGACTTGTTAGTAATCAAGAAGAGGAATGGAAGATTGAGACTGTTAAGTCATGGAGCTTAAAGGATTGTTTGTTACCTTTTCTGATTGCACATATGTATAGGTGTACTCGGGTTTAGTATGTAAAAGCAATGTTCTGTATATTTGGAACATTTGATGTTCGTGTGTGCGTGTTGGTGGAGTGTAGACTCCCCGCACACCCAGCCCTGTTTACTTGCCTTTTATAAATAATTTTTTATAAACATTACGAAATTCAAATTGAGTTGTATCTTCATTTATAACACTCGCTATCTGGCAAACCATACTTTTATGACTGTTGCCCCAGATGGCTCTTTATGGCCTCAGAGATTGCTCTCCCTGTGCCCAGCAATCTCACCGCAAACTTGTCATTTTTAATTGCAGAGTCCCACACTTTGACCTCAATTTGGGCCGACATTTCAGGCTCATAAACTGTCCGATTGTTAAGAAGGAGAATAAGCTGTAAGATTACCAGGACAGTCTTTGTTCCTAAGGACGTTTCTTTATTTCTTTCATTTCTTTGTTTCTTTATAACAGATCCGATATGGACAGGTGTGCTGAGGGAGGGAAGATGAAACTATTCGGGCAGCAAAGAGTTAAAGAGTTTGCGTGATCACTGAGCAAGAAAACTACAACATTTCAGGGAAATGAAACCGCAGAGGGGGTGTGGAGGAAGTGGCTAAGTGCATTTGTGTGCCCTTGTCTAGTTTCACTTCAGATATTCAAAGAATCAATCATCAAGGCGGGAAAAGACCCCCAAAATGGAGGCCCACCCATCCGCCTCCCACCAATGTCACCCACTAAACCATGTCCCCAGGCACCACATCCAACCTTTCCCTGAACACCCCCAGGGACGGTGACTCCACCACCTCCCTGGGCAACCCATCCCAGTGCCTAACCACACTTTCTGAGAAGTGTCTCCAAATTTCCAACCTCAGCCTCCCCTGGCACTACTTGAGGCTGTTCCTTCAGGTCCTATCAGTAGTTATCTGTGAGAAGGGGCTGACCCCCTGCTCCCACACCTTCCTTTCAGGTAGCTGTAGGGAGCCATAAGGTCTCCCTGCCCAATTCCCCAACTGGTCTCCCAGTACCGACCCCTGAGGGACTCCACTAGATACAGGCCTCCAGCTTGACTCTGTCCCACTGACCACAACCCTCTGGCTTCTTCCCTTCAGCCTCTTCACTGCCCACCTCACTACCCCATCGTCCAGACCACACGTCCTCAGTTTAGCTGCGGGGATGCTGTGGGAGATGGTGTCAAAGGCTTTACTGAAATCAAGATAGCCACATCCGCTGCTTTACCATCATCTATCCACCCAGTTATGTCCCCATAAAAGGCTGTCAGCTTGGTCAAGCACAACTCCCTTGGTGAAGCAAAGTGTGCCTACAATACCCCTAATGTTAATTTTATCTGTGATGTATTTAAATAAGCCCTTTTTTGTCCTTTACCCCTAGGATAAGGCTTAATTCTAGGGAGGCCCTTGCTTTCCTAGTTGCCTCTCTACATTAGCTATCAGCCTTTTATTCCTTCCACGTGGCCAGCCCCATG
Organism: Anas platyrhynchos; assembly: GCF_047663525.1. NCBI lineage: Eukaryota > Metazoa > Chordata > Aves > Anseriformes > Anatidae > Anas > Anas platyrhynchos. Next base: position 1,048,976 of record NC_092603.1, read on the forward strand.
ACCTTTAGACACTCCTCTCCCACTCAAGTTTTCCAAGTAGTTGCCTGGTTAACCACTGAGGTCTCCTGAACTCTAGTATCTCTTGCTGACTGCAACACCTCCCTGAGCAACTTGTTCCCAGTCCTAATCACTCTTTCTGAGGAAAAAATTTCCAACCTGAACCTCCCCTGGCACAACTTGCAGCCATTTCCTCTAGTCCTATCATTAATTATCTGCAGTAACAGGCCGACCCCCAGCTCACCACAAGTTCCTTTCAGATCGTTTCAAAAAGGATACAGTTCATCATGATAGTTGCATAGAGGATATGGCTCAGACTTCCCCAGAATTTCCAGCATCAAGGGGCACTTTGGGATATATTTTGGTGATTTCCCCATCTTTCCACTGCATTTTTTCCTGTCGGAAAGGTCTCCCCTGGGGCAGTGTGAGCACAACCATGTTTGTTTCTCGGGAAGGGGAATGCACTGGTTTTAGGGCCGGGGCTGAATCCATCACCTGCTTTGAGCTGGCTGAGCCCAGCCAGGTTTTGGAGCTCCCAAAAAAATATAGGGGAATGCCCTGGTTTCAGTTAGAACAGAATTAATTTTCTTCCTAGTAGCTGGTAGAATGCTGTGTGTTGGCTTAGGATGAGCAGAGTGCTGATAACACCCCAATGTTTGAATTGTTGCAGAGCAGTGCTTACACCAAGCCAAGGACATAGAATCATAGAATCATAGAATCATAGAATATCCTGAGTTGGAAGGGACACTTAAGGATCGTCAAGTCCAACTCTTGACACCGCACAGGTCTACCCAAAAGTTCAGACCATGTGACTAAGTGCACAGTCCAATCTCTTCTTAAATTCAGACAGGCTTGGTGCAGTGACCACTTCCCTGGGGAGCCTGTTCCAGTGTGCAACCACTCTCTCTGTGAAGAACCCCTTCCTGATGTCCAGCCTAAACTTCCCCTGCCTCAGCTTAACTCCGTTCCCGCGGGTCCTGTCGCTGGTGTTAATGGAGAAAAGGTCTCCTGCCTCTCGACACCCCCTTACGAGGAAGTTGTAGACTGCGATGAGGTCTCCCCTCAGCCTCCTCTTCTCCAGGCTGAACAGGCCCAGTGCCCTCAGCCGTTCCTCGTACGTCTTCCCCTCCAGGCCTTTCACCATCTTCGTAGCCCTCCTCTGGACACTCTCCAACAGTTTCATGTCCTTTTTATACTGTGGTGCTCAGAACTGCACACAGTACTCGAGGTGAGGCCGCACCAGCTCAGAGTAGAGCAGGACAATCACCTCCCTCGACCTACTAGCGATGCCGTGCTTGATGCACCCCAGGACACGGTTGGCCCTCCTGGCTGCCAGGGTACACTGCCGGCTCATATTCAACTTGTTGTCTACCACGACCCCCAGATCCCTCTCTTCTAGGCTGCTCTCCAGCGTCTCATCGCCCAGTCTGTACGTGCAGCCAGGGTTTCCCCGTCCCAGGTGCAGGACCCGGCACTTGCTCTTCTTGAACTTCATGCGGTTGGTGATCGCCCAGCTCTCCAACCTATCCAGATCCCTCTGCAAGGCCTTTCCACCCTCAACAGAGTCCACAACTCCTTCAAGTTTGGTGTCAAACATCTCAGCCTTTTGCTCTGTCCTGCCAATGGGCAGGCTGAGGGTGCAGTAAGAGCTGGGAGGGGACAGAGCCAGGACAGGTGACCCAAACTAGCCCAAGGGGTATTCCATACCATCTGGGGTCATGCTAAACAATATATAGGGGTGGCTAGCCAGGGGGAGGAGGCTGGACTGCTCGGGGTGAGGCTGGGCATTGGTCAGCAGGTGGTGAGCAATTGCATTGTGCATCACTTGTTTGTACACATTATTAGTGGTAGTACTATTGTCATCATTGTATTATTATTATTATTATTATTATTATATTATTATTATTGTTATTATTATTTTCCTGTCTTATTAAACTGTCTTTATCTCAACTCACAGGCTTCACTTTCCATTTCTCTCCCCCGTCCCAGAGAGGGAGGGTGAGTGAACGGCTACGTGGTGTGTAGCTGCCAGCTGGGTTAAACCACGACAGTCTTTTTGGCGCCCAACGTGGGGCTCGAACCCATGACCCTGGGATTAAGAGCCCCATGCTCTACCGACTGAGCTAGCCGGGCCAAGGAAGGACCAAAGGCTGCTGGAGTAGGATCCCCATCCCACCTCCTTTCTGTGTCACAGCCACCCAAGATCTCATTGGGAAGGTGCCAGGATAGGTCCCAGCCCACCACCTATGGGAAGGGGCACGAAAACCATTTCTGCATGAGCAGATGTGACAGCAAGGCCATTGGTAGATGGCCACAGGTTTCTTGCCCTGGACAAGTTAATCTAGGACTGAAAAAACAGGCCCTTTGTGGTTATAAAACCCATAGACACCAGAGGGGGGAGAAGGTGAGGAGAAGACAAGGGGAGAAGGCAGCAAAGGACGTGACTTCAGGTCTTGCTGCTTTCAATTTTGTCACAACAGCAAATGTTAGAGGTAAATTTCTTGCCAATTTGAGAATGAGGACAATGAGAAAAAAAGAAGAAAAAAAAAAAAAAGAAAAAGAAAAAAAGCAGCACAAACACATAAAGAAATGGGAGAGAGAGACAGAGTGTAGAAAAGTGGGAGAGGGGAAGGGAACAAAAAAAAAATCTTAAGAAAAAAAAGAAGGAAAGAAGATGGAAACCCATCCTGACTGGCTGCTCCTTCCCTCCATATTTCAGCCCCTAGCCGAGCATTGTTTGCTCAGCCAGCCCCCAGTTTTGTTGCTCACATGTGGACTTACCCTAAGAACAGTGTGTCTGCTCCTGGTGTCTCATGTCTTGCTTGTGCTGCAATTCAGTGAACAAGAGGAGTAACTGCTGCAGAAGCAGGGAGTTAAATTTAAAGCGTGGGGAGTGGTATCGCTCAGCCTGTGATCTTGCAGAAGAGCAGAGGCAGTAAGAACGCCTCTCATGACCAATATATGTAAAGTGACTCAAACCTCAGTGGCTGACACTTGAACACAGGTTATAAAAGTTTGCCTGATAACAAAAGTGAAAGGGAAGCAATCCTCTGTTACTTTTATTGAAGAAAGCCAGTGGAAGGAGTTTAAGGCCCCCGGGGGGGGGAGTAATGCTGCATGTACTGCAGTAACACTTAAAGCACCAATACAACATTTTATTGTCTGAGCTGGCTTGCAAGGACTTGCATGCAAAGTGGGGACCATGGTAACGTGGCTTTGACTCACCTCTTCCTGGGGCAAAACTGAAGTTTTTGAGGATGTTTGAGGTCTGGTGGGCTGCTCAAAATAACCTTTTGTCCCCTCAAAATAGGATTATCTTTTTGTTTTGTTTCTTTATTTTCTTGTGGGTACAGAGGGCAAAGGGGAGAAGGGGCGAGGACGACTCCCAGGAGATCAAGATTATTTTTCCCCCTTGGGATGGGCAAACACACGGCTGGGGGCTCAGAAAGGGGAGCCTGTCTCCATCTGTTGTGGGTTTACGTGGCAGGGTTTCGGTAGCAGGACTCCACGTCCCAAAGGACATTGAGCCCCATATGATGCAGCCGAGTCTCTGCACATTTGGGGAGCCTGAAGGACCCTGCCAGGAGCACGAGGGATGGATCTGATGGGGAAAAGTGTGCTGGGGGAGGGAGAATGAAACCATCTGGGCAGCAAAGAGATAAATGACGGGGATTTCCACAGCACTGAGCAAGATGACCCAGGCATTTTGTGGAAATTCAGTGGGAAGGAGGCGGAGCAAGCGGCTGTGTGCATTTGTGCACCCGTGGCTGCTCTCCTCATCCCGGACACCCTTTGGCATTGCAAATTGCTCCCTAAAGTCCCCCAAAATGTATTATTATTTTTTTCCCCAGGCATGTCCCAGCACCCCTGTGGTTAAAGGCGGCTGTGCTGCTGTCACCGACCTCCTCCCAGTCTCAGCTGTGATTGCTCAGAGCATCCAGAAGAAGTTCTTCCCATGACAGCAGGGTGTAGCTTGTCATAAAACAATTCCCGGTTGTTTTGTCCCAGGAAATTATGTCATGCTGCGTTGTTCATTATTCCTAATCTCTCTTCTCCCTGCTTCCTCCAATGCTGTGTGAGTAGGGGTGTTACCAGAGCTGTGCATCAGCCTTTGGTGTGCTGAGAAACGTTTTTTTTTTCTCCTTTTAAATACTGCCCCTTGCTCTAGCCACTCCCCTTGTTAATAAAATATTGAGGAGGAGTGGCCAAAAAATAAAAATACAAAGAGAAGCGCACATTTCCATTAGAAACCTGCCCGTTTGCTAAAACACATATTTTCTCCCAGACAAAGCTGTGGGCAGCTCTTGGAGACAAAGGAGCTCTGCAGAGCATGCAGCACACAACAAGAAGGCATTGGAAGCTCTCCATCAAATGCCATATATTCAGGCCATAGTTTCTGCTTTTAAACCAGCAGTAACCAGAGCACCAAATTCCTCTGCCGCCAAGGCAGGAGGTGTCTCTAGAAATTTGCTTTATGTTTTCACAGAATGACAGAATTGTAGGGGTTGGAAGGGACCTCAAGAAATCATCAGGTCCAACCCCCATTTCCTTCAAAAACGACAAATTTTGCAAGAAAGCCATCTTTCAATTTTATTTTATTTTTTCCAATTTTATCTTTAAAGCTAGAGCAGCGTCTCTTCACACTTGGGTTTGAAAGAGCACCTTTAGGTTGGCCACAGACTGGTGAAAACATCACTTTTATGGAGAAAAAGGGTTTTTGAACGTGCTGGGTGGCAGCTTTAAAGCTGGTTTGCTCCTTGCAAGTGTAAATGAATTTTGCCTGTCTCAATTCCCCTACTCCCTGCCCTTTGCAAACCCAAAGCTCAATTTTAATCCGCTCATTTTTGAAGTTTTCCAGAATTGGGACCCATGCCTGGAGGGAGCTTTGGCTCAGCTGGGGGGAAGCCTCTGTGATCCAGAGCAGGAGTAGTCATTGTGTGTTGCTCCCTCTACCGGAGAAAATAAGGTGATAATAATGTGTTTTGGGTTGGGAAAGGTTGTGTTTGAGGCGGTCGAATAAAAAGGGGGTTTATAGGTTAGTTTTGGGCAGCTCCAGCCCTAAAAGAGAGGGGGTGAAGCAGGAAAGATGGGACGGGCTACTGGGATGGACCAAGCTCTGGGTTTTGGGTGAAGGATGGAGTTTGGAAGAGGAATCTATTTAGAAAAAAAAAAAAATAAATCAAACACAGTGGATGCAAAATCATTTGAACCAAAATTTTGGGTGTTGAAAGGACACCTAAAAATCCCCAACATGAATTTGTACAAGACACAAAACGTAGACAAAGGACAATGGGATGGACGCATCCTTTCTGCCGTGCCCTGGGATCCCCATTTGGGGCTGTCTTTTAGAGAATGATGATTTCTCGTCTGCTTTATTTGACCAAAAAACAACCTGCAGAGCAAAGCCACATCCTCCAGTACCTCACAGAGCACGAGGGAGAGCAGAGCGCTGCTGCTGCAGGAGGAAACCTCAGGGCTTCAGTTGTTTTCCCCAGCCTAAGAGGGGACAAGAAGGGTCTGGGGGATCCGTGCCACGATGATTGGAGCCGTCACCTCGTTGGCATTGGTTGGTGTGTGAAGGTGTTTTGGATTTTGGGATGGGCTGCAGGAAAAGTGGGAAAAGTTGCAGGTTTTTCACCTATTTCTTCCCTTGGAGCATTTCTTCAGCTGGTTCACCACCACCAACCACAGAGTCTTGTGCAACCCCTTCTCCACAAAAACCTTCTCTCAGTCATTAATTCCACGAAATTTTGTCCTCTCCACCCCAAACAGAGGAGACGTTTCCACCACTTTGCTCTGCAACCCTTGTACTCTTTGCTCTGGGGTATAGAGGCTGCGATGTGAGCTCAGATATCTCAAACCTGAATTTAGTTGATAAATGCAGCAAGGTTCGTTGACGAAATCATTACATCCAACCTTCTTAATGAGGTGGCTCTTCTGTGCCCGTATTCCCAAGAATTTTGGCGGAGAAATTTATGGAAAATGGAAATTTTGCGCCTCTAAAGCCTCAGCCATCTAAAGGAAGGGAGATGATGGGGGTGATGTTTGGGGTAAAGCATCTCCTCATGCTTGACCACGATTTGTGAGAATATAAATTAAAATAAAATAAATGAAGGTGCTAAACTATGGGGTGAAATGGAGCAAAAATAAATCAGAGGAAACAGGGATGCTAGGACTTAAAAACCAGAATCATAGAATATCCCTAGTTGGAAGGGGCCCATAAATTAAAATGAAAAATAAAAATAGGAAGGAAATTTCATCCTGGCGTGGACTTCTTGCTGCTGCAAATTTCTTGTGCATGAAAAGAAATTTGCCTGGGGGTTATTTAAAAGAGAAAGTGCAGAATCCAAGAGAAACCAAGAAAATTCAAAAGCTCAGAGGCAGGAAGGGCTGAAGACAGGGAGGTTTGGGGTTTGGTGGCTTAAAAATTAAACGAAGACACAAAACATAACGAGGTGTTAATCTGTTAAATCTTGTCGTGGATGAGGTTCTGAAAAGGTGCTAAACCACCCGCTGCTGCTGTCAAGGGAACAGTTTTGCAGCACTTTTGCAAAAAATGTTAGGGAGGGAGCAGCCGTGCAGATTCTACCCTAAAATCTATTTCATTTTATTTATTTTTGCTAAAATCCCCATCCCTTATACCTGTCCCTGGCTTGCAGAGGTGCTGGAGGCAAAGGGGCTGAGCGCTGGTGGCTTCTGCTTCTTCTTCCCCCCTCCAAGGTTTTACCTTCACCTCCAAAGGTGGGAAAGGGAGAGGTACTGATTATTAAGTGGAATTTTGGGGATAATTGCGTGGAAAAGGGCTTTATGCTCCCCTCCCCAACTTGGTGCCAAGGTGCACAAACCTCTGTGCAAGAAGATAATTGCAATACAAACATGATAATAAATGAGATGAAAGCCCTGCCCTGACCCCGCTCTCCTGGAGAAGAAGGGGTTGCTATTGCTTTTTTAATGCTTTTGATTTTGATATTTCTTTTTGCTATATATATATATATTTTAAGTTTTATGCTAATTAAATAAAATGTCCTTCCCTTTGCACCTCTCAGAGGCTGCTTTGCTTTCGGAAACCGCTTTTTGTGGGCGGCCTCAGCAGGTTGGGGAGCAGAGGGCAGCAGGCGAGGCTCAGACACCCAGCGTCGCTTCACCCAGCTTTACCTCCAGAAAAAAAAATATAAAATAATAATAATTTCCTTTTTCTGCCCCTGCACCTGGCTCTGCTGCTCCCTGGGGACTGCTGGCGATGGCGCTGACAACGGTTTACACCGACCTGGAGTTGCCACCGGGTCCCAGAGGCATCCCACAGCTCCCAAAGCCTCACGGTGAGTGGATTTGCTTCGTACCCATGGGTGCAGGGGTCCCTCTGGGCTTTGGACCTGTATCTTTTGGGGGAGGTGGGCTGGACGCCCTACAAACGGTGCTGGTGCTGTCCCTGGTGCCACTCCGGAGCTGCTGGGCCCTAGAATGGGGCGGGGGAAACACAGGAAGAAGAAATTTTTTATTTTTTTTTTTTTTCTGGCCCAAATCCTCATTTTCCTCGAGGATGTTTGCTGTCCACCTCCGCTACGGGGCAGAGCAGCTGCACGAGCAGATTTCTTTCCCCAAATCTCTCTGAAATGTGCTGCAAGGAGAATTTCCCCGAGGACACCGCTACCTGCAGAGCTTTTGCACGCTCCCCTTTCTCACCTCGCTCGAGGGCTTCTGCAAGCGGGCTGCAACCGAGCAGCAATTGTGGCTTTGAGCACCCCAAGGCTTCATTTTGGGCCCTTCCCTTGAGCCAGGACCCCCCCAAGCCCCCTCCCAGGTGCAGCATGGGGTGCAAGGAGCTGAGCTGCTGTTCATCACCTCGGCCAAGTGAGGGAGGCAGCTTGTGGGTGTTTTTTTTGCTTCTCAGCTCCCCTCCAAGATACCTTGCAGGATGCAGGGCGAGGGGGGGAGGGGGGACAGACGTGTCTGTCCCCATGACGTGGACACCAAACTGAAAGGGGTTAAAACAGGGAAGGGATGGTGACGTTGTGGGTTTCTCTCCCAATACAGGTCCCGTTGCAGGTCACCGGTGGTACTGGGTGATAATGGGAACCGGATGGGTTGGGGCCGCCGTCCTGGCGGGCATCGTGGTGTGGCTGCTGCAGCGACACGGTGAGTGGCGGGGTGTCAGGGTGGGGGGACAACAAATCAAATCCCCCCCCACAAATGCCATGGCAGCTCTGTATTGCACCTGTATTTAGAGAACATCTCCTGGACACACCAGGTTGTTTTTTTGTTTGTTTTTTTTTGTTTATTTATTTGTTTTGTGGGTTTGATGCCTGTGCTGCCACAAATCCCTGCTCCCTCTGGCAGCACCTTGCTCCATCCCACGCCGAGGGTGGCTCCGCACAAGGGTTTCACCCCACTGCTTGCATCCTGGGGTCAAACCCATCCCGCCCCCCCAATTTCAGATGGAAACAGCCTCAATCCCACTGGCTCATGCTCCTGGGAACCCTGCCTGGGCAAGGACACCCCCAGCTCCAACTGCTCCCTGAACTACTTCCAGCTGGGGCTCAGAGAGCGGCTGTGCGAGGCCGAGAGCCACCAGGCACCAGGTAGCCCACGCTGTTACGGGGGTGTTGGCTTGCTTTGGGCCCCTCCACGCAGAAAATGGGGCCCAACGGCCAGGGAAAGCCCCCCTGGACTCCCCATCCTGCTGCTTTCCCTCCGCGTTGTCACCTTTATCCTTCCCCTCTCCATGCACCCCTCTTTGTCCCTTCAACCTCTGCTCCTATCCCTCCAACCCCAGCTTTCCCCCCAGTTCTCATAAAGACTTTTATCCTAAAAAACAAAACAAAACAAAACAAGGGGTTGAGAAAAGCTTGGGAGGGCCCTGGGGAGGGGTCTCCCAGCTTCGCCCCTTACCCAGCTCACGTCCCCAACCCCTGCCCCAGGTGCCGAGGGCTGCTGGCTCTGCCCTGCGGGCTGGCAGCCCTTTGCCACCAAATGCTACTGGGTTTCTGCAAAAACCCTGCCCTGGGAAGAGGCAGGAGGTGACTGCAAGGACAGGAGGGCAGAGCTGGTGGTGCTGAAGAGCATGGAGGAGAAGGTAAAAGACCAAAGAGAAAGCATCACGACCCCAATCAGATTTTTTTGCAGCTGATGCTGCCTGCCCAAGTTGCAGAGACAATCGGATGTCAGGGAAAAATAAATAATAATAAAGAGGGGGGAATAATAATGATAAAATAATAAAATAATAATAGAAGGGGGAGAAAAGGAGGTGAAGGGGGGGGAAAAGAGGGAGGGGGAAGAAAAGGGAGAGAAGGGGGGAAGAAAAGGGAGAGAAAAAGAGGATAAGGGGGAAAGGGGGATAAGGTGGGAAAAAGAGGGAGAGTGGGGAAAAAGGATGGGGGGGGAAAATGGGGAGGAGGAGAAAACGGGGGAGAAGGGGTGAAAAGGAAGAGAAAGGGGGGGAAAAACAGGGAGATGGGGTCTGCTTCCTCCTCCCCTAGGACTTCATTGGGACCATGAGCAAAGAATTACCAGGGAGCTGGACGGGGCTCAGCACCATCCTGACTCACGGTGAGGAGTGGACGTGGATGGATGGATCCCCTTTGCAGGATGATTTGTGAGTTGTTCCCGAGCCCCATGCAAAAATCCCATCCCAGGAGAAATTTGGGTTGCTCACCCCCTTCCTTGACAGCAAACTCCCCCCAGAATCCTTCCAGAGCTGGTGGGGAGCAAATGAAATTTGGGCAATGCGGGCCCGCAGCCCCCAGCTGCTCGGCAAGGAGAGGAAGAAGTGATCAAAACATTTTTCCTACATATTTTCCCTGTAATTTCAGGCAGGGAAATTTCAACTGGTTAAAAAGGAGATGCCCCAGTCAGGGATATTTTGCAGCTGGGGTCCTCCTGTAGCCACATTGACTTTGATATCCAAAAAAAAAAAAAATAGAGCTTTTGGGAGAGATAAATATTTATTAACAAAGCTGAGGGTGGATGGGGAGGAGAAACAAGTGTGTTTTTTTTTTTGTTTGTTTTGGTTTGTTTCTTTTGTTTTGTTTTGTTTTGTTTTTTTAGTATTTTTTGTATTTTTGTTTTGGTTTGGTTTGTTTGTTTTTTTTGTGGGGCAAAAGCTGGAAAATTGCTTTCTCTGGAGAAATAGGAGGCAAACAGGGTGGTACACTCCAAGCTGAACGGCTGACTTGGTTAAACTTTTTTGGGGGGCTAAACAACCATCTGAAGAGATGAAATGTTGCTGCCGGAAGCAGCATCCAAGCGCTTTCTGTTGGGCTGACTAAAATCTTGCTTACGGTGCTCCCCAGGCTGCAGGTGTTTGGGGAAAGGAAGGCGAATGCCTGTGTGGCGATATCGAAGGGGCAGCTCCGCTCCCACTTGTGCAGCACGCCGTTGCATTGGATTTGCCAGAAAGAGGCCGCCAAGATTTAAGCACAGCTTCAACTGAGGGAGCCACGACAAGGCACAAACGGGATGGGACACAGCACCGGGATGCCAAAAAGTTGCTCCAGAGCTTCGAGGCTGGTGGCTTCTCCCAGCTCTGCTTCGTTCTTCCACTTTCCCTTTCTCCTCCTATATCTGAATCCCACAAACAAGGGCATCAAGCCCTCAAGCTTCAGAGTGCTGGACAAATGTTTTTTCCAAACCTTTTGGATATTCCCAAGTCTCTCTGCAACTGCTACAAAGACGCGAGTGGCTGAAGGATCCTTTTATCCCAGAGCTCCACGCTGTTGTTTCAAGGAGTTTCTACTTCTGCAAGCTGAAGTTAAAATAAATTAATACTTATTTTTTTAAATAAAGCACCGTCAGGAACCCTACACAAGGGGGTTTAATGATAGCAGCTTTCTCTTCGTTATCTTCACGGTGTAAATTCGGAGGCGACTCCAGGATGCAGGAGGATGCTGCAGGGGGCCACTCAGGGCTCTCCTCCAACTATGCTCCCCTGGGGCTCTGCAGGGGGTGGCTGCAGACTGAATACTTCTGCTGGGAGCACCAGTCACTGCTGACCCCAGCCAGGTTGATGTAGGCACATTGGCCATTGCCCTTGATATCGAACCTGCACAGAGTAGCAGAAGGAGAAGTCAAGGGGCTGAGCATCTCCCACATAAGCAAACGGTGCTGGAAGGAGGAGGAAGAATCCTTTCCAGCGGACAATGACCCCCATACAAAGCTAAATCTGCCCCCTTCCATGAAGGAAGAAATATTTTTGGTTGATTAATCCCATATGGGTTCATCCAGGGATGCCCTCTGCATCCACAAGCTGCTTCCCAGTGTTATATATGGAATGGTAATTCGTGTCGAGAAAATGGTTGATATTAATAAAGAAGGGGGAGATTTGAGAGTGTGGCCATGGGGGTCAGAAAGCCCTGTGGTTGAGATACCATTAGACTCTTAACGACGAGGCCATCAGGAATATAAAAAAGATTAGAGGGAACAAAGAAGGGTGATTCAGGAGACTCCATGCAGTCTCTGGTTTCTTGTTCTCCAGATGGTCTCTTGTTCTCCAGTCATTAAGGCATGGATGTTTCTGGGTGTTTGCTGTTGTTGTTACATTCAAAGTTGTCTGACCAATGAAAAGTTGTTTTGAAAAGAACCGCTGTGGAGAGAAGGGTATAAGAGGGGAGCCTGTCCTCAAGATGAAAAAGGCAACACTATGTGATGAAGTTATGTCATCAATAAAGAAGCAGAAAGAAGGAATGAAAAGGAACAGGCTGGCAGAATGGAGACCAGTACAGGAACAGGCACATTGATCGCCTCATGAAGATAGGTTCGACCAAACTTGGCAAACTGCTCAGAGAAGCTCGTACAGAAAGTCACTGGAAATGGGCGCACCGGAGCTGGGAAGAAGCTCAAGCTGACAGAAGCGGACCTGTGCACACAACTGCCCCTCGCTGGTCAGCAGTTGCGCGTTATGGGGAATCAACACCCTAAGGAACAAAGACTGTCCTGGTAACCTTAAAATCAGACAGTTTATGATCCTGAAACATGGGACCAAATTGAGGTCAAGGTGTGGGACTCTGCAACTAAAAGTGGCAAGGTTGCGGTGAGATTGCTGGGCACCTGGTGAGCAATCTCTGAGGCCTTAAAGAGCCATTTGGGGCCACAGTCAGAGACGTGTGGTTTGTCAGATAGTGAGGGAGCTGTGGGCTCCTTTACTGATCCGACTGCTACGCCATCAGCCCCTCTGCTGCTACAGCCATCGAAGGCTTTTGCTGTTCCGCCCCCTGTTGGCCTGAACGTGGCTTTTGACCCAGGCCTCATTGGCCTTGAAAAGGGAGATGGATATGCTTTTCTTCGATCCGGGAAGAACGGGATACATAAGGCCCAAAGGCCAAGTCACTTGACAACTTAAAGCGAGACAGATTGTTGAAAAGGAATGGAAAATGGAGACTTGTTTGTAATCAATAAAAGGAATGGAAGATTGAGACTGTTAAGTCATGGATCTTAAAGGATTGTTTGTTACCTTTCCTGATTGTACGTATGTATAGGTGTACTCGGGTTTAGTATGTAAAAGCGATGTTCTGTATATTTAGAATGTTTGATGTTCGTGTGTGTGTGTTGGTGGAGCGTAGACTCCCCGCACACCCAGCCCTATTTACTTGCCTTTTATAGTTTTTATACCTTTTATAGCTTTTATACCTTCTATAGATTTTAGAAATATTACAAAATTCAGATTGAGTTGAGACTTCATTTATAACATTAGTATTATAAATGAAGTCTCAACTCAATCTGAATTTAGTAATATTTATACTTATAAAAGGTATAAAAGGCAATTAAACAGCGCTGGGTGTGCGGGGAGTCTACGCTCCACCAACACACACACACGAACAGCAAACATTCTAAATATACAGAACATCGCTTTTACATACTAAACCCGAGTACACCTATACATACGTACAATCAGGAAAGGTAACAAACAATCCTTTAAGATCCATGACTTAACAGTCTCAATCTTCCATTCCTTTTCTTGATTACAAACAAGTCTCCATTTTCCATTCCTTTTGAACAATATGTCTCTCTCCCAGTTGTCAAGCAACTCAGCCTTCAGGCCTTATGTATCCCATTCTTCCGGGATCGAAGAAAATCATACCCATCTCCTTTTCAAGCCAATGAGGCCTGGGTCAAAAGGCACGTCCAGGTCAGCAGGGGGCGTAACAGCAAAGGCCTGAGATGGCTGTAGCGGCAGAGGGGCCCATGGCGTGGCAGTCGGATCAGTAAAGGAGCCCACAGCTCCCTCACTATCTGGCAAACCACATGTTTGTGAATTGTGGATCCACATGGCTCTTTAAGGCCTCAGGGATTGCTCGCCAGGTGCCCAGCAATCTCACCGCAACCTTGTCGTTTTTAGTTGCAGAGTCCCACACCTTGACCTCAATTTGGTCCCATGTTTCAGGCTTATAAACTGTCCAATTGTTAATAAGGAGAATAAGCTGTAAGGTTACCAGGACAGTCTTTGTTCCTTAGGGCGTTGATTCCCCATAACGCGCAACTGCTGACCAGCGAGGGGCAGTTGTGTGCACAGGTCCGCTTCTGTCAGCTTGAGCTTCTTCCCAGCTCCGGTGCGCCCATTTCCAGTGACTTTCTGTACGAGCTTCTCTGAGCAGTTTGCCAAGTTTGGTCGAACCTATCTTCATGAGGCGATCAATGTGCCTGTTCCTGTACTGGTCTCCATTCTACTAGCCTGCTCCTTTTCACTCCTCCTTTCTGCTTCTTTATTGATGACATAACTTCATCACATCGTGTTGCCTTTTTCATCTTGAGGACAGGCTTCCCTCTTATACCCTTCTCTCCACAGCAGTTCTTTTCAAAACACCTTTTCATTGGTCAAACAACTTTGCATATATCAGCAGCAAACACCCAGAAACATCCATGCCTTAATGGCTGGAGAACAAGAAACCAGTTGGAGAACAAGAAACCAGAGACTGCATGGAGTCTCCTGAATCACCCTACTTTGTTCCCTCTAAACTCTTTTATATTCCTGATGGCCTCGTCGTTAAGAGTCTAATGGTATCTCAACCACAGGGCTTTCCAACCCCCATGACCACACTCCCACATCTCCCCCTTCTTTATGAATATCAACCATTTTCTCGACACGAAGTACCACTCCATATGTAACACCAAGGACCAAGCATTAGAAGAAGGGGTGGTTAATTGCTCCCAGTCCATTACAAAATATGAGGAAAAGCAGCCATGACGTACAGGTTGTTGAAGAGAGACCCGTTACACCATCTCCAGGGGTTGGATCCCTCTCGATGCAGACCAACCCAGTAGTGCAAGGGACGTCCGTAGTGCAATAGGAAGTGCTGGAAAGCAAAGAAGAAATGTTGTGCCCATCTTCACCTTACATCCTCCAAGGAACCCCACAGCTGCTTCCCAAAAAGCCACCCCAGCACCCGGCAAACCCCTCTTTTAACCAAGTCCTCCTGGCTGTCGATGGTGGCCAGCTGGGCTCCTAGGGAGAGGCAGAAGCTCTGGCTCTTGTTCCAGTTGGTCTCGTTCTGCACAAAGTAGAAGCATTTCTCCCTGAACCCGATGCCGTTTTCTGAGCAGGTGGGAAGGATGGGAGAGGGGCAGGATGGACATTTCCTGGCTGGAAATAAGCAGAAGGAAATCTGCTTATTTTAATCAGTGGTGATGATTTGTGAGATCTAATCCCGTAAAAAACATGTTCATTTCCACTTCTCATTTTATTTTTGTTGTTTTCACCTTTCTGTTCAAAATATTCATTTTCAGTTCAAGAAGCCATTTAGGGCTGAAATAAACACCTCCTTCCTCTCCATAAAGGTCTTTCTGCAGCTTCCTCCTGGAGCAGAGTGTTTTGAGGCAATTTTGGCCCCTTTACGGACAAATTTTGCCCCCATCCAGGTTTTCCCGTGGCATCCCATGCCCAGCCCCTGCCCTATCCTCACCACTGGGTTTTCCAAAGGGGAGGAGAGGATTCTGGTAGGGCCACCTCCATCCTCTTACCCGCCAGGGCAATGACGGTGATCACCAACGCTGTCACGAGCACGGTGGCCCCGATGGGGATCAGTTTGTCCTTAAGGCACTTGAGGCTAAAAGCTGGAGGGAGAACAAAGCAACGGAGCACAGAGGAGAGGCACGGTCAACAAACATGGGGTGCAAGTGCCTCCAAGAGCCCCCCGAGCTGCCCACTGCCCCTCTATTCCCCCCAGCACCTGAAAATACACCCAGAAAGTACATATCCGGGGGAAAAGGCTCAGTTCAGAGGCTGCCTTTGGCTTCTGAGGATTTTTAGGGCTGCCTGAGCTCATTGCATCACTTCCATCCCCTTCAAGCTTGGATATGAGCATTGCACCCACACCCACAGCTCACGCCATTCCATACCTCTCACAGCTTTCCCATCCTTACGCTCCTCTCCCCAGCTATTTTAATTAAATTAAATTATGCCCATGTAGCTCTAAGCTCTGCCATGACCTCCAGCAGCACTGCGGCATCCCAAAAAAAGGACTGGTGCTTACTCGTCTCCGTTGCTCTTTGGCGTGGGGACATCATCACAGCAGTCGGGTCCTCACCTATAACAAAGCCAAGGGGCTGGTAAGGACGTGGAGGAGCCCCTCTGCCTCCTGCCTGGCCCCGTGAGCAGGATCAGGCCCCACACACCCCTCTGCACCCATTAGGGCCAGCCCGAGGGCTGCAGCAGCAGTTCATCCCCTTATTTTGGGGAAGATGGAAAGCAGACAGTGGTGGATGCATGGTTTCCACCTTCCTGCTTTGAAGGAGAACTCGAGCCCATTGTTTTTGAGCCAGGAAACCATTTCAGCACCTTCTGTTTGCCATGGGGAAGTGCGGTCTCGATAACTTCCCCATTTCTTCAACGTTTTTTGGCTCCAGCCCCCGCTCCACTTGACAGCCCACCAGAAGAACACACTATAGCAACATAACCCTAAAATCCAAACCACCCATCGCAGGCAGGGCAGCCCTTAAGACCAGTAAGGAAAGAGCACGGGGGTTATTTACCTGCATCAGGAAGGGTTTCTGCCATCCTCAAAGTCCCTTTTTTTCCTGTTTTTTGTTTGTTTGTTTGTTTCTCCAGCCAGCTCTTCTAAAAAATATCCGAGATGCTATTTAGGCCTGGACGCACCATTTTCTTAAAGCGCATGGGAAAACATCCTCATTTCTTGCTGTTTCTATTCACTCCAAACTTCGTTCAGTCCCACAGGCTGCAGAAAATGTCCCAGCTCGTAACTGAAAATAAGTAAATAAAAAGAAAAATTAACGATAAAACAAGAAAACCACAGATGAAGCTATTGCCACGGAATCATTTCCATCTCAAAAAGAGCTCAGGCTCTTTAACGGAAGAGCCTCCAGGTGCGTTGAACAAAGCCCAGATGATTATTCTGTGTAAACAGGCAAAACATTGGGATATCCAGACCATGCGGCTGTTTTTTTCTGCTTTGTTTTACAAGAATTTCCCAGGCAAAACCAGCTTGGCCTTTTATTTCCCAAACAAAGCATAAAAAGGTCTTAGTTTTTCTGGTGGTTTTACCATGCTGGGCAGCTAAACCCCACAACCGCTCTCTCACTCCCCTTCCTTTAGATGAGGAGGGGGAGAAGGAAAGCAAAGAACAACTCACGGGTTGAGATAAGGGTAATTTAATTAAAGGGAAATAATAATAACAATTAAATAAAGACTACCATGAACTAAACAGTTTAACTAAGGGGGAAAAAAAAGGGAAAGGGGAAAAGGGAGGGGAAAAGGAAAAAAATAAAAAGAAGGGAGGAAAACAAACAAAATAAATGAAGGCTATATGGAAGTGCAGAGGAAAGAAATTACTCTCTACTTCCCACAAATGAGCGATGATTGACCACGTCCTTGAAGCAAGGCCTCAACGCACGCAGCCGGTGTTGGAGAGGAGGACCGACGTCTTCCAAACGAGAGCCCACCCCTCCTCTGTTCTTCCTTTTTCCACCTTTTCTTGCCGAGTGTGACATCACATGGTACGGAATATCCCTTTGATTGGTTTAGGCCAGCTGCCCTAGTGATGCTTCCCTCCTCACTTTTTGCCCACCCCCTAGGAGGGTTAGAGAGAGTCCTGATGCTGTGCCAGCACTGCTCAGCAGCAGACACAACACTGGTGTGGTAACACTGCTGTTCCAGCTACAAGTACAGAGTACGGCACTGTATGGGCTGCTGCCGGGAAAGTTAACATTCCAGCCAGACCCAGTACAGTTTTAAAATTGCTCCATTTTGGATAAAGTTGGACCTGGGCAGAGCTTTGCTGCCTTACAACAGCTCGTTGCCACCCTCCTCAGAACCAACTCATCCCCAAAGGACTAAACTGCTCCTGCCCCAGACTACAGCTTGGTGTGTTTGGGAGGAAAAAAAAAAAGAAAAAAGGCAATAAAGGCTGTTTTCACATCAGATAGCATGCTGAAATCCGTAGGAGCAAACTTTGGTCTCAGTTTCATGGCTCCAGTGGGAAGAGAATTTACTGCCTGATCCAGCAGCACCCTCAGCAAACATGTTGGCAATGAAAACAAAGGCTCTTTGTCCAAGCAAAAAAAAAAAAAAAAAAAAGACAGAAACACAGAAACCCTATGCCTGGTTGTTTGGTGCTGGTGGGCAGCTCGGCTCCATCGGGCTGCTCCTGCTCCCCATCCCCAAAGAGCTGGAGGAGAAAATAGGATGAAAAGAAAGCTCAAGGGTTGAGAAAAGGAGAAGGGATCCCAATTATACAGCCAAAACAGCCTCAGTATAGACAGATTTTAATTTATTGCCTGCTAATTTATTGCCTGCTAAGAACAGACTGCAGCAGGGAGGACTAAAAACAAAACAAAACCAAATTCTGCCCCATCGACCCTCTTCTACCTGCTCCCCATGAGCTGGGCAGGGAAATGGGGTTGAGGTTGGTCCCTAATGCTTTGTCATTGCTGCTCCTTTGTGGGCACCCCCTGCTCCCCAAATCTTGCCCCATAAGCTCAACACAACAGCTCCGATAAGCCAAATCCACCCAGCAGCAGCAGCCCCGTGCCCAAATCATAGCTCACCTGCATCCTCCAGCACATTCTGCAGGCACTCTCTTCCCCTCACCGCCATTGAAGTTAATTAGCTGGTGGCAAGTAAACGGTGGTTTAATAAATAACTCCAGCTGGTCACTCTGCAGCTGCACAGGTTAAATCTCCTCTTTTGTTTTTAGCTCAAAAAAATCCCTGGAATTAGGCTCAGGCATCCTTTGCCCAAACCTCACACAGTTCACACCCCTATAGCTCACCACTTGGTTCAAGGGAAGGGCAGCACATGCGGTTATCTGGAAACCCAATTTCAGCTCCCTGGCTCTTTGACTCAAGGCTTTTCGACCCTCTGCGGACCAGCTGGAGGCTTTTCAACCCGTGCCGATACGTGGCATTGGAACAGAGCCGAGTGGACTTTGAGCCCTGTTGCTAAAAAATGCAAAAAGTGTTTTTTTGATTTTTTTTTTCCAGTTCCATGAAACTCCTATAGAAAAACACACAAAGACTCTGCAGTGTCTGATTAGAGAATAAAAAGCAGACAATGTGGCAGGTTCCTAGCTGTCTCTGAGTCATGGAAACAAAACAACAATGCTCTGCCCCCACCAGCATCAGAAATAAAAATAAAAATAATAATTAAAAAAAGGTTACTTACATTATTTGGCACTGCTGGTGCCTCTCTGTCTCAGGGGAAAATGAAACAAGACAGAGAAAAACACAGCTGCATCTGGGCTCGAAGCCAGATAACGGACAGAAAGTGTTGAGTTCCAGAAAGTGTTTTCTTCTGTGGTGTTTTTTTCCAAGTATCTTTCTGCTGCTCATAGAAGCAGCCTCCCATTTATTTTTAGTTCTGCAGGGTCAAATGGAAATATTTTCTTAAAAAAGAAAGGCTCTCTAAATATTCGTACTGTTAAAATTATCATGCCCAACAGCAGCCGGCTGGAAGTAATAAACCCTTGCAACCCAGGTGGTTTCATCCTCCCTTCCTTTCCCCCCCCTGAGCATTTTTCCCCATTGGATCCATCCCTTGTGATCCTGCCAGGGTCTTTCAGGTTCCCCAAATGTGCGCAGACTCGGCTGCATCACACGGCTGCTCCAACCCTTTTTTTCCATAAAAGGGAAAGGTTGGATGTGGTGCTTGGGGACGCGGTTTAGTGGGTGACATCGGTGGTAGGGGGATGGGTGGGTCTCCATTTTGGGGGTCTTTTCCCGCCTGGATGATTGATGCTTTGAATATCTGAAGGGAAAGCAATGGTTAATGACAGGCACACAAATGCACACAGCTGCTGGCTCTGCCTCCTTCCCACTGAGTTTCCACAAAATGCCATGCTCATTGCTGAGAACACTCATGGTCATTTAACTCCTTGCTGCCCAGATGGTTTCATCCTCCCTCCCCCAGCACACTTTTCCCCATCGGATCCATCCCTCGTGCTCCTGGCAGGGTCCTTCAGGCTCCCCAAGTGTGCAGACACTCGGCTGCATCGTATGGGGCTCGATGTCCTTTGGGACGTGGAGTCCTGCTACCAAAACCCTGCCACGTAAACCCACACTAGTTGGAAGCAGACTCCCCTATCTGAGCCCCCAGCTGTGTGCTTGCACATCCCAAAGGGGAAAAATCATCTTGATCTCCTGGGAGTCGTCCTCGCCCCTTCTCCCCTTTGCCCTCTGCACCCACAAGAAAACAAACAAACAAACAAAAAGATAATCCTATTTCGAGGGGACAAATGTATATTTTGAGTGGCAAACCAGACCTCAAACATCCTCAGAAACTTCAGTTTTGCCCCAGGAAGAGGTGAGTCAAAGCCACGTTACCATTGACCCCCACTTTGCACGCAAACATTTGCAAGCCAGCTCAGACAATAAAATGTTGTATTGGTGCGTTAAGTGTTACTGCAGTACGTGCAGCATTACTCACCCCGGCGGCCTTAAACTCCTTCCCCTGGCTTTCTTCAATAAAAGTAACAGAGGATTGCTTCCCTTTCACTTTTGTTATCAGGAATTCATTTATAACCTGTGTTCAAGTGGCAGCCAGCGAGGTTTGAGTCACTTTACATATATCGGTCAAGAGAGGCGTTCCTACTGCCACTGTTCTGCAAGACCACAAGATCTTGCACAAGATCAGCAGACTGAGCGATACCCCTCCCCTCGCTCTTAAGTAACACTCCATGCTTCTGTAGCAGCTATTCCTCTCGTTCACTGAATTGCAGCACAAGCAAGACATGAGACACCAGGAGTAGACACACTGCTCTTAGGGTAAGTCCATGTGTGGACTTACTACGTCGAGTGGAGGCAAAAGATTTACCCCAAGTAAAAGATCCCATAAACATAATGCTTGTGCCAAAACTAGCACAAAAGCTGGTAAAAACTTACTTAAATCTGCTTCTTTGCAGCAACATTATTAGAATTTCCTTTCTGCTCCGATTCTTGGAGGCTCAGTCAATCTTCTGTACTGTCCAGCCACAAGAGGGATCTGGGAGTTTTAGCTGAGAGCAAGGTGAATGAATATGAGCCAGCAGTCTGCCCTGGCAGCCAGGAGGGCCAACCATACCCTGGGGTGCATCAAGCACTATATCACTAATCTGTCGAGGCAGTTGATTGTCCCGCTCTACTCTGCACTGGGCTGGCCTCCCCTTCGAGTACTGTGTGCAGTTTTGGGCACCACAGCACAAAAAGGACATTAAAGTGTTGGAGAGTGTCCAGAGAAGAGCCACAGAGATGGTGAAGGGCCCAGAGGGGAAGACGTATGAGGAGCTGCTGAGGGCACTTGGCCTGTTCAGGCTCAAAAAGAGGAGGCTGATGGCAGACCTCGTCATGGTCTACAGCTTCCTCCTGAGGTGGAGTGGAGGGACAGGTGCCGATCTCTTCTCTTTAGTGACCAGGGATAGGACCCACGGAATGGTGTCAAGCTGGGGCAGGGGAAGTTCAGGCTGGCCATCAGGAAGAGGTTCTTCACCAAGAGGGTGGTTGCACGCTGGAACAGGCTCCCCAGGGAAGCAGTCACTGCAGCAAGCCTGTTTGAGTTTAAGAAGCATTTTATCTGTGCTCTTAGTCATAGGGCATGAACTTTCATAAACCTGTATGTTTGTAATACTAGATCTGAAACCTACAAATCTGATGTGCTATGGAATTATGCTATTTTTTTTACTATACATTTTCTGTTGGAAGGAGGACAAAGCAAGAATGGAACAAATACAGTCTGTATGTACATATAGGTATGCTTTTTTTAATAAAAAAAAAAAAAATAAACCACATGCTAATTTCACTGATAGTCTCAGCTGTTATTGGTTGGCTTCAAACCCCGAAATTCCTCGCAGAGCTGTAACACGGAGGGTTGGCTTCACCCCAAATATTAGCAGCAAGCATCCTGCAGGCTGGGCTTTTCGGAGTGGGCACTGCACAGCTCTCCATCTCCTGCAGTCTTTGAAAGGAGATGGAAGGGTTCTGTCTGGCAAACCCAGTACTGGTGGCTCCCACAGCCATTGACCTCCAGCTTCTTGTCTCTGAAGGTCACGCAGCCGTTCTCCACACTCTGAAGGGAACCAAACCTGCAAACCAAAACCATCAGCACCCAAAAGCAGCTCCTTTTGCTCTTGGGAGAGGGGGCAACGGGAGCTTCTCCCCCAGCCTGTCTCACTGGGCTCCAGGAGGCTTCTTGCTGCGGGCTTGCCCAGATGTGCATGCAGATTGCTGTGCTTGCACTACCATCTGGCTCCTTCCTCCACTGGAGCATGCCCAGGGCATTAAAACCACGTTGGCTGCGTAGGTGTGATTAGATGTTGGGTTATAGTGCTTCGTACAGCCAACTATTGGGCTATAAAGCCATTCGGGGGGATTAAGAAGCTGTCGCAGATACCAAATATTGGAGATTTTGGGGCAGAAGTGGAGCAAAGCTGCTCCGCACACCACGGGTTGCAGCTGTACTCACATGGTGGCATCGAAGGAGGAGTTGTCCACCCATTTCCATATGTAGTTGGATGGTTTTAATCCAATCCACACCGTTAGCTTCTCCTTGCTGTCCTGCTGGATCCCCTCATTTAAGTGCTCCTGGGAAATGGGAGAGGAGTGTTGGCTTCCAGGGGCCTTCAGCAAGAGGCTCATTGGGGTGCAAAGCTGGCTTTTTGAACCCATTTGGTTCATCCTCAAAGAGACGGGCCCTAAACACCACCCGTCCCTTGGGTGCTGCCTCACTCAGTGGGTGGAAAGAGCTTAAATTCAGAGCCTGAGACACCAGAGGCTCCCCCTGAGCTCTGTGTCCCTCCTTCTTTCCATGCCAAAGGTAGGAAGAGGCCTCCAAAGCCCTTTTGGAAGAGATTCAGCCCCGTTCCCTCCTTAGTACGAAGTGGCTTGGAGCTACCAAGCCTCCTGCCGCCAACCAGCAGCTGCGGGGCAGTTTTTGCCCCTCTACCCACCAAAACCCAGGACTTTTGGGTCCTTTTCAGGCCTTTTACACTCTGCACTTACCATATCGGTGGTGTTTCGGAGCACGGCCAGATGGGACCCCCGACTTTCGCAGTCTTTTTTGCCTTCCGTCCAAGTCCCAGTTGATTTGGAAACTTGGTAGCACTGGTCCCCAAAAAGCTGCCAAGACGGGGGGCACAGCTTGCAGCCCCCGTGGTCTGGAGAGGAGATGGAGCCGTGAGACACCCCAAAAGTGCTCGAGGTCTCGCTCAAACCAGCCAAGAGGCACTGGGGAGGGAGCTCTCTCCCCTCCCAAATTTTTCCTGCCCACTTTCCCCACCCATCCACCACAAGGAGCACACAGTGGGGTGAGCACGGGGAAGGTGGAGAGGTGCCTCCTCCTCCCGGAGGCCCACAGAGGATGGAGATGATCAGCAAAACGAGCTCTTCCTCACCATGCTCATTGACACCGAGCTGGGCTTGCAGCCCCCCAGGGACACCCATCCCACCTCAGGGACCCCCCCGGGAAAGGGGTTACCTGCGGAGCCATTCCAGCGGCAGAAGTAGCGCTGCAGGGAGGAAATCACGCACACCTCCATCCTGTTCCTTCCCCCAGCCTCGCTCTTGTTCTGCAGAGCACTTGGAGGTGTCGGCGTTTTCTGAAAAACTTGTAAGTAAAATTTTGGGGTGAGACTGAGGCTGTTTGAGGGCAACGTCGTGAAAACCGAGCAGGGCTGAGTTGGGTTCTCCAGGCTATTTTGCAAGCTCCCTTTGTGGTCACGACTATACCCAACTTTTGCAGAAGCATAAAAATGTTTCTTGTGTCCTCCACCCTTGCTTTAAAAGCATTTTTTTGTGTGTTTTTGTGTTTCTTTGTTTGTTTTGAGAGGGGATTTACTCTTGTTGGATGCATCTTGTGGGGCAAAATTGTCCCCATCCAAATGGAGATGGTCACTAGGATAAAACCCTGAACACCCCTTGGCGAAAAAGAAATAAAATAAAAAAGTCCCTCATGGTCGCTAGGGTTTTGGACATGTTTACGAGTGTTTTTTACTCACCCTGTACACTGAGCATCACCAGCAGCACCAGCAGCACCACGTGGCTCAGCACACTCAGTTTCAGAAGGACTCCGTGCCACCGTGGGCATGTGGTAGGAGCTGAAAGAGTCCGTGGTTTTATTCAGAAAGCACTTTCTTGTAAATTAAAATTTAAATACAACGGAAAGAAATAAATTGATATAAAATAATATCAAATAAATAAATAAATAAAAATTAATAAATACAATATAAAAATAGTTTTTTAGAGCCCCTCTCTTTGAGCAGATCTTGACAGACGCTTTGCTACCTGCACATAAACCAAAAAAAAAAAAAAAAAAAAAGTGAAAACCCAATGATCACAACCTTCTTTCTCTCTCTTTTCTCACACTTCATCCATCTCCAACCCTCATGGAACTATGGCACCACCCCTCTGGTATTTCCTCTGCTTGCCCATTTTCCCAGTTCTGTTGCAAAACCATTTATATTCCATGATACTGAACTTATCACAGACAAGCGTCCCCCCCAAACCCCCTCTCAGTTTCCCCATCTCAAGCGACTCTCTGGGACCCCAAGAGCTGCTCCACCCCGCATCTTCCCCCCGCCAAGCAGTCGCCACCCGGGGTATCCTCTCGCCACCACAAACCTGTGCTGGGGACGGAGGACCGGACCCCGCTATCTGCGTCCTGGAGGGGTCCCGGCCTCTCCGCAGCACCCCGCTTGCATCGCCTGTCCAAGGCCATGTAGCCATCCTCATCCTCCATGGCAGGAGAACACAAGGACACGCAGCAGGTGGAGGGGACACAATGGAGTCTGGAGGACAGGAAACCAAAATGCTCAGAGCTGCAACGCTGAAGTGCAAACCAGTGGTGGGGCTGGAACTTCCTGCCACAGCTCACGGCCATTCAATGCCCCTGAAAGTTTTTGGGGTCACCAACACCCTCGCCTAGTGCCCGGGTGAGAGGCACAAGATCCTCCTGCCTCCTCCAGGCTCACGGCCCGCCCTGTAAATTACATCCCTAATGAGAAGATAGGGTCAGACTTGGGTCTTAATGCTGTCTCATGGCCAAAAAAAGGGCTTTTGTCTTTTAGTGTTTTACCCCATTCTGGTGTGGGCCCAGCTAAATTCCTTTGATGTGCACAAGGCACTGCTTCTTTGTGATTCCAGTAAGAAAGGCAGATGTCCTTGAAAGCAGATAAGAAAGTTGGTTGGTTTTTGTTTGTTTGTTTTTTAATAACTCCAGCATTTAATCCTGTCATCACTGCTCTGCCAGGCACTGGCAGAAACCTTTGCTCAGCCCCTGCCTGTGCACAGCTTTCCGGCTGTGTTCTTCCAGGATTTTCTTTGAAAAAAAAAAAAAAAAAAAGTAAAAAAAAAAAGAAAACAGAGAACAGTTGTTTCTTCTGTTGTTTTTTTTCCTGTTGCTACAGCAAGCCGGAGCTAAGATTGGCTTTTCACACCATGAGAAACCACCTTGATCAACTAGGAGTTGTCCTTGCCCTGTCTCCCCCTTGCCCTCTCCAACCTCAAAGAAAAAAAAAAAAAAAAAAAAAAAAAAGCTAATTCTGTTTTGAGGGGAAAAATTCTATTTGGATATGCACCCTAAAGAATATGCGTCCTAAAGGATCTGCATCCTGCAGCCAACCAGTCCTCAAAAAGCCTCAAAAACATGAGTTCTGCCTCAAGAAGAGGGAAGCTGAAGCCACATTTCTGCACCCCTCTCTTTGCAGGGAAGATTCATCAGCCCAGCTGAGAAAAAAATGCAGCATCCAGAGCTTTTGCCATTATTCCTTCCCTGCCTCTGCCCCCGTTCCTGAGGGGTGTTAAAAATTGTCCCGTGAACGGGGTTTCTTCAACAAAAGTAATGGAGATTTGCTCCTCTTCCTCTTTTAGCACCAGGATAACATCAAGAGAACTCCAAACAGTGAGCTTTTGAGTGATTTGAGTTTCCTTCTCTTCTTTCTTTCTTTCTTTCTTTCTTTCTTTCTTTCTTTCTTTCTTTCTTTCTTTCTTTCTTTCTTTCTTTCTTTCTTTCTTTCTTTCTTTCTTTCTTTCTTTCTTTCTTTCTTTCTTTCTCTCTCTCTCTCTCTCTCTCTCTCTCTCTCTCTCTCTCTCTCTCTCTCTCTCTCTGTCTCTCTCTCTCTTTCTCCCTCTCTCTCTCTCTCTGTCTCTCTCTCTCTTTCTCCCTCTCTCTCTCTCTCTGTCTCTCTCTCTCTCTTTCTCTCTTTCTTGTTAAATTCGTTAAAGGCAACAGCTGACACACGGGACCATATGATCCGTGCTGCTGTGCTTCCCCCTGACTCATTAAATCTCTGTGCAATCAAGAAGACAAAACACACCAGGACTCAAAATACTGCTCTTAGGGTAAATCCACATCTGAGCAGCCAAATTTGGGGCTGGCTGAGCAAGCAATGCTTGGCTAGGGACTGAAACTGGGAGGGAAGGGGCAGCCAGCCAGGGCAGGTTTCCCAAATTTTTCTTTCATTTTTTTAAAGATTTCAGTAGTAGTACTATTGCCATTATTATTATTCTTTTCCTTTCTTTTCTGTCCTAATAAACCATGTCTATCTCAATCCACAGGCTTCATTTTTTTGCTGATGCTCTCCCCCATCCCAGAGAGGGGGGGAAAGGGTGTGACCGAACCCAGCGTGGTGCTGTGAATTGCGGAAAACGGACTCCACAAGCAGTGAGATTGTAAAGTAGGTATGTTTATTTAGCGCTGGGCAGAACGGGGCTAGTCCCACCAAAGTCTTTCGCAAGTGACACGGCAACTTGCCACGGTTATAAGCAGTAAGGAGTTATATACACATGACGTTTCACAATGAGCCTATATGTATGCATGACCTGTTCCTGCTTCATATTAAAGTTAGTTCAAGAAGTCATCTCGATATGCTCCCCGAATCTGCGCTTGCACAGTGTCTCCTAGTGGTGGTTGCTGTGGGTCGTAGGGATGAAGGTTGGTGACTTTTCCTTGTCACCGCCTTTCAGCTACTGCCATCACAGGCCTTCTTGTAATCAAGAAAAGGAATGGAAAATGGAGACTGTTATATTATCTGAGAGAATTTAATGAAGTCATAGAAGATACGGGAGCACTTCAACCAGGATTACCAACTCCAACTATGCTTCCCCAGTCATGCACATTAATAGTAATAAACTTAAAGGATTGTTTGTAAAAGACTTGCCAGAATTTGGAAAACTTTGCCATTGGTATAAATGAAGTCTCAACTCAATCTGAATTAAAAAATATTTATAAAAGGCAAGAAAAGAGCGCTGGGTGCATGCGGAGTCTATGCTCTACCAACATGTACACAAGAACATCAAACTTTCTAGATATACAGAACATTGCTTTTACATACCAGACCCGAGTACGGCTATACATATGTACAATCAGAAAAGGTAACAAACAATCCTTTAAGTCTATTACTATCAACGCCCATGCTATTACTATCGATGTCCATGACTGGGGAAGCATAGTTGGAGGAGAGCCCTGAGCTGCCCCCCTGCAGCATCCTCCTGCAACCTGAAGTCGCCTCCGAATTTTCGCCGTGAAGATGACTAAGAGAAAGATGCTACCATTAAACCCCCTTGTGTAGGGTTTGTGACGGTGCCTTATTTAAAGAAATAAGTATTAATTTATTTTAACTTCAGCTTGCAGAAGTAGGAACTCCTCGAAAAAACAGCGTGGAGCTCTGGGACCAAAGGATCCTTCAACCACTCATGTCTTGCGGCAGTTGCAGAGAGACTTGGGAATATCCAAAAGGTTTGGAAAAAAAATTTGTCCAGCACTCCAAAACTTAATCCTGAGGGCTTGGTGCCCTTGTTTGGAGATTTAAAATGTAGGAGGAGAAAGGGAAAGCGGAGGAACGAAGCAGAGCTGGGAGAAGCCACCAGCCTCAAAGCTCTGGAGCTGCTTTTTGGCATCCCGGTGCCGTGTCCCATCCCGTTTGTGCCTTGTCATGGCTCCCTCAGGCAAAGCTGTGCTTAAATCTTGGTGGCCTCTTTCTGGCATATCCAATGCAATGGCGTGCTGCACCTGTGGGAGCGGAGCTGCCCCTTCGATATCGCCACACAGGCATTCACCCTCCTTTCCCCCATCACCTGCAGCCTGGGGAGCACCGTAAGCAAGATTTTAGTCAGCACAACAGGAAGCGCTTGGATGCTGCTTCCAGCAGAAACATTTCATCTCTTCAGATGTTTCCCCTCCCCCCAAAAAAACACCTTAAAACGAGTTAGTCATTCAGCTTGGAGCGTACCACCCCATTTGCCTCCTGTTTCTGCAAAGAAAGCAATTTTCCAGCTTCTGCCCCACAAAAAAAAAACCAGTCGTTTCTCCTTCCCCATACACCCTCTGCTTTGTTAATAAATATTTATCTCTCCCAAAAGCTCTATTTTTTTTTTTTGGATATCGGAGTCACTGTGGCTACAGCAGGACCCTAGCTGCAAAATATCCCGGATTGTGGCATCTCCTTTTTAATCAGTTGAAATTTCCCTGCCTGAAATTGCAGCGAAAATACGTAGGAAAAATGCTTTAACAACTTCCTCTCCTTGCCAAGCAGCTGGGGGCTGTGGGCCCACATTGCCCAAATTTCATTTGCTCCCCACCAGCTCAGGAAGGATTTTGGGGGGAGTTTGTTGTCAAGGAAGCGGGTGAGCAACTGAAATTTCTCCGGGATGGGGTTTTTGCACGAGGCTCAGGAACAACTCACAAATCATCCTGCAAAGGGGATCCATCCACCCATGTCCACTCCTCGCCCTGAGTCAGGATGGTGCTGAGCCCCGTCCAGCTCCCTGGTATTTCTTTGCTCATGGCCCCAGTGAAGTCCTAGGGGAGGAGGAGGCAGACCCCATCTCCCTGTTTTTCCCCACCTTTCTCCCTCTTTTCCACCCTTCTCCCCCTTTCCTCCCTCTTCTTCCACCCTTTTTCCCCACCTCTCCCTTTTTCACCCCCCTCACCCTTTCCCCCCCTCCCCCTTTTTTCCCCCAATCTACCTCTTTTTCCCACCTTCTCCCCCTTATCCACCTTATCCTCTTTTTCTCCCCTTTTTCTTCCTCCCTTTTCTCCCTTTTCTTCCCTGCTCCATCCCTCTTTTCTCCCCCTTCTATTATTATTGTATTATTGTATTATTATTATTTCCCCCTCTTTAAACGGGGACCCCAGGGCACAGCAGAAAGGATGCGTCCATCCCATTGTCTTTTGCCTACGTTTTGTGTCTGTACAAATTCATGTTGGGGATTTTTAGGCATCCTTTCAACACCCAAAATTTTGGTTCAAATGATTTTGCATCCACTGTGTGTTTTTCTTGTTGTTGTTGTTGTTGCTTTGTTTTGTTTTGTTTGTTTTTGTAAATAGGTTCCTCTTCCAAACTCCATCCTTCACCCAAAACCCAGAGCTTGGTCCATCCCAGTAGCCCGTCCCATCTTTCCTGCTTCACCCCCTCTCTTTTGAGGCTGGAACTGCCCAAAACTAACCTATAAACCCCCTTTTTATTCGACCACCTCAAACACAACCTTTCCCAACCCAAAACACATTATTATCACCTTATTTTCTCCGGTAGAGGGAGCAACACACAATGACTACTCCTGCTCTGGATCACAGAGGCTTCCCCCCAGCTGAGCCACAGCTCCCTCCAGGCATGGGTCCCAGTTCTGGAAAACTTCAAAAATGAGCA
Organism: Anas platyrhynchos; assembly: GCF_047663525.1. Lineage (NCBI taxonomy): Eukaryota > Metazoa > Chordata > Aves > Anseriformes > Anatidae > Anas > Anas platyrhynchos. Next base: position 1,078,027 of record NC_092603.1, read on the forward strand.
GATTAAAATTGAGCTTTGGGTTTGCAAAGGGCAGGGAGTAGGGGAATTGAGCCGGGCAAAATTCATTTACACTTGCAGGGAGCAAAAAAAATGATATATAAAGCTGCCACCCAGCACGTTCAAAAACCCTTTTTCTCCATAAAAGGGATGTTTTCACCAGTCTGTGGCCAACCTGAAAGTGTTCTTTCAAACTGAAGTGTGAAGAGACGCTGCTCTAGCTTTAAAGATAAAATTGGAAAAAAAAATAAAATTGAAAGTAAAATAAAATAAAATTTTATTTTTAGGTCACTCGTCCTCAGTATCTTCAGTAGCAAGGGGGAGTGGTTAGAACAGGGGAAGTTGTTACAAGAGAAGCAAAAAAGGTTTCTCAGCACACTAATCACTGATCCGGACCTTTGGTAATGGTAAATAACTCACAGAGCATTGGAGGTATCAGGAAGAAGAGAGATTAGGAACAACATGGTGCACAGTGACTCATTGGGGCATAAAAATGGAGTTTTGGTGTATCAAGGAAACCACATCACGCTGGCACAGGCAGAACTCTCCCTGGATGCTCTGAACTATCACGGCTGAGACTGGGAGGAGGCTCGGCGACAGCAGCACAGCCGCCTTTAACCACAGGGGTGCTGGGACATGCCTGGGGAAAAAAATAATAATACCTAAAACCAGTGTGTTCCCCTTCCCGAGAAACAAACATGGTTGTGCTCACACTGCCCCAGGGGAGAGCTTTCCGAAGGGCAAAAATGCAGTGAGAAGAGGGGGAAAGCACCAAAATGTATCCCAAAAGGTTGACAGTGCCAAAGTGCCCCTCGATGCTGGAAATTGTGGGGAAGGCTGAGCCATATCCTCTACACAACTACCATAGTGAGATTATACATATCTTCTTTAAAAGAAGGTATTAGAAGAAAATATTCTATTAACATATCTTCTTTGAAACTATCTGAAAGGAACCTTTGGTGAGCTGGGGGTCAGCCTCTTATCACAGATAATTAACAACAGGACTAGAGGAAATGGCCTCAAGTTGTGCCCGAGGAGGTTCTGGTTGGAAATTAGGAGACACTTTTCAGAAAGAGCGGTCAGGCACTGGGACGGGTTGCCCAGGGAGGTGGTGCAGTCACCGTCCCTGGGGGTGTTAAGGGAAAGGTTGGACATGGTGCTTGGGGACATGGTTTAGTGGGTGACATTGGTGGTAGGGTGATGGGTGGGCAGAGCTGCTTGCTCTGCCTCCTTCGCTCCCAGTAGTTTCCCTTAATTATGTGGTTTTATTGCTCAGTTCCAGGGGGGGGGGGAATCACAGTAAGTGCAGCGTTACTCCTCCAGGGCGCCTCATCTCCACCCACTGGGCGCCTAATCTCCTCCCACTGCCGTTTTGCAATAAAAAGAACAGACGGCGGGTGCTGTCAGGAAAACTTTTTTTACCCATGTTGAAGTTGCAGCCACTGAGGTTTTTCAGTTCTGAAGCCTTACTATTTAAGTCAGTATTTGTTTAATATCTTCAGGTATTCCTACTGCAAGAGCTCTTCCGTAGGATCATAAACTGAGTGATACCACTCCCTCGCTGCTACATGACACTGCTGCATGAGCTGGATAACACAAGCACCGTTCCTTCTCTCATTCCTTAAATTGGAGCACCAGCAAGAAGACACCAGGAGTAGACACACTGAATCACAGAATCACAGAATTTCTAGGTTGGAAGAGACCTCAAAATCATCGAGTCCAACCTCTGACCTAACACTAACAGTCCCCACTAAACCATATCCCTAAGCTCTACATCTAAACGTCTTTTGAAGACTTCCAGGGATGGTGACTCCACCACCTCCCTGGGCAGCCCGTTCCAGTGCCTAACAACCCTTTCAGTAAAGAAATTCTTCCTAACATCTAACCTAAAACTCCCCTGGCGTAACTTTAGCCCATTCCCCCTCGTCCTGTCACCAGGCACATGGGAGAACAGGCCAACCCCCACCTCGCTACAGCCTCCTTTAATGTACTTATACAGAGCAATAAGGTCACCCCTGAGCCTCCTCTTCTCTAGGCTGAACAAGCCCAGCTCCTTCAGCCGCTCCTCATAGGACTTGCTCTCCAGGCCCCTCACCAGCTTCGTCGCCCTTCTTTGGACCCGCTCAAGCACCTCGATGTCCTTCTTGTAGCGAGGGGCCCAAAACTGAACACAGTACTCGAGGTGCGGCCTCACCAGAGCCGAGTACAGGGGGACGATCACCTCCCTAGCCCTGCTGGTCACACTGCTTCTTATGCAAGCCAGGATGCCGTTGGCCTTCTTGGCCACCTGAGCACACTGCTGGCTCATATTCAGCCGACTGTCCACCATCACTCCCAGGTCCTTCTCTGCCTGGCAGCTCTCCAACCATTCCTCTCCCAGCCTGTAGTTCTGCTTGGGGTTATTGCGTCCCAGGTGCAGGACCCGGCACTTGGCCTTGTTGAACTTCATACAGTTGACCTCAGCCCATCGGTGCAGCCTATCCAGATCCTCCTGCAGAGCCTTCCTACCCTCGAGCAGATCGACACACGCACCTAGCTTGGTGTCATCTGCAAACTTACTGAGGGTGCACTCAATGCCGTCATCCAGATCATTGATGAATATGTTAAAGAGGACCGGCCCCAGCACCGAGCCCTGGGGGACGCCACTAGTGACTGGCCTCCAACTGGACTTGGCTCCATTTACCACAACTCTTTGGGCCCGGCTATCCAGCCAGTTTCTAACCCAACGAAGCGTGCGCCAGTCCAAGCCAAGAGCAGCCAGTTTCTTGAGGAGAATGCTGTGGGAGACGGTGTCAAAAGCCTTGCTGAAGTCAAGGTAGACCACATCCACAGCCTTTCCCTCATCCACCCAGCGCGTCACTTTGTCGTAGAAGGAGATCAGGTTCGTCAAGCAGGACCTGCCTTCCATAAACCCATGCTGGCTGGGCCTGATCGCCTGCTTACCCTTCAAGTGCCGCATGATGACTCCCAAGAGGATCTGCTCCATGAGCTTCCCTGGTAGTGAGGTCAAACTGACCGGCCTGTAGTTCCCCGGGTCTGCCCTCCGGCCCTTCTTGTAGATGGGCGTCACGTTTGCTAGCCGCCAGTCAACTGGGACCCTGGGACCTCCCCCGATAGCCAGGACTGCTGATAAATGATGGATAGGGGCTTGGCCAGCTCCTCCGCCAGTTCTCTCAATACCCTTGGGTGGATCCCATCCAGCCCCATCGACTTGTGCACATCCAAGTGCCGTAGCAGGTCACCAACCAGTTCTTCGCGGATAGTGAGGGCCACATCCTGCTCCCCATCCCCTTCCACCAGCTCAGGGTACTGGGTATCCAGAGAACAACCGGTATTGCTGCTAAAGACTGAGGCAAAGAAGGCATTGAGAACCTCCGCCTTTTCCTCATCTCTAGTAACTAAGTTTCCCCCTGCATCCAGGAAAGGATGGAGATTCTCCTTAGTCCTCCTTTTTGTGTTGATGTATTTATAAAAGCGTTTTTTGCTACCTTTAACAGCAGTAGCCAGATTGAGCTCCAGATGAGCTTTGGCCTTCCTAAGTTTGTCCCTGCACAGCCTCGCTACATCCTTATAGTCCTGCCTAGTGGCCTGCCCACTTTTCCAAAGATTATAAACCCTCTTTTTTCTCCTAAGATCAAGCCACAATTCTCTGTTGAGCCAGGCTGGTCTTCTTCCCCGCCGGCTCATCTTAGGGCACGTGGGGACAGACCGCTCCTGCGCCATTAGGATTTCCCTCTTGAAGAGCGCCCAGCCTTCCTGGACCCCTCTGCCCTTCAGAACCACCTCCCAAGGGACTCCACCAACTAGTGTCCTGAGCAGCTCAAAGTCAGCCCTCCGAAAGTCCAATACAGCGGTTTTATTGGTCCCCTTCCTGGCCTCGCCAAGAATAGTGAACTCCACCATTTCGTGGTCACTCTGCCCAAGACTGTTCCTGACAATCACATCCTCCACCAGTCCTTCTCTGTTTGTGAAGAGAAGGTCTAGCGAGGCACCACCCCTGGTAGGTTCACTAACCAGCTGCGTCAGGAAGCTATCTTCCACGCTCTCCAGAAACCTCCTAGACTGCTTTCTCTGGGCTGTGTTGTGCTTCCAGGATATGTCAGGGAAGTTGAAGTCCCCCACGAGTACAAGCGCAGACGATTTTGCAGCTTCTGTCAGCTGCCTGTAGAACTCCTCATCTGTCTCCTCATCCTGGTTCGGCGGTCTATAGCAGACCCCGACCAGGACACTAGCCTTGTTGTCCCTGCCGATCCTAACCCAAAGGGACTCGATCTTGTCATTCCTAGCCTCGAGTTCTACAACATCGAAAGACTCTCTAATATAGAGAGCCACACCGCCACCCCTTCTGTGCTGCCTGTCCCTTCTGAAGAGCCTATAGCCAGGCATCGCAGCACTCCAGTCATGAGACTGGTCCCACCACGTTTCCGTGATGGCAACCAAGTCGTAGCCTGCCCGCTGCACGATGGCTTCCAGCTCCTCCTGTTTGTTACCCATGCTGCGTGCATTGGTGTAGATGCACTTCAGCTGGGCCTTTACCTTATCCTCCGGCCTTGCCATTGCTCCCCCTGGCACAGCCCCAACAGTCCTTGCTTCAGCCCCATCCCCCTTCTTACCTAGTTTAAAGCCCTATCAATGAGCCCCGCCAGCTCCTGGCCCAGGATCCTTTTTCCCCTAAAGGATAGGGACCCGTCTACGGCCATCAGACCAGGTGCTGAGTAAACTGCCCCATGGTCGAAAAACCCAAGATTTCTGCGTAGGCACCAGCCCCGGAGCCACGTGTTTAACAGGTGGGCTTTCCTTGTCCTCTCCGTACCCCTCCCTGTCAACGTAGGGATGGACGAAAATACTACCTGCACTCCTGCTCCGTCCACTAACCGTCCCAGCCCCCTAAAGTCTCTTTTGATAGCCTTCAGGCTTCTGTCATCAATGTCATCACTACCTGCCTGAACTATCACAAGAGAATAATAGTCTGAGGGGCGTACCAGGCTGGGGAGCTTCCTGGCAACGTCCCTGACCCTGGCCCCAGGGAGGCAGCAGACTTCCCTATGGGTAGGGTCAGGCCGACAAATAGGGCCCTCTGTCCCCCTAAGGATAGAGTCTCCCACGACAATCACCCTTCTTTCTTTCTTGGTGGAGGCAGTCCTGATGCGTGGAGTCGACCTCCTCGCCCTAGGCATCCTCCTGGGAACACTTTCTATCTCTTCCTCAGTTGCTGGTCTCTCAATCTCCAGGGCCTCAAACCTGTTTCGTAAGGGCACCTGGGAAGGTGGGGCCGGAATGGGAGGGCATCGCCTGCCATGTCGCGCAGGGACCTGTCTCCACTCCTCCTCAACTCCCAGATCCCCTCCCTCTGTCCGACGGCGACAGGGCAGGGGGTCCACCCCCGTTTGGGGTGTCTCACCCCGGTACCTCTCCTTGAGGCCCTGCAGGGAGTTGCTCCAGAAGTCTATCTCCCGCTCACATTCCCTGATGGCCCTCAGCCTCTCCACCTCCTCCTTGAGCTCCGCCACCATGCGGATCAGGTCATCCACTTGCTCACATCTCACGCACGCAGTTTCTCTGCCTCCCGCCGACGGCAGCAGTAGGCTCTGACACTCCCTGCATCCAGTGGCCTGAACTGCTGCATTCTTTAACGGGCAGTCGGTCTGGGTGTGTACCGACCTCCTGCAGAGCGCTCCGTGCCTTGTGGAGACCATTATCGCTATCGCCTAGCTAAAGACCGTCGTTAAGAGGCGTTCGTAGGGTGAGTCACAGCACTATCTTTTTAAAAGATAACCCTGCTGGCTGCTGGCCATTAAGTAAAAGGAACAGAGGGTTGATCTATTTCCTGTCTGCTGTCAGGAAAACTTTTTTACCTATGTTGAAGTTGCAGCCACTGAGGTTTTTCAGTTCTGAAGCCTTACTATTTAAGACAGGATTTGTTTAATATCTTCAGGTATTCCTACTGCAAGCGCTCTTCCGTGGGATCATAGGCTGAGTGATACCACTCCCTCACTGCTACATGACACTGCTGCAGGAGCAGGATAACACAAGCACCGTTCCTTCTCTCATTCCTTAAATTGGAGCACCAGCAAGAAGACACCAGGAGTAGACACACTGCTCTTAGGGTGAGTCCATGTTGGAGCAGCAAAATTCGGGGCCGGCTGAGCAAGCAACGCTCAGGTAGGGACTGAAATGGGGCGGGAAGGAGCAGCCAGCCAGGGCAGGTTTCCATCTTTTTCCTTTTTCCTCTCTCGCTTCGCTTTGCTCTCTCCCCCCCCTCCGCTTTGCTCCCCCCGCGCGGCGCTGGGCGCCGGGTCCGCCCCCCCCCGCCCCCCCGGCGCTTTGGGCTTTTGAGGGGACAAAAGGATATTTTGAGTGGCAAACCAGACATCAAATATCCTCAAAAGCTTCAGTTTTTACCCAGGAAGAGGTGATTCAAAGGCAAATTACCCCCAATTTGCATGCAAAATCTTTGCAAGCTAGCTCACACACAAAAACGTACTGGTGCTTTCAGGATTAATGCAGCGTTACTCCTCCTGGGCACCTTAAGCTCCTCCCACTGCCGTTTTGCAATAAAAAGAACAGACGGTGGCGCGTGCTGTCAGGAAAACTTTTTTTTTTTACTCGTGGTCAAGTTGCAGCCACTGAGGTTTTTCAGTTCTGAAGCCTTACTATTTAAGACAGGATTTGTTTAATATCTTCAGGTATTCCTACTGCAAGAGCTCTTCCGTTGGATCATAAACTGAGTGATACCACTCCCTCGCTGCTACATGACACTGCTGCAGGAGCAGGATAACACAAGCACCGTTCCTTCTCTCATTCCTTAAATTGGAGCACCAGCAAGAAGACACCAGGAGTAGACACACTGCTCTTAGGGTGAGTCCATGATGGAGCAGCAAAATTCGGGGCCGGCTGAGCAAGCAGCGCTTGGTGAGCAAGCAGCTCACCAAGCAAAATTCGGGGCCGCCTGAGCAAGCAGCACCACCAAGCGGCGCTTGGTGGTGCTCTGTGGGCCCCCCCCGCCGGCGCTTGGTGGTGCTCTGTGGGCCCCCCCCGCCGGCGCTTGGTGGTGCTCTGTGGGCCCCCCCCGCCGGCGCTTGGTGGTGCTCTGTGGGCCCCCCCCGCCGGCGCTTGGTGGTGCTCTGTGGGCCCCCCCCGCCGGCGCTTGGTGGTGCTCTGTGGGCCCCCCCCGCCGGCGCTTGGTGGTGCTCTCCGCCCGCCCCCCCGGGCACTTTGCGCTCTCCCCTTTCCTTTTTTTCAAGTTTTTTTTATTCATTTTCACGCTCCCTCCGCCTCCTTCTGCTCCCTTGCCTTGGTTCTGCTTTTCCCCGAGATTTTTGGTTTTCTTGATCAGTACTGTGGAGATTGATCTCTTTGATGCCTGAATAGTTTCACACTTCCACGCTGCCCTACACCACTCATGTGTTTCTGTGATTAGAGCCAAAAAAAAACCACATTGCCCAAATTCTTCCTTTTCATTTGGCTTTATTGAAGCTTCTATGACCACATAGGGCGTGTAAATCTTCTTACAGATGTTTAGAACTCCTAGTGGTTTTGTTTGTTTGTTTTAAGATATTTTAAAACATTTCATGCGTTTTTTTTCTCCTGTTTATTTCTTTGGGAGGGCTTTCCCAGTCTTTCTTCTAATCTTCTAGCTAAGGCAGCTGGCTGCTTTCTTTGATTTTTTTTTTTTTTGTTTTGTTTTTTTTTCTCCTGGGAGGGAATTAAAGAAGAATAAAGTTGAAAAGAAGCAAAAAATAGTATTAATCGGTAGAACTAATAATCTGTGTGGAGCTGCAGCAAAAAAGCAGACAAGGGAGGGAAGAGGGATGACACCTGGGTACAAGCTAGTAGCATCGCTAGTTGGTCGAGGGAAGTGATTGTCCCAATCTACTCTGTGCTGGTGCAGCTTCACCTCGAGTACTGTGTGCAGTTTTCATCGCAGTCTACAACTTCCTCATGAGGGGAAGTGGAGAGGCAGGTGACCTGTTCTCCGTAATCACCAGTGATAGGACCCGTGGGAACGGCGTTATGCTGAGGCAGGGGAAGTTTAGGCTGGACATCACAAAGAGGTTCTCCACCGAGAGGGTGGTTGCAGACTGGAGCAGGCTCCCCAGTGTGCAAGCCAAATCTGAAGCCAAGCCAGGCTTTGTCATACGGAGTCTAGGGTACCTGCAGCCCACTCGTATTACCACTGTTTATCCCCCCCTGCCAAATTCAGTCCTTAAACTTCTTTGAAAATGCTATTTCACAGTATGTCCCCCAGCACTGAATGTTCCTCCTGCAAGTTTTTCCTGCGTCCTGCTGTATTCCCTCAAAACCAAAACGTTTTTTCCTCCTTAGGAGCTTATTCCTAGACGTTTGGTTTTCCAATAATCCCCTCATCCAGGTGGGCAAAGCCCTTCCTTGGTGATTATTTTCCAACAATAGTACCAAGATCTGTGGCACAAGAGCTGCTCTGTTTGAACAGCAGCCAGCATGCTGTTCTATACTCAGAAAATATTGCAGGGGGAACTGAGATAAGGGATGTCTGCGAACCAAGGATGTCAGCACAAGCAGGTGCTGGCTTATATCCTTCCTTTTTTTCAAATTCAGCTTCTTGCTGGGCAGGAGACTGTTTGGGGAGGGTGTCATGTCACACATCTCAACTCCCTTTGAGCTTTGAGTGCTGATAGGCAATACATTTCTTTTAACTTCTTTTAGTATTTCATGTCAATATAAACTTCTTTCTCTTTTCTCTTTCTCCTTTTCTTTCTCTTTTTTACTTCTTTCTTTCTTCATCTTTTTTTTTCTTCTTCTTTCTCCTTCTCCCTTTCTCCCATCGTTTCACCCTTCCTCCATTCCCCTCCAGCAGACCACAAGCCCTCACCCCAACCACGGTTTCCCCATGTCCCCTCCAGATCCCCACAAGTCCTCAGAACCGGGGGGCTTTGCTGGCCCCCCAACACTCAACCCTCTTCTTGCTATTGCATCGTGCTGCAGCAGTTGTTGCCAGAGAACAAGACGGGTGGATGTGATCAATGAAACCCGATACTTCCTTGACGGCCATGGAGCTAGAAGTCCGGAAAAATACTCACCCCGAGCAAGAAGAAGTGCTGAACCCTCCAAGAGGTGAAGAATATCAATATAAATGGGGTAATGCTGGGGGAAGGCGAGATCTGGCTTCGGTGGGGCACTGGTCTGAGGGCACCAGCCATGGTTTTTAGGTGGGAGGAGGACAGGCTCTGAATTTTACCATGCAGCCATCTCTAAATCCATCTGGAGGACCTCAAAGAAGGTAGTTCCTATCCCAAGAGGGAGGGCTACAGGATCAACCATGGATCCAGCAGAAAAAGGGCAAATGGGGGGTGGAAAGACCCAGCCCACATCTCCTGCTCTCTTCTCCACCAGAATCCAGCCCCCGTGGGATGGGAAGGAAGTGTCATTGTGGACAAAAGCTCCTGGCTCTGCTGTGTGTGGTGCTGAGTCTCCTTGTCCTCGCTCTGCTGGTGGCCTTGATTGGTGAGTCCCACTGGAGCATCCCCACGGCAAGGAGATTGGCCAGGGAGCTGTTTCAGGGGTGGAGTGGGGAATTCCAGGGTTTTCCCAGCAGGATGAGAAGCCCACAAGCATAGCACTGGGCCTGCTTCATGGGGCACCCGCTTTTGTCCCCTCAACCAGGCTCTACTCAGCCTTTCCAAGCGGGTGCCCCACGTTGGCGCATCCCAACCCCCCCTATATTTGCTGGAGGGGAATACGTATAATTTTAAAAATGTTATTTTTCTGCCTTTTTTTTTTTTGTGGCTGTCCATGCATCTCACCTGCTCGGTTTTCTCATTTTACAGTTGTGCAGCAGCAGTCTCACTCATCACATCCCCAATTCTCCCACATGTGTCCAACCCCATGGATCGGCTTCCAAAGCAAGTGCTACTATTTCTCGGAGGATGAAAGCAACTGGAACACCAGCTTGGAGAAGTGCAAGGCCATGGAAGCCTCCCTGACCTCCATAGACAGCCTGGAGGATATGGTGAGAACTGGGCACGAGCCCCAGTGCCCGCTCTGGTGTGGAAAATGTGTGCGACCAGACTAAAAATCCATTTTCCCCCAGATTTCACCCACTGCCAAAGCCAGGAGAAGATGCCCTGGGGAAAGCACTAGCCCGGGCTGGGGGATGAGCAATATCACATTATTTTCTCCAAAACTCCCTCCCTACGTCCAGATGGGTGCTTTCCGGAGCTTTGCCCTCAAGGGGCTTCCTTTTTTCTGTTTAACTGTAGGATTGTAGAATCTCATCACCTTCCTATTGCAGGGTGCTCTGCAGGCTGGAGGCAGAACCTGGCTGAGTTTTGTTTTGGGAAGACGGGATCACCTAAAAACCGATTTATTTAAATTCATTTTTTTTCTCCTCTAAAGGCATTCATCAGGCGCTGCAAGGGCCAGGGAAACCACTGGGTCGGGCTGCACGAGGAAGGCAACGGCCAGTGGAGGTGGACCAACGGCACAGCCTTCAACAACTGGTCAGTCCCTCTGCATGTTGGGGTTGGGTGCTTTGGGTTGGCAATTAGGGCAGGAGTTCTTAAAGGGTCTGGGATGGCCTCTTTTGGGATGGGGACCTTCTCCTGCTACCGCACCGCTGGTTCTTCATGGGAGGCTTGGTGTGGACCAAGGACGCCGAGCTCCGAACCCCTATTAAACCTTGAACACTGCCCCTTGTGACCTTCCCAGGAGAGGAAATCCCAGGTTTCCTTCCAGTTTTTAGGGTAGTTTTCCTACTTTCTTCCCTTCTGCTCACTCCTGGGTGTGTCTGTGTTGCAGGTTTGAGGTGCGGGGAGGTGGCCCTTGTGCGTACATAAACCAGGAGATCAGCTCAGCCCTCTGCCACACGGAGAAATACTGGATCTGCAGCAGGCCCAACAACTATGTCCTCTGGAGGCAAAAGATTTCCCCTGAGTAAAAGATCCCATAAACATAAAGCTCATGATAGTGACAGAAAAAATGGTAAATCTTATTTAGGTCTGCTTCTTTGCCACAACAGTATTACTGAGTTTCCTTTCTGCTCAGATTCATGCAGGCTCTGTCAATCTTTTGTACTGAAGTCAGCAACATTCCTGTTTCTCTCTCTGCTTCTACAGCAGAAAACAGTATTTTATTTTTTTTCTGTATTTGCAAACGGCATAATGAATATGTAATAATGAATTTGAAACCTGTGAATCTGAAGTGCTATGGAATTATGCTATTATACTTCACACTACCTGTTGGAAGGAGGATAAGGAATGGTTGGAACAGATAGACTTACGCTATAATGCTGTTATACTTCACACTACATATTGGAAGGAGGAGAAGGAACGATTGGAACAGATAATGTCTGGATGTGTGTATCTGGATGGATTTTTTAATAAAAAAAATAAAAATTGGAAGCTAATTGAAACAGAGCCTACACTAATACTCTTGGCTGTGCTTGGTTGGGTTCAAACACTGAAATTCCTTGCAGAGCCGTAACAAGAAGGGTTGGTTTCACCCCAAATATTAGCAGCAAGAGTCCTGCAGGATGGGCTTTTCAGGGCAGGCACTGAACGACTCTCCGTCTCCTGCAGTCTTTGAAAGGAGCTGGAAGGGTTCTGTCTGGCAAACCCACTTGTGGTTGCTCCCACAGCCATCGTATTCCAGCCCCTTCTCTACAAAGGTCACGCAGTCGTTCTCCACATTTAGAAGGGAACTGAACCTGCAAACCAAAACTGTTAGCACACAAAAGCAGCTCCTTTTGCTCTTGGGAGAGGGGGCAACGGGAGCTTCTCCCCCAGCCTGTCTCACTGGGCTCCAGGTGGCTTCTTGCTGCAGGCTTGCCCAGATGCGCGTGCAGATTGCTGTGCTTGCACTACCATCTCGCTCCTTCCTCCACTGGAGCATGCCCAGGGTGTTAAAACCACGTTGGCTGCATAGGTGTGATGAGATGGTGGGTTACAGTGCTCAGTACAGCCAACTTTTGGGCTGCAAAGCCTTACCGGGGCATTGCAAGACTGTTGTGGACACCAAAATATTGGAGATTTTGGGGATGAAATGGAGCAAAGCTGCTCCGCACACCACGGGTTGCAGCTGTACTCACGGGGTGGCGTCGAAGGAGGAGTTGTCCACCCATTTCCATATGTTGCTGGATGCCTTTAATCCGATCCACACCGTTAGCTTGTCCTGGCGGATGATCTCACGTAAGTGGTCCTGGTGAATGGGAGAGGAGTGTTGGCTTCCAGGAGCCTTCAGCAAGAGGCTCGTTGGGATGCAAAGCTGTCTTTTTGAACCCATTTGGTTCATCCTCAAAGAGATGGGCCCTAAACACCACCTGTGCCTTGGGTGCTGCCTCGCTCAGTGGGTGGAAAGAGCTTAAATACAGAGCCTGAGACACCAGAGGCTCCCCCTGAGCTCTGTGTCTCTCCTTCCCATGCCAAAGGTGGGAAGAGGCCTCCAAAGCCCTTTTGGTGGTGATTCAGCCCTGTTCCCTCCTTAGTGCGAAGTGGCTTAGAGCTACCAAGCCTCCTGCCACCAGCCAGCAGCTCCAAGGCAGTTTTTTGCCTCTCTACCCACCAAAACCCAGGACTTTTGGGTCCTTTTCAAGCCTTCTCCACTCTGCACTTACCATATCGGCGGTGTTTCGGAGCACGGCCAGATGGGACCCGCGACTTTCGCAGTCTTTTTTGCCTTCCATCCAAGTCCCAGTCGATTTGGGAACCTGGTAGCACTGGTCCCCAAGAAGCTGCCAAGACTGGGGGCACAGCTTGCAGCCCGCATGGCCTGGAGAGGAGACAGAGCCGTGAGATACCCCTAAAAGTGCTCGAGGTCTTGCTTAAACCAGCCAAGAGAGAGCTCTCTCCCCTCCCAAATTTTTCCTGCCCACTCTTCCCACCCATCCACCACAAGGAGCACACGGTGGGGTGAGCACGGGGAAGGTGGAGAGGTGCCTCCTCCTCCCGGAGGCCCACAGAGGATGGAGATGATCAGCAAAACGAGCTCTTCCTCACCATGCTCATTAACACCGAGCCGGGCTTGCAGCCCCCTGGGGGCACCCATCCCACCCCAGGGACCCCCCTGGGGAAGGGGTTACCTGCGGAGCCGTTCCAGCGGCAGAAGTAGCGCAGCAGGGAGGTAATCATGCACACCTCTGTCCTGCTCCTTCCTCCAGCCTCGCTCTTGTTTTGCAGAGCGTTGGGAGGTGTCGGCGCCTTCTGAAAAACTTGAAGGTAAATTTCTGGGGTGAGACTGAGGCTGTTTGGGGGCAATGTCGTGAAAATCAAGCAGGGCTTATATGGTTTCCTGATCTATTTTGCAAACTGTTTTTCTGGTCATGATTGCACCCAACTTTTGGAATAGCATAAAAATGTTGCTTGTGTCCACCACCCTTGCTTTAAAAGCCTTTTTTTTTTGTGTATGTTTTTCTGTGTTTTTGTTGTTGTTTTATTTGTTTGTTTGTTTTTTTTTGAGAGGGGATTTACTCTTGTTGGATGCATCCCATGGCATCTACATGGTTCCTGGGATAAAACCCTGTCCTCCCCTTGGCAAAGAAAAAAATAAAAAAACAACAAACAAAGTACACTTTTCCTTGTGATCACTTGGGTTTTAGATGTGTTTTCGAGTGGGTTTTACTTACCCTGCACACTGAGCACCGCCACCAGCACCAGCAGCACCAGGCAGCCCAGCCCGCTCAGCTTCAGAAGGACTCCGTGCCAACGTGGGCACAAAGTGGGAGCTGAAAGAGTCCGTGGTTTTGTTCAGAAAGTGCTTTCTTGTAAAATAAAATTAAAATACAATGAAATGAAATGAAATAATATGAAATAAATCAATAAAATTAATATAACAAAATGTAATAAAATAATAAAGGAAAGGAAAGGAAAGGAAAGGAAAGGAAAGGAAAGGAAAGGAAAGGAAAGGAAAGGAAAGGAAAGGAAAGGAAAGGAAAGGAAAGGAAAGGAAAGGAAAGGAAAGGAAAGGAAAGGAAAGGAAAGGAAAGGAAAGGAAAGGAAAGGAAAGGAAAGGAAAGGAAAGGAAAGGAAAGAGAAAAGAAAAAAGGAGAGACCCTATGTTTGAGCAGAAGTTTACAGATGCTTTGCTACCTCCACAATCACAGAAAAAAACAAGTGAAAACTCAATGATCACAACCTTCTCTCTGCATCTCCTACCCCAGGACCCTCCTCGCATGGGTCCCACTGCTCGCTGTCGTGCGGCTTTGGCTGGAGCAAAGCCTCCAGGAGCTTGGAGGGGATGGGGAGCGGCTGGGCTGCGGCTTCCCAGTTGCACCAGTGGGTTTCAGTGGGGAAGGAGTCCCAGTGGCGGGCTTTGCTCCTGTTGGAGGCTGGGTGCTGAAGTTGGGCTCAGAAGTGAGGCTGTCACCTCCGAGTGCTCTGGGAGGCGGTGGGGGTCCTCAAGAGCAGGGGGGACAGACCCAAACTCTTGGGAAATTGGCCTCATTTAGAGCAGATGGCAGCTGGTGGGACTCGGGTCCCTCCACAGCTCCTCTCCACCAGGGTCCTGGGCATGTTTTGCCAAGCTTTGACTGCCATCGCCTCATGTCGGGGCTGATTTTTGCTGCGGGGATAGCAGCCCCAGCAGTGAAATTATTCAAGCTCTGGCCGTTTGCAAGCTTCCTTCTCCCCTGTCCTTCCTTCTTTCCTTCCTTACTTTTGCTGCCCACACAAACTGGGATCAACCCCGCAACCCAACTGGCGCTAGACCGTGCTTCTTGGCCAAGACACGAGCAGACCCAACACCAGCTCTTCCTGGAGGAAATGAAGCTCGCCGTGAGCACCCACTACCCAAAATCGCACTTACTGTGACACCTCTCGACAGGTGAAGGGCCCCCTCTGGGCTGCAGTGAATTGGCGTAAATAATTTCCCCAGCCATGGTCAGCTTGCCTGCTCACAGAAGTGTCTCAGGAGTGACAAAGTCTCTGGGCAACCTTTGCGTTATGACCAACCTTCTTGTGCCTGTGTCCAGCACCAGGAAATGGCTTTTTTTTTTTTTTGTCTATAAATACACAGATATATGCTACAGACTTTTCTTTCAATTGAAGGCTGGCATGTAGGCAGATGGCCTTGAGGCAGGAGGAAGTCACACCTCTGGAGGTGCAGAAAACACCTTTTGTCTTTAGCGACCACAGCAAGCACTGCGGTGCTGAGCTACCAGGAGAGTAGAGAGGTGACAAAAGACAAAATAAAAGCCCTTCAATATATATATATATATATATTTTTAATGGGGGCAGACCAATGCGTACTAGCAGGTAGTTGGGAAAGGAGGCGAAAGGTGATATTTGGTGTCTTCCCTGGAATATGGCTTGGGCGTCCATTGTGTGTAACCCAAATGGTGGAAGGGGATGGTTTTGATTGCAATTTGATGCTTTTTCTTCCATGCCAAGTAATTTAACCCAGAACTTTTGCACCAGAAGAGGGAAAGAAGTTTTTTTTTTTCCCTTGCTTATTTTCTGCAGCAAATTTACATATGCATTATCTTGATGTTTAATTTCATTTTCTCATGCCAGCTTGACCTAGCCTCCGCTGCATGGAGCAGCTGGCACTTCCTAGGACTGGGGAAAAAGCACCACCAGTCCATTTTGCTATTTGTTGTTGCTCTGCATTCGGATTTCATTGACTTCATGGAAAGTTTTGTACTCGATTTTCAGCATTGAGCAGAGGCAGGACCACTTTTACGTTTCTCTTCCTTCACAGTGACAAAAAAAGGTGTCAAAAAAAAAAAACAAGAGACCACCTCCGCAATTAATAAAAAAAAAAAAGGCTGCAAAAAGGCTCTGCCTCCATCCTGACCATAGCTTGCAAAACTTTTAAAAATAATATTTTTTTCTCTTTTATGTAAAAATCTGCATCCTGATAACTTAATTGCAAGACATTTAGTTTGGATAGCCTGGTTTCAAAATCTTCCTATTTGAAGAAGTTCCTCCAAGAGATAAAGAAAAACAATATAAATGGGTTAATGCTGGGGGAAAGCAAGATCTGGCTGTGGTGGGGCGTTGGTGGAATGGGTACTGGACAGGGTTTTTGAGTGTGTAGGGACAGACTCTGAATTTTACCATGCAGCCACCTCTAAATCCATCTGGAGGTCCTCAAACAAGTGCAGGTGCCTTCAAAAGACACGCATCAGCCCTGCATGCTCTTCCCATCCTTCCATGCTCCCCCAGAGCTACAAACCTTGCTGCAACCAATTCCTTAGCATTCTTCTTTCTAAGTTCATTAGCATTCATTCTAAGTTCAACAAGGCCAAGTGCCGGGTCCTGCACCTGGGGCGCAATAACCCCAAGCAGAACTACAGGCTGGGAGGGGAATGGTTGGAGAGCTGCCAGGCAGAGAAGGACCTGGGAGTGATGGTGGACAGTCGGCTGAATATGAGCCAGCAGTGTGCTCTGGTGGCCAAGAAGGCCAACGGCATCCTGGCTTGTATCAGAAACACTGTGACCAGCAGGGCTAGGGAGGTGATCGTCCCCCTGTACTCGGCTCTGGTGAGGCCGCACCTCGAGTACTGTGTTCAGTTTTGGGCCCCTCGCTACAAGAAGGACATCGAGGTGCTGGAGCGGGTCCAAAGAAGGGCGACGAAGCTGGTGAGGGGCCTGGAGAGCAAGTCCTACGAGGAGCGGCTGAAGGAGCTGGGCTTGTTCAGCCTAGAGAAGAGGAAGCTCAGGGGTGACCTTATTGCTCTGTATAAGTACATTAAAGGAGGCTGTAGCGAGGTGGGGGTTGGCCTGTTCTCCCATGTGCCTGGTGACAGGACGAGGGGGAATGGGCTAAAGTTACGCCAGGGGAGTTTTAGGTTAGATGTTAGGAAGAATTTCTTTACTGAAAGGGTTGTGAGGCATTGGAATGGGCTGCCCAGGGAGGTGGTGGAGTCACCATCCCTGGAAGTCTTCAAAAGACGTTTAGATGTAGAGCTTAGGGATATGGTTTAGTGGGGACTGTTAGTTTTAGGTCAGAGGTTGGACTCGATGATCTTGAGGTCTCTTCCAACCTAGAAAATTCTGTGATTCTGTGATTCTGTGATTCCTACAGGACTCTCGGTAGGCACTGTCGCAGGGACATCCCCCTGTCCCCTGGGAACCTTATTGCCCATTTTTCCTATTCCCCTTAAGTGTGCTGGTACAGAAATTGATCTCCTATGGGGTAGTACACACCAACATTATGATTCTAGAAAATGGGGATGTACTGCCGAGTACTTTGCCATGCAAGGGGGTACCGTAGAGCAGAGGTCTCCAAAATGCTTCCTTTCTCTCTCTTTTCTCACACTTCATCCATCTCCAGCCCTCACGGAGCAATGGAACCACCTCTGTGGCATTTCCTGTCCTTGCCCTTCTTCCCAGTTCTGTTGCAAAACCATTTTTGTTCCACGATACTGAGCTTATCAAAGGCAAGCATCCCCTGTAATCCCCCTCTCAGTTTCCCCAGTTTGAGCAACTCTCTGGGACCCCAAGAGCTGCTCCTCCCTGCTTCTTCCCCCCGCCAAGCAATCGCCACCCGGGGTATCCTCTCGCCACCACAAACCCATGGTGGGGACGGAGGACTGGACCCCGCTACCTGCATCCCGGAGGGGTCCCGGCCTCTCCGCAGCACCCCGCTTGCATTGCCTGTCCAAGGCCATGTAGCCATCCTCATCCTCCATGGCAGGCGGACACACAGCAGGTGGAGGGGACACGACGGAGTCCGGAGGACAGGAAACCAAAATGCTCAGAGCTGCACCGGTGAAGTGCAAACCAGTGGCGGGGCCGGAGCTTCCTGCCACAGCTCGCAGCCGTTCAATGCCCCTCTTATATATGGAGTGGTAATTCGTGTTGAGACAATGGTTGATATTAATAAAGAAGGGGGAGATTTGGGAGTGTGGTCATGGGGGTCGGAAAGCCCTGTGGTTGAGATAACATTAGACTCTTAATGATGAGGCCATCAGGAATATAAAAGAGTTTAGAGGGAACGAAGAAGGGTGATTCAGGAGACTCCATGCAGTCTCAGGGTTTCTTTTTCTCCAGCCATTAAAGCATGGATGTTTCTGGGTGTTTGCTGTTGTTGTTACATTCAAAGTTGTTTGACCAATGAAAAGTTGTTTTGAAAAGAACTGCTGTGGAGACAAGGTTATAAGAGGGGAGCAAGCCCTCAAGATTATAAAAGGCCACAGGATGAAGTTATGTGATCAATAAAGAAGCAGGAAAAAGGAGTGAAGAGGAACAGACAGGCAGAATGTAGACCAGAATGGGAACAGGCACTTTGATTGCCTCATGAAGATAGTGTTATATATGGAGTCAAAATTCGTGTCGAGAAAATGGTTGATACTAAGAAAGAAGGGGGAGATTTGGGAATGTGGACATGGGGGTTGGAAAGCCCCATGGTTGAGGTAACATTAGACTCTTAACGATGAGACTCTTAACGATTTGGCTGAACCTATCTTCATGAGGCAATCAATGTGCCTGTTCCCGTCCTGGTCTCCCTTCTGCCAGCCTGTTCCTATTCATTCCTCTTTCCTGCTTCTTTATTGATGACATAAGTTCATTGTGTTGCTTTTTTTTTACTATTTTTTTTTTATATTTTTTATTTTTATTATTATGTTGCGGACAGGCTCCCCTCTTTTACCCTTCTCTCCACAGCAGTTCTTTTCAAAACAACTTTTCATTGGTCAAACACACCCAGCGCTGTTTACTTGCCTTTTATAACTTTTATAGCTTTTATACCTTTTAGAAATATTTGTTTTATAAATATTACAAAATTGAGATTGAATTGAGACCTCATTTATAACAGCCTCAAGTAGTGCCAGGGGAGGTTCAGGTTGGAAATTAGGAGACATTTCTTTTCAGAAAGAGATGTCAAGCACTGGTACGGTTTGCCCAGGGAAGTGGTGGAGTCACCGTCCCTGGGGGTGTTCAAGAAGAGGTTGGACATGGTTTAGTGGGTGACATTGGTGGTAGGGGGATGGATTGGCCTCCATTTTGGGGGTCTTTTCTTGCCTGGATGACTGATCCGTTGAATATCTGAAGTGAAACTAGACAAGGGCCCACAAATGCTCCGCCTCCCTTCTGCCGTTTCCAGAAGCGGAACACAGTTGTGGTTTTCTTGCTCAGTACTGTTGAAATTTAACTCTTTGCTGCCCAAATGGTTTCATCCTCCTTCTCCCAGCACTTTTTTCCCCATCAGGTCCATCCCTTATGCTTCTGGCAGGGTCCTTCAGACTCCCCAAATGTGCAGAGACTCAGCTGCATCATATGGGACTTGATGTCCTTTGGGATGTGGAGTCCTGCTACCGAAATCTTGCCAAGTAAACCCACAACAGATGGAAACAGGCTCCCCTTTCTGAGCCCCCAACCGTGTGCTTGCACATTCCAATAGGGAAAAATCATCTTGATCTCCTGGGGGTCGTCCTCGCCCCATCTTCCTTTTACCCTGTGAACCCACAAGAAAACAAACAAACTAACAAATAAAAAATAATCCTATTTTGAGGGGACAAAAGTTTTTTTTGAGCAGCCCACCAGACCTCAAACACCTTCAGAAACTTTAGTTTTGCCCCAGGAAGAGGTGAGTCAAAGCCACATTACTGTGGCCCCCACTTTGCAAACTTTTGCAAAGTAGCTCAGAGGGAAAAACCTTGTATTGTAATGTATAAGGACATGCAGAATTACTCCCCCCG
Source organism: Anas platyrhynchos (assembly GCF_047663525.1). Classification (NCBI taxonomy): domain Eukaryota; kingdom Metazoa; phylum Chordata; class Aves; order Anseriformes; family Anatidae; genus Anas; species Anas platyrhynchos. Next base: position 1,097,636 of record NC_092603.1, read on the forward strand.
GGGGCCTTAAGCTCTCCCCACTGGGTTTGAAGAAAAATAACAAAAGGTTGCTTGCCTTCCACTCTATTGTCAACAGGAAAATAAAAATTTGTAACAGAAGTTCAACGACCAATCAGTGTGGTTTGGAACTCTTTAGCCTTCTCGGTCAAGAAAGGGTTGGTTATATGTATCTTGGTGAGAAGGCACTCCTACCACATCAGCTCTCAGCAGACGCTCCACCTCCGTTGCTGTTACAGGACTGCGCAACGAACAGGATAATTCACATAGGACACCATTACTAGGCAGAGTGCTGCTGGGGTAAGTTCACGTTCTGAGAAGCTAAATTTGGGGCCAGCAGAGCAAGGAACGCTCAGCTCGGGTCTGAAATGGGGAGGGAAGGAGCAGCCAGCCAGGATGGGTCTCCATCTTCTTTCTTTCTTTCTTCTTAGTTTTTAAATATTTTTTATTCCTTTGTCCTCTCCCGTTTTTCCACCCTCTTTGTCTCTTTCTCGCCCTTCTTTTCGCATTTGTGCTGTTTTCTCTCATTAACCTCATGTTCTCTCCCTTTTTTAATTGTAAAACTGCCACTTACGTGTTTCTGGGAGAAGACCCAAAAAAAACACACATTCCCAAATTCTTCCTTTTCAGCTGGCTTTACTGAAGCTTCTGCTGCCTCAAGGGCTGTGTGAATCTTCTTGCAGATAGTTAGAACTCCTAGGGTTTTGTTTTGTTTTCTTTTGTTTTGTTTTCTGGTTTTAAACATTTCCATCTGTTTTTGCTGGATATTTTTGCCTGTTTGTTACTTTGGGAGAGCTTTCCGAGTTTCTCTTCTAGCTAAAGCATCTGGGTGCTTTCTTTGTGATTTTCCTGGGAGGGAATGAAAAGAAAAATAAAGATGAAATGAAGCAAAAACTAATACTGATCAGTAGAATTAATAATCTGGAGGGAGCTGCAGTAAAAAAGCAGACTGGGGGGAGAGGGATAAAACCTGGGTACAAGCTCAGGCTCCTTTGAGTCTGCAGGGTGCAAAACCCACCAATGTGTGTGCTTTTTTCAAAGGAATTTTGGTTAATTTTACAATTGTTACAAAATGGAAGGTTAACCAAAAGAGGGAAACAAACCCTCAACCTTTGGTCGGCAAAGTCCTTCCTTGTAAATTATTTTCCAACAACAATGCTGAGATCTGCGGTGCAAGAGCTGCTCTGTTTGAACAGCAACCAGCATGCTGTTCTATACTCAGAAAAAACCGCAGGGGAAACTGAGATAAGGGATGGCTGCAAACCAAGAATGTCAGCACAAAGAGATGGTGGCTTATTTCCTCCTGTTTTTGTTTTTTTTTTTTTTTTTTTCAAATTCAGCTTCCTGCTTGCTTGAAGCCAGTTGGGGGAGGGTGTTCTGTCACAAACAGCTCAACTCCCTTTGAGCTTTGAGTCCTGATAGGCAATACACTTCTTTTGATTTCTTTTAGCATTAAAAGTCAGTTTAGTCAGTTTAAACTTCTTTCTCTTTTCTCCTTCTCTTTCTTTTTCTCCTTTTCTTTTTCTCTTTTTTTTTTTTCCCCTTCTCTTTCTTTCTTCATCTTTTCTTTCTCTTTCTCCCTTTCTTCCATCCTTTCACCCTTCCTCCATTGCCCTCCAGCAGACCACAAGCCCTCTCCCCAACCACGGTTTCCCCATGTCCCCTCCAGATCCCCACAAGTCCTCAGACCTGGGGGGCTTTGCTGGCCCCCCAACACTCAACCCTCTCCTTGCTTTCACAGTGTGCTCAGCCAGTTTTCTGCAAGAGGACTGGATGTGCGGATGTGATCAGTGAGACCCGACATTTCCTTGCCAGCCATGGGGAAAGGAGCCCAAGAAAAAACTCACCCCGACCAAGAAGTACTGAACCCTCCAAGAGATGCAGAAAAACAATGCAAATGGAGTAATGCTGGGGGAAAGCGAGATCTGGCTCCGGTGCGGCACTGGTGGGATGGGCACCAGCCAGGGTGTTTTGGTGGGTGAGGACAGACTCTGAATTTTACCATGCTACCACCTCTAAATCCATCTGGAGGTCCTCAAACAAGTACATTTATAACAGAAGTTCAAGCTTCAGTGAAGTTTTGCCTTGAAGTTAGCCTTCTCGGTCAAGAGAGGATTGGTTACATGTATCTTGGCACTCCTACCACATCAGCAGTAGGCCCGCTGAGTGCTACCCCTCCTCCACTGTTACAGGACTTCACAAGGAGCAGCATGACTCACATAGGACACCAGAACTAGGCAGAGTGCTGCTGGGGTAAGTCCATGTCTGAGAAGCTAAATTTGGATCCAGCAGAGCAAGGAACACTCAGCTCGGGGCTGAAATGGGGAGGGAAGGAGCAGCCAGCCAGGGTGGGTCTCCACCTTCTTTCTTTCTTTTTACTTTTTAAAGATATTTTTTTTTTATTCTTTTGCCCTCTCCCGTTTTTCCACACTCTTTGTCTCTTTCTTGCCTTTCTTTCACATTTGTACTTTTTTTTTCCTCATTCTATTCTTGTTCTCTCCTTATTTTAATTCCAAAACTGCACATCTGTTGAGCTCGCATGCCACTCGTTTCTGTGAGAAGAGCCAAAAAAAACCCCGCGTTGCCCAAATTGTTCCTTTTCAGCTGGCTTTATTGAAGCTTCTGCTACCACAAAGGCTGTGTAAATTTTCTTGTAGATGTTTAGAACTCCTAAGTGTTTTTTTAAGCCATTTTTAAACATTCACATCTGTTTTTGCTGTGCTTTTGTTTGTTTGTATGTTTCTTTGGGAGGGCTTTCCCAGTTTCTCTTCCAGCTAAGGCAGCCGGGTGCTTTCTTTGTGCTTTTCCTGGGAGGGAATTGTCATGGTTCCGCTCGAGTGGGCAGCCGAGCTCCACCACAGCCACTCTCTCACTCCCCCTCCTCAAAGAGGAATGGGGAGAAAATATGTGAAAAGGGCTCAAAGGTTGAGATAAGGATGAGAAAATCACTCAGTAATTATTGTAAGGGGCAAAACAGACTCAGCATAAGAAGACAGATAGTACGATATATTGCTCATTACTAACAAGCGAGAGAAGTGGGAAACAAAGGAAAGAAACCAAAACCACCTTCCCCCCCATCCACCCTCTTCTACCTCCTCCCCCTGAGCGGCACAGGGGAACAGGGGAATGGGGGTTATGGTCAGTCTACAGCGCTTTTTCTCTGCCGCTCCTTCTTGGTCACATATTAAACACATAAACACATATCTGGTTTGCCATATTTTGAGTGGCAAGCCACACCTCAAACATCCTCAAAAACTTCAGTTTTGCCCCAGGAAGAGGTGAAACCACATTACTGTGGCCCCCACTTTGCATGCAAACCTTTGCAAGCCAGCTCAGACAATAAAATGTTGTATTGGTGCTTTCAGCGTTACTGCAGTACATGCAGCATTACTCACCCCGGGGGCCTTAAACTCCTTCCACCGGCTTTCTTCAATAAAAGTAACAGAGGATTGCTTTCCTTTCGGTTTTGTTATCAGGAAAACATTTATAACCTGTGTTCAAGTGGCAGCCAGTGAGGTTTGAGTCACTTTACATATATTGGTCAAGAGAGGCATTCCTACTGCCACTGCTCTTCTGCAGGATCAGTAGGCTGAGCGATACTCCTCCTCTTGCTGTTAAGAAACACTTCCTGCACCAGCAGTAGCTACTCCTCTCGTACATTGAATTGCAGCACAAGCAAGGCATAAGACACCAGGAGTAGACACACTGCTCTTAGGGTAAGTCCACGTGTGAGCAGCAAAATTTGGGGCCGGCTGAGCAAGCAATGCTCGGCTAGGGGCTGCAATGGGGAGGGAAGGAGCAGACAGTCAGGAGGGGTTTCCATCTTCTTTCCTTCTTTTTTTTTTTTCTTTAAGAATTTTTATGTTCCTTTGCCCTCTCCCATTTTTCTACCCTCTATCTCTTTCTCGCTTTTCTTAATCTCTTATTCTCAAATTGGCAATTTGCAATGCCAAGGGGTGTCCAGGGCAGAAACCTTTGGCCATCTACCGATGGCTTTGCTGTCACATCTGCCCATTCAGAAATGGTTTCGTGCCCCTTCTCATAGGTGGTGGGCTGGGACCTATCCTGGCACATTCCCAATGAGATCTTGAGTGTCCGTGACACAGAAAGGAGGTGGGATGGGGATCCTACTCCAGCAGCCTTTGTCCTTCTTCCCCTATATTTTTTTGGGAGCTCCAAAACCTGGCTGGGCTCAGCCAGCTCGAAGCAGGTGATGGATTCAGCCCCGGCCCTAAAACCAGTGTGTTCCCCTTCCCAAGAAACAAACATGGTTGTGCTCACACTGCCCCAGGGGAGACCTTTCCGACGGGCAAAAATGCAGTGGGAAGAGGGGGAAAGCACCAAAATGTATCCCAAAGTGCCCCTTGATGCTGGAAATTGTGGGGAAGGCTGAGCCATATCCTCTATGCAACTAGCATAATGAGCTGTATCCTTTTTGAATCGATCTGAAAGGAACTCGTGGTGAGCTGGGGGTCGGCCTCTTATCACAGATAATTAACGATACGACTAGAGGAAATGGCCCCAAGTTGTACCAGGGGAGGTTCAGGTTGAAAATTTGGCGCTTGGTGCTCTGTCGGCCCCCCCCCCCCGGGGCTTGGTGCTCTGTCGGCCCCCCCCCCCCGGGGCTTGGTGCTCTGTCGGCCCCCCCCCCGCGCTTGGTGCTCTGTCCACCCCCTGCCGGCGCTTGGTGCTCTGTCGGCCGCCCCCGGCCGGCGCTTGGTGCTCTGTCGGCGCCCCCCCCGGCGCTTGGTGCTCTGTCGGCGCCCCCCCCGGCGCTTGGTGCTCTGTCGGCCCCCCCCCCGGCGCTTGGTGCTCTGTCGGCCCCCCCCTGGCGCTTGGTGCTCTGTCCGCTCCTTCCCTCCCCGCCGGTTGGTGGTGCTCTGTCCGCCCCCACCCGCCGGCTCTTGGTGCTCTGTCCGCCCCCTGCCGGCGCTTGGTGCTCTGTCGGCCCCCCCCCGTGTCGGCGCTTGGTGCTTTCTCCGCACCCTGCCGGCGCTTGGTGCTCTGTCCGCCCCTTGCCGGCACTTGGTGCTCTGTCGCCCCCCCCCCCGTGTCGGCGCTTGGAGCTTTCTCCGCACTCTGCCGGCTCTTGGTGCTCTGTCCACCCCCTGCCGGCGCTTGGTGCTTTCTCCGCACCCTGCCGGCGCTTGGTGCTCTGTCGGCCCCCTGCCGGCGCTTGGTGCTTTCTCCGCACCCCGCCGGCGGTTGGTGCTATGTCGGCCCCCCCCCGGTGCTTGCTGCTCTGTCGGCCCCTCCCCCGGCGCTTGGTGCTCTGTCCACCCCTTCGGCGCTTGGTGCTCTGTCGGCCCCCCCACCCGGCGCTTGGTGCTCTGTCGGCCCCCCCCTGGCGCTTGGTGCTCTGTCCACCCCCTGCCGGCGCTTGGTGCTCTGTCGGCCCCCGCCCCCGGCGCTTGCTTCTTTGTCCGCCCCCCCTCCCCGGCGCTTGCTGGTGCTCCGTCCGCCCCCCCCCCCCACGGCGTTTGGTACTCTGTCGGACACCCCCGCCGGCGCTTGGTGCTTTCTCCGCACCCTGCCGGCGCTTGGTGCTTTCTCCGCACCCTTCCGGCGCTTGGAGCTCTGTCCGCACCCTGCCGGCGCTTGGTGCTTTCTCCGCACCCTGCCGGCGCTTGGTGCTCTATCGGCCCCCCCCCGGTGCTTGCTGCTCTGTCGGCCCCCCCCCCGGCGCTTGGTGCTCTGTCCAATCTGCCGGCGCTTGGTGTTCTGTCGGCCCCCCCCCTGCCGGCGCTTGGTGCTTTCTCCGCACCCTGCCGGCTCTTCGTTCTCTGTCGGCCCTCTGCCGGCGCTTGGTGCTCTGTCCGCCCCCCCCCCGCCGGCGCTTTTTGCTTTCTCCGCACCCTGCCGGCGCTTGGTTCTCTGTCGGCCCCCCCCCCGTGCTTGCTGCTCTTTCGGCCCCCCCCCCGGCGCTTGGTGCTCTGTCCACCCCCCCGGCGCTTGGTTCTCTGTCAGCCCCCCCCCGCGGCGCTTGGTGCTCTGTCCGCCCCCTGCCGGCGCTTGGTGCTCTGTCGCCCCCCCCCCACCGTCGCTTGGGGCTCCGTCTGCCCCCTCCCCACCCCCGGTGCTTGGTGCTCTGTCCGCCCCCCACCGGCGCTTGGTGCTCCGTACGCCCCCCCCCCCTCGGCGCTTGGGGCTCTCGCTTGGTGCTCTGTCGGCCCTCCTCCTCCACCCCGGCGCTTCGGGCTTTTTTGAGGGGACAAAAGGATATTTTGAGTGGCAAACCAGACCTCAAATATCCTCAAAAGCTTCAGTTTTGCCCCAGGAAGAGTTGAGTCAAAGGCAAATTACCCCCAATTTGCATGCAAAATCTTTGCAAGCCAGCTCACACAAATACGTACTGGTGCTTTCAGGGTTAATGCAGCGTTACTCCTCCTGGGCACCTTAAGCTCCTCCCACTGCCGTTTTGCAATAAAAAGACGGCGGCGCGGGTGCCATCAGGAAAACCTTTTTTTTTACCCACGTTGAAGTTGCAGCCACTGAGGTTTTTCAGTTCGGAAGCCTTACTATTTAAGACAGGATTTGGTTAATATCTTCAGGTATTCCTACTGCAAGTGCTTCCGTATGATCACAGGCTGAGTGATACCACTCCCTCGCTGCTACATGACACTGTTGCAGGAGCAGGATAACACAAGCACCGTTCCTTCTCTCATTCCTTAAATTGGAGCAAAACCAAGAAGACACCAGGAGTAGACCCACTGCTCTTAGGGTGAGTCCATGTTGGAGCGGCAAAATTCGGGGCTGGCTGAGCAAGCAACGCTCGGCTAGGGACTGAAATGGGGAGGGAAGGAGCAGCCAGCCAGGGCAGGTTTCCATCTTTTTCCTTTATCCTCTCTCCTCTCGCTTTGCTCTCTCCCCCCCCTCCGCTTTGCTCCCCTCCCCTGGCGCTTGGTGCTCTGTCCGCCCCCCCCCTGCCAGCGCTTGGTGCTCTGTCGCCCCCCCCCCTGCCGGCGCCGTCCGCCCCCTGCCGGCGCTTGGTGCTCTGTCCGCCCCCTGCCGGCGCTTGGTGCTCTGTCCGCCCCCTGCCGGCGCTTGGTGCTCTGTCCGCCCCCTGCCGGCGCTTGGTGCTCTGTCCGGCCCCCCCGCACCCCCCGGCGCTTGGTGGTGCTCCGTCCGCCCCCCCCCCCCCACGGCGCTTGGTACTCTGTCGGACCCCCCCGCCGGCGCTTGGTCCTTTCTCCACACCCTGCCGGCGCTTGGTGCTCTGTCGGCCCCCCCCTGGCGCTTCGTGCTCTGTCAAACCCCTGCCGGCGCTTGGTGCTCTGTCCGCCCCCTGCCGGCGCTTGGTGCTCTGTCGCCCCCCCCCCACCGGCGCTTGGGGCTCCGTCCGCCCCCCCCACCCCCGGCGCTTGGTACTCTGTCGGCCCCCCCCCCGGCGCTTGGTACTCTGTCGGCCCCCCCCCCGGCGCTTGGTGCTCTGTCGGCCCCCCCCTGGCGCTTGGTGCTCTGTCTGCCCCCTGCCGGCTCTTGGTGCTCTGTCTGCCCCCTGCCGGCGCTTGGTGCTCTGTCGGCCCCCCCCCTGCCGGCGCTTGGTGCTCTGTCCAACCCCTGCCGGCGCTTGGTGCTTTGTTGGCCCCCCCCCTGCCGGCGCTTGGTGCTTTCTCCGCACCCTGCCGGCGCTTGGTGCTCTGTCCACACCCTGCCGGCGCTTGGTGCTCTGTCCGCACCCTGCCGGGGCTTGGTGCTTTCTCCGCACCCTGCCGGCGCTTGGTGCTCTGTCGGCCCCCCCCTGGCGCTTGGTGCTCTGTCCCTATCCTGCCGGCGCTTGGTTCTTTGTCCGCTCCCCCTCCCCGGCGCTTGGTGGTGCTCTGTCTGCCTCCTGCTGGCGGTTGGTGCTCTGTCTGCCTCCTGCCGGCGCTTGGTGTTCTGTCGGACCCCCCCGCCGGCGCTTGGTCCTTTCTCCGCCCCCTGCAGGCGCTTGGTGCTCTGTCCGCACCCCCTGCCGGCGCTTGGTGCTTTCTCCGCACCCTGCCGGCGCTTGGTGCTTTCTCCGCACCCTGCCGGCGCTTGGTGCTCTGTCGGCCCCCCCCTGGCGCTTGGTGCTCTGTCAAACCCCCGCCGGCGCTTGGTGCTCTGTCGCCCCTCCCCCCACCGGCGCTTGGGGCTCCGTCCGCACCCCCCCACCCCCGGCGCTTGGTACTCTGTCGGCCCCCCCCCCCGGCGCTTGGTGCTCTGTCGGCCCCCCCCTGGCGCTTGGTGCTCTGTCGGCCCCCCCCGTGCCGGCGCTTGGTGCTCTGTCTGCCCCCTGCCGGCGCTTGGTGCTCTGTCGGCCCCCCCCCTGCCGGCGCTTGGTGCTCTGTCCAACCCCTGCCGGCGCTTGGTGCTCTGTCCCTATCCTGCCGGCGCTTGGTTCTTTGTCCGCTCCCCCTCCCCGGCGCTTGGTGGTGCTCCGTCCGCCCCCCCCCCCCCACGGCGCTTGGTACTTTGTCGGACCCCCCCGCCGGCGCTTGGTGCTTTCTCCGCACCCTGCCGGCGCTTGGTGCTCTGTCCGCACCCTGCCGGCGCTTGGTGCCTTCTCCGCACCCTGCCGGCGCTTGGTGCTCTGTCGCCCCCCCCCCCACCGGCGCTTGGGGCTCCGTCCGCCCCCCCCACCCCCGGCGCTTGGTACTCTGTCGGCCCCCCCCCCGGCGCTTGGTGCTCTGTCGGCCCCCCCCTGGCGCTTGGTGCTCTGTCTGCCCCCTGCCGGCTCTTGGTGCTCTGTCTGCCCCCTGCCGGCGCTTGGTGCTCTGTCGGCCCCCCCCCTGCCGGCGCTTGGTGCTCTGTCCAACCCCTGCCGGCGCTTGGTGCTTTGTTGGCCCCCCCCCTGCCGGCGCTTGGTGCTTTCTCCGCACCCTGCCGGCGCTTGGTGCTCTGTCGGCCCCCCCCTGGCGCTTGGTGCTCTGTCCCTATCCTGCCGGCGCTTGGTTCTTTGTCCGCTCCCCCTCCCCGGCGCTTGGTGGTGCTCTGTCTGCCTCCTGCTGGCGGTTGGTGCTCTGTCTGCCTCCTGCCGGCGCTTGGTGTTCTTTCGGCCCCCCCCCGCCGGCGCTTGGTGCTCTGTCGGCCCCCCCCCCACCGGCGCTTGGGGCCCCGTCCGGCCCCCCCGCCTCCCCCGGCGCTTGGTTCTTTGTCCGCCCCCCCCCCCCTCCCCCCGGCGCTTGGTGGTGCTCTGTCCGCCCCCCCCCACCACGGCGCTTGGTACTTTGTCGGACCCCCCCGCCGGCGCTTGGTCCTTTCTCCGCCCCCTGCCGGCGCTTGGTGCTCTGTCCGCACCCCCTGCCGGCGCTTGGTGCTTTCTCCGCACCCTGCCGGCGCTTGGTGCTTTCTCCGCACCCTGCCGGCGCTTGGTGCTCTGTCGGCCCCCCCCTGGCGCTTGGTGCTCTGTCAAACCCCCTGCCGGCGCTTGGTGCTCTGTCCGCCCCCTGCCGGCGCTTGGTGCTCTGTCGCCCCTCCCCCCACCGGCGCTTGGGGCTCCGTCCGCACCCCCCCACCCCCGGCGCTTGGTACTCTGTCGGCCCCCCCTCCGGCGCTTGGTACTCTGTCGGCCCCCCCCCCCGGCGCTTGGTGCTCTGTCGGCCCCCCCCTGGCGCTTGGTGCTCTGTCGGCCCCCCCCCTGCCGGCGCTTGGTGCTCTGTCTGCCCCCTGCCGGCGCTTGGTGCTCTGTTGGCCCCCCCCCTGCCGGCGCTTGGTGCTCTGTCCAACCCCTGCCGGCGCTTGGTGCTCTGTCCAACCCCTGCCGGCGCTTGGTGCTTTGTTGGCCCCCCCACTGCCGGCGCTTGGTCCTTTCTCCGCACCCTGCCGGGGCTTGGTGCTTTCTCCGCACCCTGCCGGCGCTTGGTGCTCTGTCCGCCCCCCCCCCGGCGCTTGGTGCTCTGTCGGCCCCCCCCTGGCGCTTGGTGCTCTGTCCCTATCCTGCCGGCGCTTGGTTCTTTGTCCGCTCCCCCTCCCCGGCGCTTGGTGGTGCTCCGTCCGCCCCCCCCCCCCCACGGCGCTTGGTACTTTGTCGGACCCCCCCGCCGGCGCTTGGTGCTTTCTCCGCACCCTGCCGGCGCTTGGTGCTTTCTCCGCACCCTGCCGGCGCTTGGTGCTCTGTCCGCACCCTGCCGGCGCTTGGTGCCTTCTCCGCACCCTGCCGGCGCTTGGTGCTTTCTCCGCACCCTGCCGGCGCTTGGTGCTCTGTCGCCCCCCCCCCCACCGGCGCTTGGTGCTCCGTCCGCCCCCCCCACCCCCGGCGCTTGGTACTCTGTCGGCCCCCCCCCCGGCGCTTGGTACTCTGTCGGCCCCCCCCCCGGCGCTTGGTGCTCTGTCGGCCCCCCCCTGGCGCTTGGTGCTCTGTCTGCCCCCTGCCGGCTCTTGGTGCTCTGTCTGCCCCCTGCCGGCGCTTGGTGCTCTGTCGGCCCCCCCCCTGCCGGCGCTTGGTGCTCTGTCCAACCCCTGCCGGCGCTTGGTGCTTTGTTGGCCCCCCCCCTGCCGGCGCTTGGTGCTTTCTCCGCACCCTGCCGGGGCTTGGTGCTCTGTCCACACCCTGCCGGGGCTTGGTGCTCTGTCCGCACCCTGCCGGGGCTTGGTGCTTTCTCCGCACCCTGCCGGCGCTTGGTGCTCTGTCGGCCCCCCCCTGGCGCTTGGTGCTCTGTCCCTATCCTGCCGGCGCTTGGTTCTTTGTCCGCTCCCCCTCCCCGGCGCTTGGTGGTGCTCTGTCTGCCTCCTGCTGGCGGTTGGTGCTCTGTCTGCCTCCTGCCGGCGCTTGGTGTTCTGTCGGCCCCCCCCCGCCGGCGCTTGGTGCTCTGTCGGCCCCCCCCCCACCGGCGCTTGGGGCCCCGTCCGGCCCCCCCGCCCCCCCCGGCGCTTGGTTCTTTGTCCGCCCCCCCCCCCCTCCCCCCGGCGCTTGGTGGTGCTCCGTCCGCCCCCCCCCCCCACGGCGCTTGGTACTTTGTCGGACCCCCCCGCCGGCGCTTGGTCCTTTCTCCGCCCCCTGCAGGCGCTTGGTGCTCTGTCCGCACCCCCTGCCGGCGCTTGGTGCTCTGTCCGCACCCCCTGCCGGCGCTTGGTGCTTTCTCCGCACCCTGCCGGCGCTTGGTGCTTTCTCCGCACCCTGCCGGCGCTTGGTGCTCTGTCGGCCCCCCCCTGGCGCTTGGTGCTCTGTCAAACCCCCTGCCGGCGCTTGGTGCTCTGTCCGCCCCCTGCCGGCGCTTGGTGCTCTGTCGCCCCTCCCCCCACCGGCGCTTGGGGCTCCGTCCGCACCCCCCCACCCCCGGCGCTTGGTACTCTGTCGGCCCCCCCTCCGGCGCTTGGTACTCTGTCGGCCCCCCCCCCCCGGGGCTTGGTGCTCTGTCGGCCCCCCCCCCGCGCTTGGTGCTCTGTCCACCCCCTGCCGGCGCTTGGTGCTCTGTCGGCCGCCCCCGGCCGGCGCTTGGTGCTCTGTCGGCGCCCCCCCCGTCGCTTGGTGCTCTGTCGGCGCCCCCCCCGGCGCTTGGTGCTCTGTCGGCCCCCCCCCCGGCGCTTGGTGCTCTGTCGGCCCCCCCCTGGCGCTTGGTGCTCTGTCCGCTCCTTCCCTCCCCGCCGGTTGGTGGTGCTCTGTCCGCCCCCACCCGCCGGCTCTTGGTGCTCTGTCCGCCCCCTGCCGGCGCTTGGTGCTCTGTCGGCCCCCCCCCGTGTCGGCGCTTGGTGCTTTCTCCGCACCCTGCCGGCGCTTGGTGCTCTGTCCGCCCCTTGCCGGCACTTGGTGCTCTGTCGCCCCCCCCCCCGTGTCGGCGCTTGGAGCTTTCTCCGCACTCTGCCGGCTCTTGGTGCTCTGTCCACCCCCTGCCGGCGCTTGGTGCTTTCTCCGCACCCTGCCGGCGCTTGGTGCTCTGTCGGCCCCCTGCCGGCGCTTGGTGCTTTCTCCGCACCCCGCCGGCGGTTGGTGCTATGTCGGCCCCCCCCCGGTGCTTGCTGCTCTGTCGGCCCCTCCCCCGGCGCTTGGTGCTCTGTCCACCCCTTCGGCGCTTGGTGCTCTGTCGGCCCCCCCACCCGGCGCTTGGTGCTCTGTCGGCCCCCCCCTGGCGCTTGGTGCTCTGTCCACCCCCTGCCGGCGCTTGGTGCTCTGTCGGCCCCCGCCCCCGGCGCTTGCTTCTTTGTCCGCCCCCCCTCCCCGGCGCTTGCTGGTGCTCCGTCCGCCCCCCCCCCCCACGGCGTTTGGTACTCTGTCGGACACCCCCGCCGGCGCTTGGTGCTTTCTCCGCACCCTGCCGGCGCTTGGTGCTTTCTCCGCACCCTTCCGGCGCTTGGAGCTCTGTCCGCACCCTGCCGGCGCTTGGTGCTTTCTCCGCACCCTGCCGGCGCTTGGTGCTCTATCGGCCCCCCCCCGGTGCTTGCTGCTCTGTCGGCCCCCCCCCCGGCGCTTGGTGCTCTGTCCAATCTGCCGGCGCTTGGTGTTCTGTCGGCCCCCCCCCTGCCGGCGCTTGGTGCTTTCTCCGCACCCTGCCGGCTCTTCGTTCTCTGTCGGCCCTCTGCCGGCGCTTGGTGCTCTGTCCGCCCCCCCCCCGCCGGCGCTTTTTGCTTTCTCCGCACCCTGCCGGCGCTTGGTTCTCTGTCGGCCCCCCCCCCGTGCTTGCTGCTCTTTCGGCCCCCCCCCCGGCGCTTGGTGCTCTGTCCACCCCCCCGGCGCTTGGTTCTCTGTCAGCCCCCCCCCGCGGCGCTTGGTGCTCTGTCCGCCCCCTGCCGGCGCTTGGTGCTCTGTCGCCCCCCCCCCACCGTCGCTTGGGGCTCCGTCTGCCCCCTCCCCACCCCCGGTGCTTGGTGCTCTGTCCGCCCCCCACCGGCGCTTGGTGCTCCGTACGCCCCCCCCCCCTCGGCGCTTGGGGCTCTCGCTTGGTGCTCTGTCGGCCCTCCTCCTCCACCCCGGCGCTTCGGGCTTTTTTGAGGGGACAAAAGGATATTTTGAGTGGCAAACCAGACCTCAAATATCCTCAAAAGCTTCAGTTTTGCCCCAGGAAGAGTTGAGTCAAAGGCAAATTACCCCCAATTTGCATGCAAAATCTTTGCAAGCCAGCTCACACAAATACGTACTGGTGCTTTCAGGGTTAATGCAGCGTTACTCCTCCTGGGCACCTTAAGCTCCTCCCACTGCCGTTTTGCAATAAAAAGACGGCGGCGCGGGTGCCATCAGGAAAACCTTTTTTTTTACCCACGTTGAAGTTGCAGCCACTGAGGTTTTTCAGTTCGGAAGCCTTACTATTTAAGACAGGATTTGGTTAATATCTTCAGGTATTCCTACTGCAAGTGCTTCCGTATGATCACAGGCTGAGTGATACCACTCCCTCGCTGCTACATGACACTGTTGCAGGAGCAGGATAACACAAGCACCGTTCCTTCTCTCATTCCTTAAATTGGAGCAAAACCAAGAAGACACCAGGAGTAGACCCACTGCTCTTAGGGTGAGTCCATGTTGGAGCGGCAAAATTCGGGGCTGGCTGAGCAAGCAACGCTCGGCTAGGGACTGAAATGGGGAGGGAAGGAGCAGCCAGCCAGGGCAGGTTTCCATCTTTTTCCTTTATCCTCTCTCCTCTCGCTTTGCTCTCTCCCCCCCCTCCGCTTTGCTCCCCTCCCCTGGCGCTTGGTGCTCTGTCCGCCCCCCCCCTGCCAGCGCTTGGTGCTCTGTCGCCCCCCCCCCTGCCGGCGCCGTCCGCCCCCTGCCGGCGCTTGGTGCTCTGTCCGCCCCCTGCCGGCGCTTGGTGCTCTGTCCGCCCCCTGCCGGCGCTTGGTGCTCTGTCCGCCCCCTGCCGGCGCTTGGTGCTCTGTCCGGCCCCCCCGCCCCCCCCGGCGCTTGGTGGTGCTCCGTCCGCCCCCCCCCCCCCACGGCGCTTGGTACTCTGTCGGACCCCCCCGCCGGCGCTTGGTCCTTTCTCCACACCCTGCCGGCGCTTGGTGCTCTGTCGGCCCCCCCCTGGCGCTTCGTGCTCTGTCAAACCCCTGCCGGCGCTTGGTGCTCTGTCCGCCCCCTGCCGGCGCTTGGTGCTCTGTCGCCCCCCCCCCACCGGCGCTTGGGGCTCCGTCCGCCCCCCCCACCCCCGGCGCTTGGTACTCTGTCGGCCCCCCCCCCGGCGCTTGGTACTCTGTCGGCCCCCCCCCCGGCGCTTGGTGCTCTGTCGGCCCCCCCCTGGCGCTTGGTGCTCTGTCTGCCCCCTGCCGGCTCTTGGTGCTCTGTCTGCCCCCTGCCGGCGCTTGGTGCTCTGTCGGCCCCCCCCCTGCCGGCGCTTGGTGCTCTGTCCAACCCCTGCCGGCGCTTGGTGCTTTGTTGGCCCCCCCCCTGCCGGCGCTTGGTGCTTTCTCCGCACCCTGCCGGCGCTTGGTGCTCTGTCCACACCCTGCCGGCGCTTGGTGCTCTGTCCGCACCCTGCCGGGGCTTGGTGCTTTCTCCGCACCCTGCCGGCGCTTGGTGCTCTGTCGGCCCCCCCCTGGCGCTTGGTGCTCTGTCCCTATCCTGCCGGCGCTTGGTTCTTTGTCCGCTCCCCCTCCCCGGCGCTTGGTGGTGCTCTGTCTGCCTCCTGCTGGCGGTTGGTGCTCTGTCTGCCTCCTGCCGGCGCTTGGTGTTCTGTCGGACCCCCCCGCCGGCGCTTGGTCCTTTCTCCGCCCCCTGCAGGCGCTTGGTGCTCTGTCCGCACCCCCTGCCGGCGCTTGGTGCTTTCTCCGCACCCTGCCGGCGCTTGGTGCTTTCTCCGCACCCTGCCGGCGCTTGGTGCTTTCTCCGCACCCTGCCGGCGCTTGGTGCTCTGTCGGCCCCCCCCTGGCGCTTGGTGCTCTGTCAAACCCCCGCCGGCGCTTGGTGCTCTGTCGCCCCTCCCCCCACCGGCGCTTGGGGCTCCGTCCGCACCCCCCCACCCCCGGCGCTTGGTACTCTGTCGGCCCCCCCCCCCGGCGCTTGGTGCTCTGTCGGCCCCCCCCTGGCGCTTGGTGCTCTGTCGGCCCCCCCCGTGCCGGCGCTTGGTGCTCTGTCTGCCCCCTGCCGGCGCTTGGTGCTCTGTCGGCCCCCCCCCTGCCGGCGCTTGGTGCTCTGTCCAACCCCTGCCGGCGCTTGGTGCTCTGTCCAACCCCTGCCGGCGCTTGGTGCTTTGTTGGCCCCCCCACTGCCGGCGCTTGGTGCTTTCTCCGCACCCTGCCGGGGCTTGGTGCTTTCTCCGCACCCTGCCGGCGCTTGGTGCTCTGTCCGCCCCCCCCCCGGCGCTTGGTGCTCTGTCGGCCCCCCCCTGGCGCTTGGTGCTCTGTCCCTATCCTGCCGGCGCTTGGTTCTTTGTCCGCTCCCCCTCCCCGGCGCTTGGTGGTGCTCCGTCCGCCCCCCCCCCCCCACGGCGCTTGGTACTTTGTCGGACCCCCCCGCCGGCGCTTGGTGCTTTCTCCGCACCCTGCCGGCGCTTGGTGCTTTCTCCGCACCCTGCCGGCGCTTGGTGCTCTGTCCGCACCCTGCCGGCGCTTGGTGCCTTCTCCGCACCCTGCCGGCGCTTGGTGCTTTCTCCGCACCCTGCCGGCGCTTGGTGCTCTGTCGCCCCCCCCCCCACCGGCGCTTGGTGCTCCGTCCGCCCCCCCCACCCCCGGCGCTTGGTACTCTGTCGGCCCCCCCCCCGGCGCTTGGTACTCTGTCGGCCCCCCCCCCGGCGCTTGGTGCTCTGTCGGCCCCCCCCTGGCGCTTGGTGCTCTGTCTGCCCCCTGCCGGCTCTTGGTGCTCTGTCTGCCCCCTGCCGGCGCTTGGTGCTCTGTCGGCCCCCCCCCTGCCGGCGCTTGGTGCTCTGTCCAACCCCTGCCGGCGCTTGGTGCTTTGTTGGCCCCCCCCCTGCCGGCGCTTGGTGCTTTCTCCGCACCCTGCCGGGGCTTGGTGCTCTGTCCACACCCTGCCGGCGCTTGGTGCTCTGTCCGCACCCTGCCGGGGCTTGGTGCTTTCTCCGCACCCTGCCGGCGCTTGGTGCTCTGTCGGCCCCCCCCTGGCGCTTGGTGCTCTGTCCCTATCCTGCCGGCGCTTGGTTCTTTGTCCGCTCCCCCTCCCCGGCGCTTGGTGGTGCTCTGTCTGCCTCCTGCTGGCGGTTGGTGCTCTGTCTGCCTCCTGCCGGCGCTTGGTGTTCTGTCGGCCCCCCCCCGCCGGCGCTTGGTGCTCTGTCGGCCCCCCCCCCACCGGCGCTTGGGGCCCCGTCCGGCCCCCCCGCCCCCCCCGGCGCTTGGTTCTTTGTCGGACTCCCCCGCCGGCGCTTGGTCCTTTCTCCGCCCCCTGCAGGCGCTTGGTGCTCTGTCCGCACCCCCTGCCGGCGCTTGGTGCTCTGTCCGCACCCCCTGCCGGCGCTTGGTGCTCTGTCAAACCCCCTGCCGGCGCTTGGTGCTCTGTCCGCCCCCTGCCGGCGCTTGGTGCTCTGTCGCCCCTCCCCCCACCGGCGCTTGGGGCTCCGTCCGCACCCCCCCACCCCCGGCGCTTGGTACTCTGTCGGCCCCCCCTCCGGCGCTTGGTACTCTGTCGGCCCCCCCCCCCGGCGCTTGGTGCTCTGTCGGCCCCCCCCTGGCGCTTGGTGCTCTGTCGGCCCCCCCCCTGCCGGCGCTTGGTGCTCTGTCTGCCCCCTGCCGGCGCTTGGTGCTCTGTCGGCCCCCCCCCTGCCGGCGCTTGGTGCTCTGTCCAACCCCTGCCGGCGCTTGGTGCTCTGTCCAACCCCTGCCGGCGCTTGGTGCTTTGTTGGCCCCCCCACTGCCGGCGCTTGGTCCTTTCTCCGCACCCTGCCGGGGCTTGGTGCTTTCTCCGCACCCTGCCGGCGCTTGGTGCTCTGTCCGCCGCCCCCCCGGCGCTTGGTGCTCTGTCGGCCCCCCCCTGGCGCTTGGTGCTCTGTCCCTATCCTGCCGGCGCTTGGTTCTTTGTCCGCTCCCCCTCCCCGGCGCTTGGTGGTGCTCCGTCCGCCCCCCCCCCCCCACGGCGCTTGGTACTTTGTCGGACCCCCCCGCCGACGCTTGGTGCTCTGTCCGCACCCTGCCGGCGCTTGGTGCTCTGTCCGCACCCTGACGGCGCTTGGTGCCTTCTCCGCACCCTGCCGGCGCTTGGTGCTTTCTCCGCACCCTGCCGGCGCTTGGTGCTCTGTCGGCCCCCCCCTGGCGCTTGGTGCTCTGTCAAACCCCCTGCCGGCTCTTGGTGCTCTGTCTGCCCCTTGCCGGCGCTTGGTGCTCTGTCGGCCCCCCTGCCGGCGCTTGGTGCTTTCTCCGCACCCTGCGGGCGCTTGGTGCTTTCTCCGCACCCTACCGGCACTTGGTGCTTTCTCCGCACCCTGCGGGCGCTTGGTGCTTTCTCCACACCCTACCGGCGCTTGGTGCTTTCTCCGCACCCTGCCGGCGCTCGGTGCTGTCTCCGCCCCCTGCCGGCGCTTGGTGCTTTCTCCGCACCCTGCCGGCGCTTGGTGCTCTGTCCGCACCCTTCCGGCGCTTGGTGCTTTCTCCGCACCCTGCCGGAGCTTGGTGCTCTGTCCGCCCCGTGCCGGCGCTTGGTGCTCTGTCGGCCCCCCCCCCACCGGCGCTTGGGGCTCCGTCTGGCCCCCCCGCCCCCCCCGGCGCTTGGTTCTTTGTCCGCCCCCCCCCGGCGCTTGTCGGTGCTCCGTCCGCCCCCCCCCCCCACGGCGCTTGGTACTCTGTCGGACCCCCCCGCCGGCGCTTGGTCCTTTCTCCGCACCCTGCCGGCGCTTGGTGATCTATCCAACCCCTGCCGGCTCTTGGTGATCTGTCGGCCCCCCCCCTGCCGGCGCTCGGTGCTCTGTCTGCCCCCTGCCGGCGCTTGGTGCTCTGTCGCCCCTCCCCCCACCGGCGCTTGGGGCTCCGTCCGCACCCCCCCCCCCCCGGCGCTTGGTACTCTGTCGGCCCCCCCCCCGGCGCTTGGTACTCTGTCGGCCCCCCCCCCCGGCGCTTGGTGCTCTGTCGGCCCCCCCCTGGCGCTTGGTGCTCTGTCAAACCCCCTGCCGGCTCTTGGTGCTCTGCCTGCCCCCTGCCGGCGCTTGGTGCTCTGTCGGCCCCCCCCCTGCCGGCGCTTGGTGCTCTGTCCAACCCCTGCCGGCGCTTGGTGCTCTGTCCAACCCCTGCCGGCGCTTGGTGCTTTGTTGGCCCCCCCACTGCCGGCGCTTGGTGCTTTCTCCGCACCCTGCTGGCGCTTGGTGCTCTGTCCACACCCTGCCGGGGCTTGGTGCTTTCTCCGCACCCTGCCGGGGCTTGGTGCTTTCTCCGCACCCTGCCGGCACTTGGTGCTCTGTCCGCCCCCCCCCCGGCGCTTGGTGCTCTGTCGGCCCCCCCCTGGCGCTTGGTGCTCTGTCCCTATCCTGCTGGCGCTTGGTTCTTTGTCCGCTCCCCCTCCCCGGCGCTTGGTGGTGCTCCGTCCGCCCCCCCCCCCCCCCACGGCGCTTGGTACTTTGTCGGACCCCCCCGCCGGCGCTTGGTGCTTTCTCCGCACCCTGCCGGCGCTTGGTGCTCTGTCGGCCCCCCCCTGGCGCTTGGTGCTCTGTCAAAACCCCTGCCGGCTCTTGGTGCTCTGTCTGCCCCTTGCCGGCGCTTGGTGCTCTGTCGGCCCCCCTGCCGGCGCTTGGTGCTTTCTCCGCCCCCTGCCGGCCCTTGGTGCTTTCTCCGCCCCCTGCCGGCACTTGGTGCTCTGTCCGCACCCTTCCGGTGCTTGGTGCTTTCTCCGCACCCTGCCGGAGCTTGGTGCTCTGTCCGCCCTGTGCCGGCGCTTGGTGCTCTGTCGGCCCCCCCCCCTCCGGCGCTTGGGGCTCCGTCCGGCCCCCCCGCCCCCCCCGGCGCTTGGTTCTTTGTCCGCCCCCCCCCGGCGCTTGGCGGTGCTCCGTCCGCCCCCCCCCCCACGGCGCTTGGTACTCTGTCGGACCCCCCCGCCGGCGCTTGGTCCTTTCTCCGCACCCTGCCGGCGCTTGGTGATCTATCCAACCCCTGCCGGCTCTTGGTGCTCTGTCGGCCCCCCCCCTGCCGGCGCTCGGTGCTCTGTCTGCCCCCTGCCGGCGCTTGATGCTCTGTCCAACCCCTGCCGGCGCTTGGTGCTTTGTTGGCGCCCCCCCTGCCGGCGCTTGGTGCTCTCTCCGCCCCCTGCCGGCGCTTGGTGCTCTCTCCGCCCCCTGCCGGCGCTTGGTGCTCTGTCCGCACCCTGCCGGCGCTTGGTGCTTTGTTGGCCCCCCCCCTGCCGGCGCTTGGTGCTTTCTCCGCACCCTGCCGGCGCTTGGTGCTCTGTCCACACCCTGCCGGCGCTTGGTGCTCTGTCCGCACCCTGCCGGGGCTTGGTGCTTTCTCCGCACCCTGCCGGCGCTTGGTGCTCTGTCCAACCCCTGCCGGCGCTTGGTGCTTTGTTGGCCCCCCCCCTGCCGGCGCTTGGTGCTTTCTCCGCACCCTGCCGGCGCTTGGTGCTCTGTCCACACCCTGCCGGCGCTTGGTGCTCTGTCCGCACCCTGCCGGGGCTTGGTGCTTTCTCCGCACCCTGCCGGCGCTTGGTGCTCTGTCGGCCCCCCCCTGGCGCTTGGTGCTCTGTCCCTATCCTGCCGGCGCTTGGTTCTTTGTCCGCTCCCCCTCCCCGGCGCTTGGTGGTGCTCTGTCTGCCTCCTGCTGGCGGTTGGTGCTCTGTCTGACTCCTGCCGGCGCTTGGTGTTCTGTCGGCCCCCCCCCGCCGGCGCTTGGTGCTCTGTCGGCCCCCCCCCCACCGGCGCTTGGGGCCCCGTCCGGCCCCCCCGCCCCCCCCGGCGCTTGGTTCTTTGTCCGCCCCCCCCCCCCTCCCCCCGGCGCTTGGTGGTGCTCCGTCCGCCCCCCCCCCCCACGGCGCTTGGTACTTTGTCGGACCCCCCCGCCGGCGCTTGGTGCTTTCTCCGCACCCTGCCGGCGCTTGGTGCTCTGTCCGCACCCTGCCGGCGCTTGGTGCTTTCTCCGCACCCTGCCGGCGCTTGGTGCTCTGTCCGCACCCTGCCGGCGCTTGGTGCTTTCTCCGCACCCTACCGGCCCTTGGTGCTTTCTCCGCACCCTGCCGGCGCTTGGTGCTCTGTCCGCACCCTGCGGGCGCTTGGTGCTTTCTCCGCACCCTACCGGCACTTGGTGCTTTCTCCGCACCCTGCGGGCGCTTGGTGCTTTCTCCGCACCCTACCGGCCCTTGGTGCTTTCTCCGCACCCTGCCGGCGCTTGGTGCTTTCTCCGCCCCCTGCCGGCGCTTGGTGCTCTGTCCGCCCCCTGCCGGCACTTGGTGCTTTCTCCGCACCCTTCCGGTGCTTGGTGCTTTCTCCGCACCCTGCCGGAGCTTGGTGCTCTGTCCGCCCCGTGCCGGCGCTTGGTGCTCTGTCGGCCCCCCCCCCTCCGGCGCTTGGGGCTCCGTCTGGCCCCCCCGCCCCCCCCGGCGCTTGGTTCTTTGTCCGCCCCCCCCCGGCGCTTGGCGGTGCTCCGTCCGCCCCCCCCCCCACGGCGCTTGGTACTCTGTCGGACCCCCCCGCCGGCGCTTGGTCCTTTCTCCGCACCCTGCCGGCGCTTGGTGATCTATCCAACCCCTGCCGGCTCTTGGTGATCTGTCGGCCCCCCCCCTGCCGGCGCTCGGTGCTCTGTCCAACCCCTGCCGGCGCTTGGTGCTTTGTTGGCGCCCCCCCTGCCGGCGCCTGGTTCTCTCTCCGCCCCCTGCCGGCGCTTGGTGCTCTGTCCGCACCCTGCCGGCGCTTGGTGCTTTCTCCGCACCCTGCCGGCGCTTGGTGCTCTGTCCGCCCCCCCCCCGGCGCTTGGTGCTCTGTCCGCCCCCTGCCGGCGCTTGGTGCTCTGTCGGCCCCCCCCTGGCGCTTGGTGCTCTGTCCCTATCCTGCTGGCGCTTGGTTCTTTGTCCGCTCCCCCTCCCCGGCGCTTGGTGGTGCTCTGTCCAATCCCTGCCGGCGCTTGGTGCTCTGTCTGCCTCCTGCCGGCGCTTGGTGTTCTGTCGGCCCCCCCCCACCGGCGCTTGGTGCTCTGTCGGCCCCCCCCCCCACCGGCGCTTGGGGCCCCGTCCGGCCCCCCCGCCCCCCCCGGCGCTTGGTTCTTTGTCCGCCCCCCCCCCCTCCCCCCGGCGCTTGGTGGTGCTCCGTCCGCCCCCCCCCCCCCCCACGGCGCTTGGTACTTTGTCGGACCCCCCCGCCGGCGCTTGGTCCTTTCTCCGCACCCTGCCGGCGCTTGGTGCTCTGTCCGCACCCTGCCGGCGCTTGGTGCTTTCTCCGCACCCTGCCGGCGCTTGGTGCTTTCTCCGCACCCTGCCGGCGCTTGGTGCTCTGTCCGCACCCTGCCGGCGCTTGGTGCTCCGTACGCCCCCCCCCCCCCGCCGGCGCTTGGTGCTCTGTCGGCCCCTCCCCGCGCTTGGTGCTCCGTACGCCCCCCCGGCGCTTGGTGCTTTGTCCGCCTGCTCTCACCCCGGCGCTGGGTGGTGCTCCGTCCGCCCCCCCCCCTCCCCAGCGCTTGGTGGTGCTCCGCCCCCCCCCCCCCCCCCCGGCACTTGGTGCTCTGTCGGCCCCCCCCCCCCCCTAGCGCTTGGGGCTCTCTCCGCCCCCCCCCGCCCCCCCCCGGGCGCTTTGCACTCTCCCCTTTCCTTTTTTTCAAGTTTTTTTTAAATTAATTTTTACGCTCCCACCGCCTCCTTCTGCTCCCTTGCCTTGGTTCTGCTTTTCTCCGAGATTTTTGGATTTCTTGATCAGTACTGTGCAGATTGATCTCTTTGATGCCTGAATGGTTTCACACTTCCACACTGCCCTACACCACTCATGTGTTTCTGTGATTAGAGCCAAAAAAAAAACCTCATTGCCCAAATTCTTCCTTTTCATTTGGTTTTATTGAAGCTTCTATGACCACATAGGGCGTGTAAATCTTCTTACAAATGTTTAGAACTCCTAGCGTGTTTGTTTGTTTGTTTGTTTTAAGATATTTTAAAACATTTCACGCTTTTTTTTTCTCCTGTTTATTTCTTTGGGAGGGCTTTCCCAGTCTTTCTTCTAATCTTCTAGCTAAGGCAGCTGGCTGCTTTTTTTTTTTCTTCTTTTTTTCTGGGAAGGAATTAAAGAAGAATAAAGTTGAAAAGAAGCAAAAAATAGTATTAATCGGTATAATTAATAATCTGGGTGGAGCTGCAGCAAAAAAGCAGACAAGGGAGGGAAGAGGGATGACACCTGGGTACAAGCTAGTAGCATCGCTAGTCGGTCGAGGGAAGTGATTGTCCCAATCTACTCTGTGCTGGTACAGCTTCGCCTCGAGTACTGTGTGCAGCTCTCATCGCAGTCTACAACTTCCTCATGAGGGGAAGTGGAGAGGCAGGTGACCTGTTCTCCGTAATCACCAGTGATAGGACCCGCGGGAACGGCGTTAAGCTGAGGCAGGGGAAGTTCAGGCTGGACATCACAAAGAGGTTCTCCACCGAGAGGGTGGTTGCAGACTGGAGCAGGCTCCCCAGTGTGCAAGCCAAATATGAAGCCAAGCCAGGCTTTGTCATACGGAGTCTGGGGTACATGCAGCCCACTCATATTACCACTATTTATGCCCCCCCCGCCAAATTCAATCCTAAAACTTCTTTGAAAACACTATTTCGCAGTATGTAGCCCAGCACTGAATGTTCCTCCTGCAAGTTTTTCCAGCGTCCTGCTGTATTTCCTCAAAACCAAAAGTTTTCTCCTCCTTAGGAGCTTATTCCTAGATGTTTGGTTTTCTAATAATCCCCTCATCCATGTGGACAAAGCTCTACCTTGGTGATTATTTTCCAACAATAGTACCAAGATCTGTGGCGCAAGCGCTGCTCTGTTTGAACAGCAGCCATCATGCTGTTCTATACTCAGAAAATATTGCAGGGGGAACTGAGATAAGGGCTGGCTGTGAACCAAGAATGTCAGCACAAGCAGCGGCTGGCTTATTTCCTTGATTTTTTTCAAATTCAGCTTCTTGCTGGGCTGGAGACTGTTTGGGGAGGGTGTCATGTCACACATCTCAACTCCCTTTGAGCTTTGAGTGCTGATAGGCAATACATTTCTTTTAATTTCTTTCAATATTTCATGTCAATATAAACTTCTGTCTTTCTATTTTCTCTTTCTCCTTTTCCTTCTCTTTTTTACTTCTTTCTTTCTTCATTTTTTTTTCTTCTATCTCCTTCAACCTTTCTCCCATCCTTTCACCCTTCCTCCATTCCCCTCCATCAGACCACAAGCCCTCTCCCCAACCACGGTTTCCCCATGTCCCCTCCAGATCCCCACAAGTCCTCAGACCCGGGGGGCTTTGCTGGCACCCCAACACTCAACCCTCTTCTTGCTATTGCATCATGCTCCAGCAGTTGTTGCCAGAGAACAAGACAGGTGGATGTGATCAATGAATCCTGATACTTCCTTGACGGCCATGGAGAAAGAAGGCTGTGAAAATACTCACCCCGAGCAAGAAGTGCTGAACCCTCCAAGAGATGAAGAAAATCAATATAAATGGGGTAATGCTGGGGGAAAGTGAGATCTGGCTCAGGTGGGGCACTGGTGGGATGGGCACCAGCCAGGGTGTTTTGGTGGGGGGACACAGACTCTGAATTTTACCATGTAGCCACCTCTTAATCACCTGGAGGACCTCAAAGAAGGGAGCTCCTATCCCAAGGGGGAGGCTTATAGGATCAACCATGGATCCAGCAGAAAAAGGGCAAATGGGGGGTGGAAAGACCCAGCCCACATCTCCTGCTCTCTTCTCCACCAGAATCCAGCCCCCATTGGATGGGAAGGAAATGTCATCGTGTACAACAGCTCCTGGCTCCGCTGTGTGTGTTGCTGATTGTCCTTGTCCTCGCTCTGCTGGTGGCCTTGATTGGTGAGTCCCACTGGAGCATCCCCACGGCAGGGAGATGGGCCAGGGAGCTGTTTCAGGGGTGGAGTGGGGAATTCCAGGATTTTCCTAGCAGGATGAGAGGCCCCCCAAGCATAGCACTGAACCTGTTTCATGGGCACGCCCTTTTGTCCCCTCAACCAGGCTCTACTCAGCCTTTCCAAGTGGATGCCCCACCTTGGCGCATCCCAGCCCCCCTACATTTGCTGGAGGGGAATACATATAGTTTAAAAAATGTTATTTTTCTACCTTTTTTTGTTTTTGTTTTTTTGTTTTTTGTTTTTTGTTTTTTTGTGGCTATCCATGCATCTCACCTGCTTGGTTTTCTCCTTCTACAGTTGTGTGTCTGCAGTCTCGCTCATCACATCCCCAATTCTCCCACGTGTGCCCAGACAAATGGATCGGCTTCCAAAGCAAGTGCTACTATTTCTCAGGAAATACAAGTGACTGGAACACCAGCTTGGAGAAGTGCAAGGCCTTGGAAGCCTCCCTGACCTCCATAGACAGCCTGGAGGAACTGGTGAGAACTGGGCACAAGCCCCAGCGCCGGTTCTGGTGTGGAATATGTGTGGGACTAGACTAAAATCCCGTTTCCCCCCCAAATTTCACCCACTGCCAAAGCCAGGAGAAGATGCCCTGGGGAAAGCACCAGCCTGGGCTGGGGAATGAGCAATATCACATTATTTTCTCCAAAACTCCCTCCCTGCGTCCAGATGGGTGCTGTCCTGAGCTTTGTCCTCAAGGGGCTTCTTTTTTTCTGTTTAACTGTAGGATTGTAGAATGTAATCACCTTCCTATTGCAGGGTGCTCTGCAGGCTGGAGGCAGAACCTGGCTGAGTTTTGTTTTGGGAAGATGGGATCACCTAAAACCCGATTTACTTTATTTCATTTTTTTTTCTCCTCTAAAGGCATTCATCAGGCACTGCAAGGGCCAAGGAAACCACTGGTTCGGGCTGCACAAGGAAGTCAATGGACAGTGGAGGTGGACCAACGGCACAGCCTTCAACAACGGGTCAGTCCCTCTGCCTGCTGGGGTTAGGTGCTTTGGGTTGGCAATTAGGCCAGGAGTTCTTATAGGGTCTGGGATGGCCTCTTTTGGGATGGGGACAATCTCCTGCCACCGCACCGCTGGTTCTTCACAGGAGGCTTGGTGTGGACTAAGGATGCCGAGCTCTGAACCCCTATTAAACCTTGAACACTGCCCCTTGTGACCTTCCCAGGAGAGGAAACCCCATCTTTCCTTCCAGTTTTTAGGGTAGTTTTCCTACTTTCTTCCCTTCTGCTCACTCCTGAGTGTGTCTGCATTGCAGGTTTGAGGTGCGGGGAGGTGGCCCTTGTGCATACCTAAACCAGGAGATCAGCTCAGCCCTCTGCCACACGGAGAAATACTGGATCTGCAGCAGGCCCAACAACTACGTCCTCTGGAGGCAAAAGATTTACCCTGAGTAAAAGATCCCGTAAACATAAAGCTCATGATAGTGACAGAAAAATGGTAAATCTTATTTAGGTCTGCTTCTTTGCTACAACAGTATTGCTGAGTGTCCTTTCTGCTCAGATTCATGCAGGCTCTGTCAATCTTTTGTACTGAAGTCAGCAACATTCCTGTTTCTCTCTCTGCTTCTGCAGCAGAAAGTCATGTTTTATTTTTTTTCTACATTTGCATAACGGCATGTTTGTAGTAACGAATTTGAAACCTGTAAATCTGATGTGCTATGGAAATATGCTGTTATGCTATTCTATTTTGCACTTCCCATTGGAAGGAGGACAAGGAACGATTGGAACAGATAATGTCTGGATGTGTGTATCTGGATGGATTTTTTAATAAAAAAAATAAAAATTGGAAGCTAATTGAAACAGAGCCTACACTAATACTCTTGGCTGTGCTTGGTTGGGTTCAAACCCTGAAATTCCTTGCAGAGCCGTAACAAGGAGGGTTGGCTTCAACCCAAATATTAGCAGCAAGCATCCTGCAGGATGGGCTTTTCAGGGTGGGCACCATACAGGTCTCTGTCTCCTGCAGTCTTTGAAAGGAGATGGAAGGGTTCTGTCTGGCAAACCCACTTGTATTTGCTCTCACAGCCATCGTCTTCCAGCCCCTTCTCTACAAAGGTCACGCAGCCGTTCTCCACACTCCCAAGGGAACCAAACCTGCAAACCAAAATTGTCAGCGCTCAAAAGCAGCTCCTTTCTCTCTTGGGAGAGGGGACAATAGGAGCTTCTCCCCCAGCCTGCCTCACTGGGCTCCAGGTGGTTTCTTGCTGCGGGCTTGCCCAGATGCCCATGCAGATTGCTGTGCTTGCACTACCATTTGGCTCCTTCCTCCACTGGAGCATGCCCAGGGTGTTAAAACCACATTGGCTGCATAGGTGTGATATCTTAAGTTGCAGTGCTCTGTACAACCAACTTTTGGGCTATAAAGCCTTTGTGGGGGATTACAAAGCTGATGTGGACACCAAATATTGGAGATTTGGGGGCTGAAGTGGAGCAAAGCTGCTCTGCACACAGCGGGTTGCAGCTGTACTCACGTGGTGGCATCGAAGGAGGAGTTGTCCACCCATTTCCATATGTAGTTGGATGCCTTTAATCCGATCCACACCGTTAGCTTGTCCTGGCGGATGATCTCACGTAAGTGCTCCTGGGAAATGGGAGAGGAGTGGTGGCTTCCAGGGGCCTTCAGCAACAGGCTCGTTGGGGTGCAAAGCTGGCTTTTTGAACCCGTTTGGTTCATCCTCAAAGAGACAGGCCCAAACCATGACCTGTGCCATGGGAGCTGCCTCGCTTAGTGGGTGGAAAGAGCTTAAAATCAGAGCCTGAGACACCGGAGGCTCCCCCCGAGCTCTTTGTCCTTCTTTCCTTTCGTGCCAAAGGTGGGAAGGGGCCTCCAAAGCCCTTTAGGTGGTGATTCAGCCCTGTTCCGATCTCTTAGCAGGTGGTTGCTTGGAGCTACCAAGCCTCCTGCCACCAACAAGAAGCTCCAAGGCAGTTTTTGCCCCTATACCCACCAAAACCGAGGGCTTTTGGGTCCTTTTCAAGCCTTTTACACTCTGCACTTACCATATCGGTGGTGTTTCGGAGCACGGCCAGATGGGACCCCCGACTTTCGCAGTCTTTTTTGCCTTCCATCCAAGTCCCAGTCGATTTGGGAACCTGGTAGCACTGGTCCCCCAAAAGCTGCCAAGACTGGGGGCACAGCTTGCAGCCCCCATGGCCTGGAGAGGAGACGGAGCTGTGAGACACCCCAACAAGTGCTCGAGGTCTCGCTCAAACCAGCCAAGAGGCTCCGGGGAGGGAGCTCTCTCCCCTCCCAAATTTTTCCTGCCCGCTTTCCCCACCCATCCACCACAAGGAGGACACAGTGGGGTGAGCATGGTGAAGGTGGAGAGGTGCCTCCTCCTCCCGGAGGCCCACAGAAGATGGAGATGATCAGCAAAACGAGCTCTTCCTCGCCATGCTCATTGACACCGAGCTGGGCTCACAGCCCCCCAGGGACACTCATCCCACCCCAGGTTCACCCCCGGGGAAAGGGGTTACCTGCGGAGCCGTTCCAGCGGCAGACGTAGCGCAGCAGGGAGGGAATCATGCACACCTCTGTCCTGCTCCTTCCCCCGGCCTCGCTCTTGTTCTGCAGAGTGTTGGGAGGTGTCGGCGTCTTCTGAAAAACTTGGAGGCAAAATTTTGGGGTGAGACAGGCTGTTTGGGGGTAATGTCGTGAAAATCAAGCAGGGCTTATATGGTTTCCTGATCTATTGTGCAAACTGTTTTTCTGGTCATGATTGCACCCAACTTTTGGAATAGCATAAAAATGTTGCTTGTGTCCACCACCCTTATTTTAAAAGCCTTTTTTTTGTGTATGTTTTTCTGTGTTTTTGTTGTTGTTTTATTTGTTTGTTTGTTTGTTTTGAGAGGGGATTTACTCTTGTTGGATGCATCCTGTGGCATCTACATGGTTCCTGGGATAAAACCCTGTCCTCCCCTTGGCAAAGAAAAAAATAAAAAACCAACAAAGTACACTTTTCCTTGTGATCGTTTGGGTTTTAGATGTGTTTTCGAGTGGGTTTTACTTACCCTGCACACTGAGCACCACCACCAGCACCAGCAGCACCAGGCAGCCCAGCCCGCTCAGCTTCAGAAAGACTCCGTGCCACCGTGGGCATGCGGCGGGAGCTGAAAGAGTCCGTGGTTTTGTTCAGAAAGTGCTTTCTTGTAAAATAAAATTAAAATACAATGAAATGAAATGAAATAATATGAAATAAACCAATAATATTAATATAAAAATGTAATAAAATAATAAGAAAAGTAAAGAAAGAAATGAAACGAAACGAAACGAAAAGAGAGCCCATATGTTTGAGCAGAAGTTGACAGATGCTTTGCTACCTCCATAATCACACAAAAACAAGTGAAAACCCAACGATCACAACCTTCTCTTTGCATTTCCCACCCCAGGACCCTCCTCACATGGGTCCCACTGCTCACCATCGTGCAGCTTTGGCTGGAGCAAAGCCTCCAGGACCTTGGAGGGGATGGGGAGCAGCTGGGCTGCGGCTTCCCAGTTGCACCAGTGGGTCCCGGTGGGGAAGGAGTCCCGGTGGCAGGCTTTGCTCCTGTTGGAGGCTTGCTGCTGAGGTTGGGCTCAGAAGCGAGGCTGTCACCTCTGAGTGCTCTGGGAGGCAGTGGGGGTCCTCAAGAGCAGGGGGGACAGACCCAAACTCTTGGGAAACTGGCCTCATTTAGAGCAGATGGCAGCTGGTGGGACTCGGGTCCCTCCACACTTCCTCTCCACCAGGGTCCTGGGTGTGTTTTGCCAAGCTTTGACTTCCAACGGCTTGCGTTAGGGCTGATTTTTGCTGTGGGGAGAGCAGCCCCAGCAGTGAAATCATTCAAGCTCTGGCCATTTGCAAGCTTCCTTTGCCCCGTCCTTCCTTCTTTCCTTCCTTCCTTTCACTGCCTTCCTTCCTTTCACTGCCAAGACTCAAGCGGACCCAAACGCCAGCTCTTCCTGGAGCTCGCCGTGAGCGCCCACCACCCAAAATCACACTTACTGTGATGCCTCTCAGCAGGTGAAGAGCCCCCTCTCCGGGCTGCCTTAAATCGGCGTACATAATTTCGCCAGCCATGGTCAGCTTGCCCGCCCACAGAAGCGTCCCAGGAGTGACAACGTCCCCGGGCAACCTTTGTGTTATGACCAACCTTCTTGCGCCTGCGTCCAGTGCCAGGAAATGGCTTTTTTTAGTCTTCTTCTTTGTGTGTGTGTGTGTTTTTTTTTTTTTTAATAGATACATAGATATGTGCTACAGACTTTCCTTTCACAGAATCATCTAGGTTGGAAGAGACCTTCCAGATCACCTAGTCCAACCTCTGACCTAAAACTAACAAGTCCTTCACTAAACCATATCCCTAAGCTCAACACCTAAATGTCTTTTAAAGACCTCCAGCGATGGTGGTCCCTTTCAGTCGAAGGATGGCAGGTAGGCAGACAGCCTCAAGGCAGGAGGAGGTCGCACCTCTGGAGGTGCAGAAACACCTTCTGTCTTTAATGACCACAGCAAGCACTGCGGTGCTGAGCTACCAGGAGAGTAGAGAGGTGACAAAAGACAAAATAAAAGCCCTTCAATATATATATTGAAAAAAAATATATATATATTTTTTAATGGGGGCAGGCCAATGCATACCAGCAGGTAGTCGGGGAAGGAGGAGAAAGGTGGTATTTGGTGTGTCTTCCCTGGAATACGGCTTGGGCATCAATTGCGTTTAACCCAAAAGCTGGAAGGGGATGGTTTTGATTCCAATTTATTGCTTTTTCTTCCATGCCAAGTAATTTATCCTGTAACTTTTGCACCAGAAGAGGCAAAGAGTTTTTTTTTTTTTCCCTTGCTTATTTTCTGCAGCAAAATAAATATACATTATCTTGATGTTTAATTTCATTTTCTCATGCCAGTGTGACCTAGCCTCTGCTGCATGGAGCAGCTGGCACTTCCTAGGACTGGGGAAAAAGCACCACCAATCCATTTTGCTGTTTGTTGTTATTCTACCTTCAGATCTCATTGACTTCATGGAAAGTTTTGTACTCCATTTTCTGTGGTGAGCAGAGGCAGGCCCCCTTTTACATTTCCTTCACGGTGAGAAAAAAAGGTGTCAAAAAAAAACACATCACCACCACCACTAATAAAAAAAAAAAAAAAAAGGCTGCACAAAGACTCTGCCTCCATCCTGACCATAGCTTGCAAAACTTAAATTTTATTTTATTTATTTATTTTTTTTTGTAAAAATCTGCATCCAGAGAACTTAATTGCAAGACATTTATTTTGGATAGCCTGGTTACAAAAACTTCCTATTTGAAGAAGTTCTTCCCAGAGATGAAGAAAAACAATATAAATGGGATAATGCTGGGGGAAAGCAAGATCTGGCTCTGGTGGTCTGTTGGTCAGATGGGCACTGGCCAGGGTTTTTGGGTGGGTGAGGACAGACTCTGAATTTTACCATGCAGCCACCTCTAAATCCAGCTGGAGGTCCTCAAACAAGTGCAGGTGCCTTCAAAAGACACGCATCAGCCCTGCATGCTCTCCCCATCCTCCCATGCTCCCTCAGAGCTACAAACCTTGCTGCAACCGATTCCTTAGCATTCTTCCTACAGGACTCTCGGTAGGCACTGTCCCAGGGATATCCCCCTGTCCCCTGGGAACCTTATTGCCCATTTTTCCTATTCCCCTTAAGTGTGGTGGTACAGAAATTGACCTCCTATGGGGTAGTACACACCAACGTTATGATTCTAGAAAATGGGGGTGTACTGCGGAGTACTTTGCCATGCAAGGGGGTACCGTAGAGCAGAGGTCCCAAAAATGCTTCCTTTCTCTCTCTTTTCTCACACTTCATCCATCTCTAGCCCTCACGGAGCAATGGAACCACCCCTGTGGCATTTCCTGTCCTTGCCCTTGTTCCCAGTTCTGGTGCAAAACCATTTTTGTTCCACGATACTGAGCTTATCAAAGGCAAGCATCCCCTGTAAGACCCCTCTCAGTTTCCCCAGCTTGAGCGACTCTCTGGGACCCCAAGAGCTACTCCTCCCTGCTTCTTCCCCCCGCCAAGCAATCGCCACCCAGGGTATCCTCTCGCCACCACAAACCCATGGTGGGGACGGAGGACTGGACCCCGCTACCTGCATCCCGGAGGGGTCCCGGCCTCTCCGCAGCACCCTGCTTGCATCGCCTGTCCAAGGCCATGTAGCCATCCTCATCCTCCATGGCAGGAGGACACACAGCAGGTGGAGGGGACACGACGGAGTCCGGAGGACAGGAAACCAAAATGCTCAGAGCTGCACCGGTGAAGTGCAAACCAGCGGCGGGGCCGGAGCTTCCTGCCACAGCTCACGGCCATTCAATGCCCCTCTTATATATGGAGTGGTAATTCGTGTTGAGAAAATGGTTGATATTAATAAAGAAGGGGGAGATTTGGGAGTGTGGCCATTGGGGTCGGAAAGCCCCGTGGTTGAGATAACATTAGACTCTTAATGATGAGGCCATCAGGAATGTAAAAGAGTTTAGAGGGAACAAAGAAGGGTGATTCAGGAGACTCCATGCAGTCTCAGGTTTCTTGTTCTCCAGATGGTTCTCTTGTTCTCCAGCTGTTAAGGCATGGATGTTTCTGGGTGTTTGCTGTTGTTATATGCAAAGTTGTTTGACCAATGAAAAGTTGTTTTGAAAAGAACTGCTGTGGGGAGAAGGGTATAAGAGGGGAGCCTGCCCTCAAGATAAAAAAGAAGGCAGCACAATGAAGTTACATCAATAAAGAAGCAGGAAAAAGAAGTAAAGAGGAACAGGCTGGCAGAATGGAGACTGGGACGGGAACAGGCACTTTGATTGCCTCATGAAGATGGGTTCGGCCAGACTCAGCAAACTGCTCAGAGAAGCAAGTACAGAAAGTCGCTGGAAATGGGCGCACCAGTGCTGGAGAGAAACTCAATCTGAGAGAAGCGGACCTGTGCACACAACTGCCTCTCACTGGTAAAAAGTTGCGCATTATGGGGAATCATACGTCCTTAGGAACAAAGACTGTCCTGGTAACCTTACAGCTTATTCTCCTTCTTAACAATCGGACAGTTTATGAGCCTGAAACATGGGACCAAACTGAGGTCAAGGTGTGGGACTCTGCAACTAAAAGTGGCAAGGTTGCAGTGGGATTGCTCGGCACCTGGTGAGCAGTGTCTGAGTCCTTGAAGAGCCCTGTGGGACCACAATCACAAACGTGTGGTTTGCCAGATAGTGAGGGAGCTGGGGGCTCCTTTATTGATCTGACTGGTATGCCATGGGCCCCTCCACTGCTACTGCCATCGAAGGCTTTTGCTGTTGCTCCCCCTGCTGACCTTGACGTGCTTTTTGACCCAGGCCTCATTGGCCTTGAAAAGGAGATGGATATGCTTTTCTTCCATCTGGGAAGAACGGGATACATAAGGCCTGAAGACCGAGTTGCTTGACAACTTAAAGGGAGACATTGTTCAAAAGGAATGGAATATGGAGACTTGTTAGTAACCAAGAAAAGGAGCGGAAAATGGAGACTGTTGAGTTGTGGAACTTGGAGGATTGTTTGTTACCTTTTCTGATTGTCCATATGTATAGGTGTACTTGATTTTAGTAAGTCATGGAACTTAAAGGATTTTTTGTTACCTTTCCTGATTGTACGTATGTATAGGCATAGTCAGGTTTAGTATGTAAAGCAACGTTCTGTATATTTATAATGTTTGATGTTCGTGTGTACGTGTTGGTGGAGCATAGACTTCCCGCACACGCAGCGCTGTTTACTTGCCTTTTATACCTTTTATAGCTTTTATACCTTTTAGAAATATTCGTTTTATAAATATTACAAAATTCAGATTGAATTGAGACCTCATTTGTAACAGCCTCAAGTAGTGCCAGGGGAGGTTCAGGTTGGAAATTAGGAGACATTTCTTTTCAGAAAGAGATGTCAAGCACTGGTACAGTTTGCCCAGGGAAGTGGTGGAGTCACCGTCCCTGGGGGTCTTTAAGAAGAGGTTGGACATGGTTTAGTGGGTGACCTTGGTGGTAGGGGGATGGATTGGCCTCCATTTTATGGGTCTTTTCTTGCCTGGATGACTGATCCGTTGAATATCTGAAGTGAAACTAGACAAGGGGCCACAAATGCTCCGCCTCCCTTCTGCAGTTTCCTGAAACAGAACACAGTTGTGGTTTTCTTGCTCAGTACTGTGGAAATTTAACTCTTTGCTGCCCAAATGGTTTCATCCTCCTTCTCCCAGCACTTTTTTACCCATCAGATCCATCCCTTGTGCTCCTGGCAGGGTCCTTCAGGCTCCCCAAATGTGCAGAGACTCAGCTGCATCGTATGGGGCTTGATGTCCTTTGGGACGTGGAGTCCTGCTACCAAAACCGTGGCACGTAAACCCACGACAGTTGGAAACAGGCTCCCCCTTCCCCCCAACTGTTTGTTTGCCCATCCCAAGGGGGAAAAATCATCTTGATCTCCTGGAAGTCCTCCTTGCCCTATCTCCCCTTTGCCCTCTGCACCCACAAGAAAACAAACAAACAAACAAAAAGATAATCCTATTTTGAGGAGACAAAAGGTTATTATTAGCAGACAACCAGAACTCAAACACCCTCAGAAACTTCAGTTTTGCCCCAGGAAGAGGTGAGTCAAAGGCACATTACCAAGGCCCCCACTTTGCATGCAAGGCTTTGCAAGCCAGCTCACACACAAAAACGTACTGGTGCTTTCAGGGTTAATGCGGTAGGTGCAGCATTACTCCTCCTGGGCGCCTAATTTCCTCCCACTCGTCTTCCCACTGCCGTTTTGCAATAAAAAGAACAGAGGGCGGGTGCTGTCAGGAAAACTTTTTTTTTTACCCATGTTCAAGTTGCAGCCACTGAGGTTTTTCAGTTCTGAAGCCTTACTATTTAAGACAGGATTTGTTTAATATCTTCAGGTATTCCTACTGCAAGTGCTCTTCCGTAGGATCACAGGCTGAGTGATACCACTCCCTCGCTGCTACATGACACTGCTGCAGGAGCAGGATAACACAAGCAGTGTTCCTTCTCTCATTCCTTAAATTGGAGCACCAGCAAGAAGACGCCAGGAGTAGACACACTGCTCTTAGGTTAAGTCCACATCTGAGCAGCAAAATTTGGGGCCGGCTGAGCAAGCAACGCTTGGCTAGGGGCTGAAATGGGGAGGGAAGGAGCAGCCAGCCAGGGCAGGTTTCCATCTTTTTCTTTTTTTTTTTTTTTTTTTTTTTTTTTAATTCTCTTCATGTTGTCTCCCTTTCTTTAATGCCAAAAACGTGCACACAGTTAGCTTCCACACCACTCGTTTGTTTCTGTGAGTAGAACCAAAAAAAAAAACCCACGTTCCCAAATTCTTCCTTTGGCTTTATTGAAGCTTCTGCTACCACAAGGGGTGTGTGAAACTTGCAGATGTTTAGAACTCCTAGTTTTTTTTTTTTTTTTTTTTTTTTTTAATATTTCTATCTGTTTGTTTGTTTGTTTTGTTTTGTTTTTCTGTTTGTTTCTTTGGGAGGGCTTTCCCAGTCTCTCTTCTAGGTAAGGCTGTTTTCTTTGTGCTTTTTTTGGGGAGGGAATGGAGGGAATGAAAATAAGAATAATGGTGAAATGAAGCAAAAAAAATAAACAGGATTAATAATCTGGGAGGAGCTGCAGGAAAAAAAGCAGATGGTGGGACCTTATGGCTCCCTACAACTACCTGAAAGGAAGGGGTGGGAGCTGGGGTTCGGCCCCTTCTCACAGATAACTAGGGATAGGACCTGAAGGAATGACCTCAGGTAGCACCAGGGGAGGTTCAGGCTGGAAATGAGGAGACATTTCTTCTCAGAATGAGCGGTCAGGCCTTGGGACGGGTTGCCCAGGGAGGTGGTGGAGTCACCATCCCTGGGGGTGTTCAGGGAAAGTTTGGACATGGAGCTTGGGGACATGGTTTAGTGGGTGACATTGGTGGGAGGGGGATGGGTGGGTGGAGCTGCTTGCTCCGCCTCCTTCCTACCCAGTAGTTTCCCTGAAATCATGTGATTTTCTTGCTCAGTATGGGGGTGGGGAGGGGGAAATCATGCCCAGTTAACTCTTTGCTGCCCAGATGGTTTCATTCTCCATCCCCCAGCACATTTTTTCCCCATCAGATCCATCCCTCATGCTCCTGGCAGGGTCCTTCAGGCTCCCCAAATGTGCAGAGACTCGGCTGCATCGTATGGGGCTCGATGTCCTTTGGGACGTGGAGTCCTGCTACTGAAACCTTGCCACGTAAACCCACAACAGTTGGAAACAGGCTCCCCCTTCCCCCCAACCATATGTTTGCCCATCCCAAGGGGGAAAAATCATCTTGACCTCCTGGAAGTCGTCCTCACCCCTTCTCCCCTTTGCCCTCTGCACCCACAAGAAAACAAACAAACAAACAAAAAAATAATCCTATTTTGAGGGGACAAATGTATATTTTGAGTGGCAAACCAGACCTCAAACATCCTCAAAAACTTCAGTTTTGCCCCAGGAAGAGGTGAGTCAAAGCCACTTTACCATGGCCCCTACTTTGCGTGCAAACCTTTGCAAGCCAGCTCAGACAATAAAATGTTGTATTGGTGCTTTCACCGCTACTGCAGTACATGCAGCATTACTCCCCCCCTGGGGGCCTTAATCTCCTCCCACTTTCTTCAATAAAAGTAACAGAGGATTGCTTTCCTTCGCCTTTTGTTATCAGGCAAACGTTTATAACCTGTGTTCAAGTGGCAGCCAGTGAGGTTTGAGTCACTTTGCACGTATCAGTCAAGAGAGGCGTTCCTACTGCCACTGTTCTGCAAGACCACAAGATCTTGCACAAGATCAGCAGACTGAGCCATACCCCTCCCCTCGCTCTTAAGTAACACTCCATGCTTCTGTAGCAGCTATTCCTCTCGTTCACTGAATTGCAGCACAAGCAAGACATGAGACACCAGGAGTAGACACACTGCTCTTAGGGTAAGTCCATCTGTGGACTTACTACGTCAGGTGGAGGCAAAAGATTTACCCCAAGTAAAATATCCCATAAACATAATGCTTGTGCCAAAACTAGCACAAAAGCTGGTAAAAACTTACTTAAATCTGCTTCTTTGCAGCAACATTATTAGAATTTCCTTTCTGCTCAGATTCTTGGAGGCCCAGTCAATCTTCTGTACTGTCCAGTAACGAGAGGGATCTGGGAGTTTTAGCTGATAGCAAGGTGAACGAATATGAGCCAGCAGTGTACCCTGGCAGCCAGGAGGGCCAACCATACCCTGGGGTGCATCAAGCACTATATCACTAATCAGTCGAGGGAGTTGATTGTCCCACTCTACTCTGCACTGGGCCGGCCTCCCCTTCGAGTACTGTGTGCAGTTTTGTGCACCACAGCACAAAAAGGACATTAAAGTGTTGGAGAGTGTCCAGAGAAGAGCCACAGAGATGGTGAAGGGCCCAGAGGGGAAGACGTATGAGAAGCTGCTAAGGGCACTAGGCCTGTTCAGGCTCAAAAAGAGGAGGCTGATGGCAGACCTCGTCATGGTCTACAGCTTCCTCCTGAGGTGGAGTGGAGGGACAGGTGCCGATCTCTTCTCTTTAGTGACCAGGGATAGGACCCACGGAATGGTGTCAAGCTGAGGCAGGGGAAGTTCAGGCTGGCCATCAGGAAGAGGTTCTTCACCAAGAGGGTGGTTGCACACTGGAGCAGGCTCCCCAGGGAAGCAGTCACTGCAGCAAGCCTGTTCAGGTCTAAGAAGCATTTTGACTGTGCTCTTAGTCACATGGCATGAATTTTTGGGTAAACCTGTGTGAGGCCTACAGAGTAAGCGAAACTTGATGCTTCTGTTTTATGATTCTGTTCTATGATTCTACTCAAGTCAACAACGGTCCTGCTTCTCTCTCTCATTGTACAGCAGAAAATTGGTTTATTTTTCTACAGATGAAAATGGCATGTTTGTAATACTAAATCTGAAACCTGTGAATCTGATGTGCTACGGAATTACGCTATTTTTTTACTATACATTTCCTGTTGGAAGGAGGACAAAGCAAGAATGGAACAAATACAGTCTGTATGTACATATAGGAATGCTTTTTTTAATAAATAAATAAATAAATAAATAAACCACATGCTAATTTCACCAGTCCATACACTGATAGTCTCAGCTGGGCTTGGTTGGCTTCAAACCCTGAAATTCCTCGCAGAGCTGTAATAAGGAGGGTTGGCTTCACCCCAAATATTTTCAGCAAGCATCCTGCAGTCTGGTCTTTTCGGGGTGGGCACCATACAGCTCTCCGTCTCCTGCAGTCTTTGAAAGGAGATGGAAGGGTTCTGTCTGGCAAACCCACTCCTGGTGGCTCCCACAGCCATCGATCTCCAGCTTCTTGTCTCTGAAGGTCACACAGCCGTTCTCCACACTCTGAAGGGAACCGAACCTGCAAACCAAAACCATCAGTACCCAAAAGCAGCTCCTTTCTCTCTTGGGAGAGGGGGCAATGGGAGCTTCTCCCTCAGCCTGTCTCTCTAGGCTCCAGGTGGCTTCTTGCTGCAGGCTTGCCCAGATGCGCATGCAGATTGCTGTGCTTGCACTACCATCTGGCTCCTTCCTCCACTGGAGCATGCCCAGGGCATTAAAACCACGTTGGCTGCGTAGGCGTGATTAGATGTTGGGTTATAGTGCTTCATACAGCCAACTATTGGGCTGTAAAGCCATTTGGGGGGTTTAAAAAGCTGTTGCAGACACCAAATATTGAAGATATTGGGGCAGAAGTGGAGCAAAGCTGCTCCGCACACTGTGGGTTGCAGCTGTACTCGTGGTGGCATCGAAGGAGGAGTTGTCCACCCATTTCCATGTGTAGTTGGATGCCTTTAATCCGATCCACACCGTTAGCTTGTCCTTGCTGTCCTGCTGGATCCCCTCATTTAAGTGCTCCTGGTGAATGGGAGAGGAGTGTTGGCTTCCAGGGGCCTTCAGCAAGAGGCTCGTTGGGATGCAAAGCTGTCTTTTTGAACCCACTGGGTTAATCCTCAAAGAGATGGGCCCTAAACACCACCCGTGCCTTGGGTGCTGCCTTGCTGCTGCCTTGGGTGTTTAAGAGGTTGGACATGGTGCTAGTGGGTGACCTTGGTGGTAGGGGGACGGATTGGCCTCCATTTTATGGGTCTTTTTCTGCCTTGATGATTCATTCTTTGAATATCTGAAGTGAAACTAGAGAAGGGCCCACAAATGCTCCGAGTCCCTTCTGACCTTTCAGAACACAGTTGTGGTTTTCTTGCTCAGTACTGTGGAAATTTAACTCTTTGCTGCCCAAATGGTTTCATCCTCCTTCTCCCAGCAGTTTTTTCCCCATCAGATCCATCCCTCGTGCTCCTGGCAGGGTCCTTCAGGCTCCCCAAATGTGCAGAGACTCGGCTGCATCGTATGGGGCTCGATGTCCTTTGGGACGTGGAGTCCTGCTACCAAAACCGTGGCACGTAAACCCACGACAGTTGGAAACAGGCTCCCCCTTCCCCCCAACCATATGTTTGCCCATCCCAAGGGGGAAAAATCATCTTGATCTCCTGGAAGTCCTCCTTGCCCCATCTCCCCTTTGCCCTCAGCACCCACAAGGAAACAAACAAACAAACAAACAAACAAACAAAATGAGAATCCTGTTTTGAGGAGACAAAAGGTTATTTTGAGCAGCCAGCTCACCCTCAAACACTTCAAACACCCTGAAAAACTTCAGTTTTGCCCCAGGAAGAGGTGAGTCAAAGGCAAATTACCCCCAATTTGCATGCCAAATCTTTGCAAGCCAGCTCACACACAAAAACGTACTGGTGCTTTCAGGATTAATGCAGCGTTACTCCTCCTGGGCACCTTAAGCTCCTCCCACTGCCGTTTTGCAATAAAAAGAACAGAGGGCGGGTGCTGTCAGGAAAACTTTTTTTTACCCGTGTTCAAGTTGCAGCCCCTGATGTTTTTCAGTTCTGAAGCCTTACTATTTAAGACAGGATTTGTTTAATATCTTCAGGTATTCCTACTGCAAGAGCCCTTCCGTAGGATCCCAGGCTGAGTGATACCACTCCCTCGCTGCTACAGGACACTGCTGCATGAGCAGGATAATACAAGCAGTGTTCCTTCTCTCATTCCTTAAATGGAAGCACAAGCAAGAAGACACCAGGAGTAGACACACTGCTCTTAGGGTGAGTCCATGTTGGAGCAGCAAAATTTGGGGCCGGCTGAGCAAGCAACGCTCGGCTAGGGACTGAAATGGGGAGGGAAGGAGCAGCCAGCCAGGGCAGGTTTCCATCTTTCCCCTCTTCCCCTCCCCCTCTTCCCCTCCTACTTCCCCTCCTACTTCCCCTCCTACTTCCCCTCCCCCTCTTCCCCTCCCCCTCTTCCCCTTCCTTTTTTTCAAGTTTTTTTGTATTAATTTGCACGCTCCCTCCACCTCCTTCTGCTCCCTCTGCCTCCTTCTGTTCCCTTGCCTTGGTTCTGCTTTTCCCCGAGCTTTTTGGTTTTCTTGATCAGTACTGTGGAGATTGATCTCTTTGATGCCTGAATGGTTTCACACTTCCACATCCACACTGCCCCACACCACTCATGTGTTTCTGTGATTAGAGCCAAAAAAACCCCACATTGCCCAAATTCTTCCTTTTCATTTGGCTTTATTGAAGCTTCTGCTACCAAAGGGGTGTGTAAATCTTCTTGCAGATGTTTAGAACTCCTAGTGCTTTTGTCTGTTTGTTTGTTTTAAGATATTTTAAAACATTTCATGCTTTTTTTTCCTCCTGTTTATTTCTTTGGGAGGGCTTTCCCAGTCTTTCTTCTAATCTTCTAGCTAAGGCAGCTGGCTGCTTTCTTTGATTTTTTTTTTGTTTGTTTGTTTTTTCTCCTGGGAGGGAATTAAAGAAGAATAAAGTTGAAAAGAAGCAAAAAATAGTATTAATCGGTAGAATTAATAATCTGTGTGGAGCTGCAGCAAAAAAGCAGACAAGGGAGGGAAGAGGGATGACACGTGGGTACAAGCTAGTAGCATCGCTAGTCGGTGGAGGGAAGTGATTGTCCCAATCTACTCTGTGCTGGTGCAGCTTCACCTCGAGTACTGTGTGCAGTTTTCATCGCAGTCTACAACTTCCTCGCAAGGGGGAGTGGAGAGGCAGGTGACCTGTTCTCCGTAATCACCAGCGATAGGACCTGCAGGAATGGTGTTAAGCTGAGGCAGGGGAAGTTTAGCCTTGACATCACGAAGAGGTTCTCCACCAAGGTGGGTGGTTGCAGACTGGAGCAGGCTCCCCAGTGTGCAAGCCAAATCTGAAGCCAAGCCAGGCTTTGTTGTACAGAGTCTGGGGTACATGCAGCCCACTCGTATTACCACTATTTATCCCCCCCCCACCAAATTCAATCCTAAAACTTCTTTGAAAACACTATTTCGCAGTATGTCCCCCAGCACTGAATGTTCCTTCTGCAAGTTTTTCCTGCGTGCTGCTGTATTCCCTCAAAACCAAAACGTTTTTTCCTCCTTAGGAGCTTATTCCTAGATGTTTGGTTTTCCAGTAATCCCCTCATCCAGGTGGGCAAAGCCCTTCCTTGTTGATTATTTTCCAACAATAGTACCAAGATCTGTGGCGCAAGCGCTGCTCTGTTTGAACAGCAGCCAGCATGCTGTTCTATACTCTGAAAATAATGCAGGGGGAACTGAGATAAGGGCTGGCTGTGAACCAAGAATGTCAGCACAAGCAGCTGCTGGCTTATTTCCTTGTTTTTTTTCAAGTTCAGCTTCTTGCTGGGCTGGAGACTGTTTGGGGAGGGTGTCATGTCACACATCTCAACTCCCTTTGAGCTTTGAGTGCTGATAGGCAATACATTTCTTTTAATTTCTTTTAGTATTTCATGTCAACATAAACTTCTTTCTCTTTTCTCTTTTTCTTTCTCCTTTTCTTTCTCTTTTTTAGTTCTTTCTTTTTTCATCTTTTTTTTTTCTTCTTTCTCCTTCTCCCTTTCTCCCATCCTTTCACCCTTCCTCCATTCCCCTCCAGCAGACCACAAGCCCTCTCCCCAACCACGGTTTCCCCATGTCCCCTCCAGATCCCCAAAAGTCCTCAGACCTGGGGGGCTTTGCTGGCCCCCCAACACTCAACCCTCTCCTTGCTATCGCAGTGTGGTCAGCCAGTTGCTGCAAGAGGACTGGATGTGTGGATGTGATCAGTGAGACCTGATACTTCCTTGACGGCCATGGAGAAAGAAGTCTGGGAAAATACTCACCCCGAGCAAGAAGTGCTGAACCCTCCAAGAGATGAAAAAAATAAATGGGGTAATGCTGTGGGAAGGCAAGATCTGGCTTCGGTGGGGCACTGGTGGGATGGGCACCGGCCATGGTTTTTAGGTGGGGGGAGGACAGGCCATGAATTTTACCATGTAGCCACCTCTAAATCCATCTGGAGGGCCTCAAAGAAGGGCGCTCCTATCCCAAGGGGGAGGGCTATAGGATCAACCATGGATCCAGCAGAAAAAGGGCAAATGGGGGGTGGAAAGACCCAGCCCACATCTCCTGCTCTCTTCTCCACCAGGCTCCAGCCCCCATGGGATGGGAAGGAAATGTCATCGTGTACAAAAGCTCCTGGCTCCCCTGTGTGTGGTGCTGAGTGTACTTGTCGTCATTCTGGTGGTGGCCTTGGTTGGTGAGTCCCACTGGAGCATCCCCATGGCAGAGAGATTGGCCAGGGAGCTGTTTCAGGTGTGGAGAGGTGAATTCCAGGATTTTCCAAGCAAGATGAGAAGCCCCCAAGCATAGCACTGGGCCTGCTTCATGGGCACCCCCTTTTGTCCCCTCAAGAGGCTCTACTCAGCCTTTCCAAGCGGATGCCCCATCTTGGCACATCCCTACCCCTCTACATTTGCTGGAGGGGAATACATATAATTTTAAAAAACCTGCTATTTTTCTGCCTTTTTTTTTTTTTTGTGTGTGTGACTGTCCATGCATCTCACCTGCTCGGTTTTCTCCTTTTACAGTTGTGCAGCTGCAGTCTCGCTCATCACATCCCCAATTCTCCCACATGTGCCCAGACACGTGGATCGGCTTCCAAAGCAAGTGCTACTATTTCTCAGAGAATGAAAGCAACTGGAACACCAGCTTGGAGAAGTGCAAGGCCATGGAAGCCTCCCTGACCTCCATAGACAGCCTGGAGGAACTGGTGAGAACTGGGCACGAGCCCCACTGCCCGCTCTGGTGTGGAAAATGTGTGTGACCAGACCAAAAACCCATTTTCCCCCAAATTTCACCCACTGCCAAAGCCAGGAGAAGATGCCCTGGGGAAAGCACTAGCCCGGGCTGGGGGATGAGCAATATCACATATTTTCTCCAAGACTCCCTCCCTACAACCAGATGGGTGCTGTCCTGAGCTTTGCCCTCAAGGGGCTTCCTTTTTTCTGTTTAACTGTAGGATTGTAGAATCTAATCACCTTCCTATTGCAGGGTGCTCTGCAGGCTGGAGGCAGAACCTGGCTGAGTTGTGTTTTCGGAAGACGGGATCGCCTAAAACCCGATTTATTTTATTTCATTTTTTTTCTCCTCTAAAGGCATTCATCAGGCGCTGCAAGGGCCGAGGAAACCACTGGTTGGGGCTGCACGAGGAAGTCAACGGCCAGTGGAGGTGGACCAATGGCACAGCCTTCAACAACTGGTCAGTCCCTCTGCATGTTGGGGTTGGGTGCTTTGGGTTGGCAATTAGGGCAGGAGTTCTTATAGGGTCTGGGATGGCCTCTTTTGGGATGGGGACATTCTCCTGTCACCGCACCGCTGGTTCTTCACAGGAGGCTTGGTGTGGACCAAGGACGCCGAGCTCTGAACCCCTATTAAACCTTGAACACTGCCCCTTGTGACCTTCCCAGGAGAGGAAACCCCATCTTTCCTTCCAGTTTTTAGGGTAGTTTTCCTACTTTCTTCCCTTCTGCTCACTCCTGAGTGTGTCTGCATTGCAGGTTTGAGGTGCGGGGAGGTGGCCCTTGTGTGTACCTAAACCAGGAGAGGATCAGCTCAGCACTCTGCCAAACGAAGAAATACTGGATCTGCAGCAGGCCCAACAACTACGTCCTCTGGAGGCAAAAGATTTCCCCTGAGTAAAAGATCCCATAAACATACAGCTCATGATAGTGCCACAAAAATTGGTAAAAACTTATTTACGTCTGCGTCTTTGCCACAACAGTATTGCTGAGTGTCCTTTCTGCTCAGATTCTTGCAGGCTCTGTCAATCTTTTGTACTGAAGTGAGCAACATTGCTGTTTCTCTCTCTGCTTCTACAGCAGAAAATAGTGTTTTATTTTTTTCTACATTTGCAAACGGCATGTTTGTAATAATGAATTTGAAACCTGTGAATCTGATGTGCTATGGAATTATGCTATTATGCTATTATACTTTACACTACCTGTTGGAAGGAGGAGAAGGAACAATTGGAACAGATAATGTCTGGATGTGCATATCTGGATGGATATTTTAATAAAAAAATAAAAATTTTTGCTAAAAAAGCTAATTGAAACAGAGCCTACACTAATACTCTTGGCTGTGCTTGGTTGGGTTCAAACCCTGAAATTCCTCACAGAGCCGTAACGAGGAGG
The DNA here is from genome assembly GCF_047663525.1 of Anas platyrhynchos. Classification (NCBI taxonomy): domain Eukaryota; kingdom Metazoa; phylum Chordata; class Aves; order Anseriformes; family Anatidae; genus Anas; species Anas platyrhynchos. The sequence goes on from NC_092603.1 coordinate 1,141,023, forward strand.
GTTGCCTTCACCCCAAATATTAGCAGCAAGCGTACTGCAGGCTGGGCATTTCGGGGTGGGTACTGCACAACTCTCCATCTCCTGCAGTCTTTGAAAGGAGATGGAAGGGTTCTGTCTGGCAAACCCACTTGTGGTTGCTCTCACAGCCATCGTCTTCCAGCCAGTTGCCTACAAAGGTCACGCAGCCGTTCTCCACACTCTGAAGGGAACCAAACCTGCAAACCAAAACCATCAGCACTCAAAAGCAGCTCCTTTTGCTCTTGGGTGAGGGGGCAATGGGAGCTTCTCCCCCAGCCTGTCTCTCTAGGCTCCAGGTGGCTTCTTGCTGCGGGGTTGCCCAGATGCGCGTGCAGATTGCTGTGCTTGCACTACCATCTCGCTCCTTCCTCCACTGGAGCATGCCCAGGGCATTAAAACCACGTTGGCTGCATAGGTGTGATGAGATGGTGGGTTACAGTGCTCAGTACAGCCAACTTTCAGGCTGCAAAGCCTTACTGGGGCATTGCAATACTGTTGTGGACACCAAAATATTGGAGATCTTAGGGGTGCAAAGCTGCTCTGCACACAGCGGGTTGCAGCTGTACTCACGTGGTGGCGTCAAAGGAGGAGTTGTCCACCCATTTCCATATGTAGTTCGATGCCTTTAATCCGATCCACACCGTTAGCTTGTCCCAGCGGATGATCTCACTTAAGTGCTCCTGGGAAATGGGAGAGGAGTGTTGGCTTCCAGGGGCCTTCAGCAAGAGGCTCGTTGGGATGCAAAGCTGTCTTTTTGAACCCACTGGGTTAATCCTCAAAGAGATGGGCCCTAAACACCACCCGTGCCTTGGGTGCTGCCTCGCTCAGTGGGTGAAAGAGCTTAAAATCAGAGCCTGAGACACCGGAGGCTCCCCCCGAGCTCTGTGTCCTTCTTTCCTTCTGTGCCAAAGGTGGGAAGAAGTCTCCAAAGCCCTTTAGGAAGAGATTCAGCCCTGTTCCCACCTCTTAGCAGGTGGTGGCTTGGAGCTACCAAGCCTCCCGCCACCAACCAGAAGCTCCGGGGCAGTTTTTGCCCCTCTACCCACCAAAACGAAGGTTTTTTGGATCTTTTTCAGGCCTTTTACACTCTGCACTTACCATATCAGTGGGGTTTCGGAGCACGGCCAGATGGGACCCCCGACTTTCGCAGTCTTTTCTGCCTTCCATCCAAGTCCCAGTCGATTTGGAAACCTGGTAGCACTGGTCCCCCAAAAGCTGCCAAGACTGGGGGCACAGCTTGCAGCCCCCGTGGCCTGGAGAGGAGACGGAGCCGTGAGACACCCCAAAAGTGCTCGAGGTCTCGCTCAAACCAGCCAAGAGGCACTGGAGAGGGAGCTCTCTCCCCTCCCAAATTTTTCCTGCCCGCTTTCCCCACCCATCCACCACATGGAGGACACGGTGGGGTGAGCATGGTGAAGGTGGAGAGGTGCCTCCTTCTCCCGGAGGCCCACAGAAGATGGAGATGATCAGCAAAACAAGCTCTTCCTTGCCATGCTCATCAACACTGAGCCGGGCTTGCAGCCCCCTGGGGGCACCCATCCCACCCCAGGGACCCTCCCACGGAAGGGGTTACCTGAGGAGCCGTTCCAGCGGCAGAAGTAGCGCAGCAGGGAGGGAATCACGCACATCTCCATCCTGCTCCTTCCCCCGGCCTCGCTCTTGTTCTGCAGAGCGTTGGGAGGAGTCGGCGTCTTCTGAAAAACTTGGAGGCAAAATTTTGGGGTGAGACTGAGGCTGTTTGTGTGCTTCACCGTGAAAACCAAGCAGGGCTTAGTTGGGTTTCCCGATCTATTGTGCAAACTCTTTTTCTGATCATGATTGCACCCAACTTTTGGAATAGCATAAAAATGTTGCTTGTGTCCACCACCCTTGCTTTAAAAGCCTTTTTTGTGTGTGTGTGTGTATGTTTTTATGTGTTTTTGTATTGTTTTATTTGTTTGTTTGTTTGTTTTGAGAGGGAATTTACTCTTGCTGGATGTGTCCCGTGGCATCTACATGGTTCCTGGGATAAAACCCTGTCCTCCCCTTGGCGAAGAAAAAAAAAAACAAAAAACAACAAACAAAGTACACTTTCCCTTTTGATCTCTTGGGTTTTAGATGTGTTTTCACACAGGTTTTACTTACCCTGCACACTGAGCACCGCCACCAGCACCAGCAGCACCAGGTAGCCCAGCCCACTCAGCTTCAGAAAGACTCTGTGCCACCGTGGGCACACGGCGGGAGCTGAAAGAATCCGTGGTTTTGTTCAGAAAGTGCTTTCTTGTAAAATAAAATTAAAATACAATTTAATAAAATTAAAATAAAATAAAATAAAATAAAATAAAATAAAATAAAATAAAATAAAATAAAGCCCCTCTGATTGAGCAAAAGTTGACAGATGCTTTGCTACCTCCACACACACACACAAAAAAGTGAAAACCCAACGGTCACAACCTTCTCTTTGCATCTCCCACCCCAGGACCCTCCTCGCGTGGGTCCCGCTGCTCGCCGTTGTGCAGCTTTGGCTGGAGCAAAGCCTCCAGGAGCTTGGAGGGGATGCGGGGACAGATCCAAACTCTTGTGAAATTGGCCTCATTTAGAGCAGGTGGTGGCCGGTGGGACCCGTGTCCCTCCACAGCTCCTCTCCACCAGGGTCCTGGGCACGTTTCGCCAAGCTTGAACTTCCATCGCCTCATGTCGGAGCTGATTTTTGCTGTGGGGAGAGCAGCCCCAGCAGTGAAATCGTTGAAGCACTGGCCGTTTGCAAGCTTCCTTCTCCCCCGTCCTTCCTTCTTTCCTTCCTTCCTTTCTTTGCCCGCACAAATCGGGATCTATCCCACAACCCAACCGGCAGTTGGCCATGTTTCTTGGCCAAGACACAAGTGGACCAAAGCGCCAGCTCTTCCTGGAGGAAACGAAGCTCGCCATGAGCACCCACCACCCAAAATTGCACTTACTGTGACGCCTCTCAACAGGTGAAGAGCCTTCTCTGGGCTGCCTTAAATCGGTGTAAATAATTTCGCCAGCCATGGTCAGCTTGCCCACCCAGAGAAGCGTCCCAGGAGTGACAACGTCCCCGGGCAACCTTTGCATTATGACCAACCTTCTTGCGCCTGCGTCCAGCACCAGGAAATGGCCTTTTTTAGTCTTCTTCTTTGTGTGGTTTTTTTTTTTTTTTTTTTTTTTTTTTTTTTTTTTTTAATATATACATAGATATGTGCTACAGACTTTCCTTTCACAGAATCATCTAGGTTGGAAGAGACCTTCCAGATCACCTAGTCCAACCTCTGACCTAAAACTAACAAGTCCTTCACTAAACCATATCCCTAAGCTCAACACCTAAATGTCTTCTAAAGACCTCCAGCGATGGTGGTCCCTTTCAGTCGAAGGATGGCAGGTAGGCAGACAGCCTCGAGGCAGGAGGAGGTCGCACCTCTGGAGGTGCAGAAAACACCTTTTGTCTTTAGTGACCACAGCAAGCACTGCCGTGCTGAGCTACCAGGAGAGTAGAGAGGTGACAAAAGACAAAATAAAAGCCCTTCAATATATATTTTTTTTTTTTTTTAATGGGAGCAGGCCAATGCATACCAGCAGGTAGTTGGGGAAGGAGGAGAAAGGTGGTATTTGGTGTGTCTTCCCTGGAATAAAGCTTGTGCATCCATTGCATGTAACCCAAAAGCTGGAAGGGGATGGTTTTGATCGCAATTTGTTGCTTTTTCTTCCATGCCAAGTAATTTATCCTGTAACTTTTGCACCAGAAAAGGGAAAGAGTTTTTTTTTGTTTTTTTGTTTTTTGTTTTTTTCCCTTGCTTATTTTCTGCAGCAAATTTAGATATGTATTATCTTGATGTTTAATTTCATTTTCTCATGCCAGCTTGACCTAGCCTCAGCTGCATGGAGCAGCTGGCACTTCCTAGGACTGGGGAAAAAGCACCACCAGTCCATTTTGCTGTTTGTTGTTACTCTGCCTTCAGATGTCATTGACCTCATGGAAAGTTTTGTACTCAGTTTTCTGTGGTGAGCAGAGGCAGGACCATTTTTACATTTCTCTTCCTTCAGGGTGACAAAAAAAGGTGTCAAAAAAAAACCACATCACCACCACCACCACTAATTAAAAAAAGGCTGCACAAAGACTCTGCCTCCATCCTGACCGTAGCTTGCAAAACTTAAAAATATATATATATATATATATATATTATTTTTTTCCCTCTTTTATGTAAAAATCTGCATCCAGATAACTTAATTGCAAGACATTTAGTTTGGATAGCCTGGTTACAAAAACTTCCTGTTTGAAGAAGTTCTTCCCAGAGATGAAGAAAAACGATATAAATGGGGTAATGCTGGGGGAAAGCAAGATCTGGCTCTGGTGGGGCATTGGTGGGATGAGCACTGGCCAGGTTTTTTGGGTGGGGGGAGGACAGACTCTGAATTTTACCATGCAGCCACCTCTAAATCCAGCTGGAGGTCCTCAAACAAGTGCAGGTGCCTTCAAAAGACACACATCAGCCCTGCATGCTCCCTCCATCCTTCCATGCTCCCCCAGAGCTACAAACCTTGCTGCAACCGATTCCTTAGCATTCTTCCTAAAGGACTCTCAGTAGGCACTGTCCCAGGGACATCCCCTTTTCCCCTGGGACCCTTATTGCCCATTTCGCCTATTCCCCTTTAGTATGCTACTACAGAAATATACCTCCTGAGGTGTACCACTGACCAACGTTATGATTCTAGAAAATGGGTGTGCACTGCCAAGCACTTTGCCGTGCAAGCGGGTTCCATAGAGCAGAGGTCCCAAAAATGCTTCCTTTCTCTCTCTTTTCTCACACTTCATCCATCTCCAGCCCTCACGGAGAAATGGAACCACCTCTGTGGCATGTCCTCTGCTTGCCCTTGTTCCCACTTTTGGTGCAAAACCATTTTTGTTCCACAATACCGAACTTATCAAAGGCAAGCATCCCCCCAAGCCCCCTCTCAGTTTCCCCAGCTTGAGCGACTCTCTGGGACCCCAAGAGCTGCACCACCTGGCTTCTTCCCCCTGCCTAGCAATCGCCACCCGCGGTATCCTCTCGCCACCACAAACCCATGGTGGGGATGGAGGACTGGACCCCGCGACCTGCCTGCCGGAGGGGTCCCGGCCTCTCTGCAGCATCCTGCTTGCACAGCCTGTCCAAGGCCATGTAGCCATCCTCATCCTCCATGGCAGGAGGACACGCAGAAGGTGGAGGGGACACAACGGGGTCCAGAGGACAGGAAACCAAAATGCTCAGAGCTGCACCGGTGAAGTGTGAACCAGCAGCGGGGCCGGAGCTTCCTGCCACAGCTCGCGGCCGTTCAATGCCCCTGTTATATATGGAGTTGTTATATGTGGAGTGGTAATTCTTGTCGAGAAAATGGTTGATATTAATAAAGAAGGGGGAGATTTGGGAGTGTGGCCATGGGGGTTGGAAAACCCCGTGATTAACATAACATTAGACTCTTAACGATGAGGCCATCAGGAATATAAAAGAGTTTAGAGGGAACAAAGGAGGGTGATTCAGGAGACTCCATGCAGTCTCAGGTTTCTTGTTCTCCAGCTGGTCTCTTGTTCTCCAGCCATTAAGGCATGGAAGTTTCTCGGTGTTTGCTGTTGTTATATGCAAAGTTGCTTGACCAATGAAAAGTTGTTTTGAAAAGAACTGCTGTGAAGAGAAGGGTGTAAGAGGGTAGCCTGCTCTCAAGATAAAAAAGGCAACACCGATGAAGTTATGTCATCAATAAAGAAGCAGGAAAAAGGAGTGAAAAGGAGCAGGCTGGCAGAATGGAGACCAGGACGGGAACAGGCTCTCTGATCGCCTCATGAAGATGGGTTCAGACAAACTCAGCAAACTGCTCAGAGAAGTTTGTACTGAAAGTCGCTGGAAATAGGTGCACTGGAGCTAGGAAGAAGCTGAAGCTGAGAGAAGCGGACCCGCGCACACCTGGTGCCCAGGTGAGGGGCACAAGATCCTCCTGCCTCCTCCAGTCTCACGGCCCACCCTTTTGTATCTTTTATTGTTTTACCTCATCCTCGTGTGGGCCCAGACATATCCCCTTGATGTGCACAAGGCACTGCTTCATTGTGATTCCAGTAAAAAAGGTACACGTGCTTGAAAGCAGCCAATAAATGTGTTCTTCCAGGATTTTATTGGGGAAAAAAAAAAAAAAAAAAAAAAAAAAGCACACACAAACCAACCAACCAACCAACCAACCAAATAAACAAAAAAAAAGCGCAAAACTATTGTTTCTTTTTCCTGTTACAGCAAACCACAGCTACAGATTGACTTTTCACACCATGAAAAAACATCTTGATCAACTAGGAGTTGTCGTCTCCCTGTCTCCCCCTTTCCCTCTGCACCCCCAAGGATACAAAAATAAAAAATGATAATCCTGTTTTGAGGGGAAAAAAAGGTATTTGGATATGCACCCTAAAGGATATGCGCCCTAAAGGATATGCGTCCTACAGCCAACCAGACCTCAAAGCGCCTCAAAAACACCAGTTTTGCCTCAAGAAGAGGGGAGTTGTAGCCGCATTTCTGCATCCCCTCCCCTTTGCATCATTTCATCAGTCCAGCTGAGAAAAAAATGCTGCATCCGGAGCTTTTGCCATTATTCCTCCTCTCCTCTGCCCCTGTGCCGGGGGTGTGTGTGTGTTAAAAATCTTCCCATGAACCGGGTTTCTTCAACAAAAGTATCACAGGTTTGCTCTTCTTCCTCTTTTGACACCGGGATAACATCATTAAGAGAACAAGCAGCGAGCAATCAGAGTATGAGTTATTTGAGTTATTTTATTTATTTATTTGCATACATGTCGTGGGGGTTTTTATCTCTGCAGTCGTGGCAGGGATTGTTTAAAAGCAGCAGCTGACACACGGGACTATACGAAGTGGTGGAGTCACCATCCCTGGAGGTCTTTAAAAGACGTTTAGGTGTTGAACTTAGCAATATGGTTTAGTGGAGGACTTATCAGTGTTAGGTCAGAAGTTGGACACTATGATCTTGAGGTCTCTTCTGACCTAGACAACTCTGTGATTCTCTGAACCTCTCCACGAAAGGACAGTCTTTATTACAATGAGTTCCAAGAAATGATTGCCATCTGCTCTGCCTTCACCTCCTCCTGGCTGTGCACGCACCGTGCCTCCTCGTGTTCGTGGGCCGGGTCCTCAGGGCAAAGGCCGTACGTCTTCCTCGCTATGGACTTTTCACCTCAGCCACAAAACTCATCTAAACCAGTTCTTGCTCAACAGAGGATGAGCTATCTTCCCATTTTATTGCTTTTCATGACTTGCTGGCCAGTGTTTACAATGGTTATAGATATCCCTTGTCTTCCAGGATTATCCCATCTCAGTCCTTTCCTTGTGGTTAGTTTCCGATGTCCATCTGTGGTAGCTAAAACTTGCAAAATCACCATGGGGTGACTTCTCTAGACCTGCTATAGTTCTACAGTTAGCCCTTTAGCATCTATTCCTTCCTTCAGGGCCATATCCCCCATTTCCATACATGGCTCATGCAGCATGTATTATTGAAGACAACAAGGAGAAGGTTCATTAATGCACATCGGATGCTCGGCCCTTGCCTGGAGCCGAGTCACGGAGTGAGAGAAGAATGAGAAAAAAAAAAATAAAATAAATAAAACACAGCACAACACCCGAGGACCATGAGTCACGGTTTTGCAGGAAGACAAAGCAGCCACTTTCTCACATTTCCCCTGAGCGTCCGTTGCAGAACTTGAAAGGTTGAGGAGTGTGGTTTTTGGTGGTTTGGGTCGATTTCCCTAGATGTGCTCCTCTGGTGGACGCGGTGGTGTAATGGCTTAACCTGACTGACAGCTAAGCACCACTCAGCCAGTTCTCTCCCCACATCCTCTCCCTGCCCTTTGGCACTGGGGAGAGAATAAAAATAAATAAATAATAAATTAAAACGAAAGCTTTTGGACTGAGACAGAGACCGTTTCTTAAGACAAAAAATAAACAATTTTTTTAATAATAAATGGTGTGGAATACCCTTTTGGACAGTTTGGGTCAGCTGTCCTGGGTCTGTCCCAGCTCCTGCTGCACCTCCAGCCTGCCCAGTTGCAGGACAGAGCGAGAAGCTGAGAAGTCCTTGGCTTGGTGTAAACTCTGCGACAATTAAGACATCAGTGTGATATCAACATTCTTCTCATCCTAAATCCCAAACACAGCACCATACCAGCTACAAAATGAGCACCAGGTGAGCATGTTTGGACAGAGCAAGTGAGCCTGGGGCTCTGCTAAGCGGGCTGTAGGGTTCTCGTGGGGATGTTGCCACATGCTGTTTCCATCAGGCAGCACCATTTACAGCACCAATTTATTGAAAGAGAGAGGGAGGGGCAGCAGCACCCTGCCTATGATCCTGCATGATATCAGTCGTTGGAATGCCCCCAGGGGCAAGTCCTTACTTCCTCATGTTATTTGTTTTCCAGCAGCAGTGCCAATGAATGTGGCACAAGGTTGCAGAGATCTGGCCCTTTGCCCCTAGGGTGTAGTACAGCCTCTGTAGGGCTGGAACTGATACTGATTACAGTTTTATGGATTTACAAGTATTTTTTTTTTTTTTGTAATGATAAAAATAAAACACATTGCAAGCTAATTGCACCAATCCGTACACTAATACTCTCATCTGTGCTTGGTCAGGTTCAAACCTTGAAATTACTCACAGGGCCATAATGAAGAGGGTTGCTGTCACCCCAAATATTAGCAGTAAGCGTCCTGCAGGCTGGGCTTTTCGGGGTGGGCACCATACAGCTCTCTGTCTCCTGCAGTCTTTGAAAGGGAATGGAAAGATTCTTTATGGCAGACCCACTGGTATTCACCTTCACAGATATTTTTGCTCCAGCCTCTTGTCTTTGAAAGTCCCACAGCCTTTCTCCACACTTGGAAGGGAACTGAACCTGCAAACCATAACTGTCAGCATCTGAAACCAGCTCCTTTTCCTCTTGGAGAGGTGGCAACAGCAGCTCCTTTCTGCAGCCTGTCTCACGGGGCTCCAGGTGGCTTCTTGCTGCTGGCTTATCTCTGGGGCTGAAATGGAATAAATAGAGTCAGGGGCAGAAACGGAGCAAAGCTGCTTCTTATGCAGCTGCACTCACACTGTGGTGCTGAAGGAGGAGTTGTCCACCCATTTCCACGTGTTGTTGGATGCCTTTAATTCAATCCACACTAATGGCCTGCTCTTGTCCATAATCTCATCTACGTGCTCCTGGGAGATAGGAGAGGAGTGCTAGCTTCCAAGGGCCTTCAGCAAGAGGCTCGTTGGGATGCATAGCTGGCTTTTTGAACCCATTTGGTTCATGCTCAAAAAGAGGGGCCCTAAACACCACCCATGCCTTGGGTGCCACCTTAGTGCCTGCTCTGAAGGCAGCTCAGTGGGTGAAAAGAGCTTAAATTTAGCACCTGAGACACCAGAGGCACTCCCTGAGCTCTGTGTCCCTCCTTCCTCCCACGCCAAAGGTGGGAAGGGGCCTCCAAAGACCTTTAGGTGGCGACTCAGCCCCGTTCCCACCTCTTAGCAGGAGGAAGGTTGGAGCTAGACTAAACAACCCCAACTCCCTCACAGGACTTGTGCTCCAGGCCCCTCCCCATCTTTGTAGCCCTTCTCTGGACACGCTCCAGGGCCTCCATGTCCTTCTTGTAGTGAGGGACCCAAAACTGAATACAACACTTGAGGTGTGGTCTCACCAGGGGACAATCACCTCCCTGGCCCTGCTGGCTGCACCATTCCCGGTACAGGCCAGGATGCCTTTGGCCTTCTTGGCCACTGGGCCAACTGCTTGTCAAGGAGAATGCTGTGGGAGACTGTGTCAAAGGCCTTGCTGAAGCCTAGGCAGACCATACCAATGGCCTTTCCCTCACCCACCATGCGGGTCACCCGGTCATATCAGGGGATGAAGTTGGTCAGGCATGGTTGCCTTTCATGAACCCATGCTGACTGGGCCTGATCCCCCGGTTGTCCTGCACGTGCTGTGTGATTGCATTCAAGATGACCTGTTCCATCACCTCTCTTGGCACCAAGGCCAGGCTGACAGGCCTGTAGCTCCCCGATCCTCCTTATTACCCTTCTTGTAGATGGGCATCACATCAGCAACTCTCCAGTCATCTGGGACCTCTCTGGATGACCATGACCATTGACAGACAACAGAAACTGGCCCAGCAATCACATCCTTCCACCAGATCCCTCAGCACCCTCAGGTGGATCCCATTTGGCCCCATGGACTTGGGACAGTCCAGGTGGAGCAGCAGGTCTCTAACTGCTTCCACCTGAAATGTGGGGGCTTTCTTCTGCTCCCTGTCTCATCCTTCCAGGTCAGGAGGCCCTCTTCTTACCATTAATAGGGTTGTAAAAACATTTTATGTTATCCTTAACCATAGTGGCCAGGTTGAGCTCATGCTGGGCTCTGGCCTACTTGATTTTTTCTCTGCATATGCTGGCAAACTTCCCTGTACGCTGCCTTTGTTGCCTGCCCCTTCTTCCAGCACACATAAACTCTCTTTTTCTCCCGGACAGTCAGCAAAAGCTCCCTGTTCAGCCCGTAACGTTACTTGCAGCTCTGCTCGTGGGGATGTTGCCACCTGCTGTTTCCATCAGGCAGCACCACTTGCTTACAAGACATCCTTTACTGACAAGCCACTCCAAAAGTTTTTTCTATTCACCTTTTTAACCAGACTATAGATATACGTATATTTATTTACATCTATTGATTCAAAGATCGAAGCCGAAATTTCTAAGTGACGAAGTATCCTTTATTGTCAGTGCTGGATGCACAGGGGATCCTTCCACCTAACGTGCATGTTCGAAGTAACAAACTCATATTTATACAGCAAAACAATGAATATTCAATCAATGCCTATACATATTCATTACCCAAACCCGCCCATTCTCGCTTTGTATGCTAATTAGCTTATCAGTCCTTGCGCTTGCGCAAAGCCTCCCAAGAATTGTGGGCAGGGGTCTTCAGGACGTGGGCAGTGGTCTTTGGGTGGAAGACCGTGTAGGGAACCATGGATGTAGATCATGGAGAGCTGGTGGGATGATTCCCATGACTGGAGCGTGCCTGTTGATGGCTACGAACTGTTCAGAAGGGAGGAAATAATTCCTATATTAGGAATTGGATAGATTGTGAAGAGCTCTGCCTGAGAAACAGCCGTGACCAGGTGGAGAGCTCGTGGGTGAAAATCAAGGATCGGTCCGGTAAAGGACTGGTGGTTGGGGTCTGCTACAGCCCACCTGATGAGTATGTTGGCGAGGTCTTCTTGCTTCAGCTACAACTGTTGTGCTCACAAGCTCTTGTCCTGAGGAGGATTTCAACCACCCAGATATCTGCTGGGATAGCGGCACGGCGGTTTCCAGACAATCCAGGAGACACCTGGAGTGTGTTGAGGATAACGTCCTGGTCCAGGTAATCGACGGACCGACACGAGGTGTAACCTTACTAGCCTTGGTGCTCACCAGTGTGGAAGAGAGCTTCACAGAGGTTACGATTGCCTGGTGACGACCACTACCTGGTGGAGTTGGTGACCCTGAGGAATACGGGTCTGACAAAAAGCAGAGTCAGGACCCTGAACTTCCAAAAAGAGGACCCTGAACTTCAGGAGAACAAACTTCTGTCTGCTCAAGGAATTACTGGCTGGGATCCCCCAGGAAACTGTCCCTAAGGCCATAGGAATGGAACACGTGCACGTATATACGTGTATAAATATATATTTCACAGACTAACAAAATTTTGGAATCAGAAGGGAGCTTGAAAAATCATTTTGTCCATATAAAAATAATAATAATAACAATAATAATAAAATGGGGGACAACAAAGTGCAATGTGGTCGATGATCTTCAGATGATATGGAGAACAGCATCCCCAGGTCTGGTCCGTAAGGTTTGGGTCTTGTTCAGCACTAATGTTAGTCAGCACCTCTTCCATCTCAGGTTCCATCCTTAGTCATCAAGCTTCAGTTTTGACCTCAAAACCACAGACGCAAACACTTTAAAAGATTTCTGAAGAGCATCATCCTTCATCAATGAGAGGAGCCGCCAGTGCCCAGCACGGGGAAGGTCCTTTCTCCGCAACCATTCTCAGGAGCTGCCCGCACAGCCTGGGGCTTGCTGCAGATATAAGGCCGGCTCTGCCAACAGCTTGAGGTCGCCATGTCCTCGCCATTCAAGTAGACGCACTCTGCGCTGCCCTGCACCAGGAACCTGCAACGACAAGGAATGTCACTGTCACTCAGCACTTCCCATGCCCTCCAGCAGCAGTGCACGGCCACAGCACACCGGGGCCATCAGGCTCTGCCCGCTCGCAGGACTCACGTCAAATTGAAGCTGCTGCCATCCACCCACAGCAGGTGTTCACCCCGTCTCCGCAGCCCAAGCCAGGAATCCCCGTTGTCTTTGAATTGTCTCAGAAATTGCTGGGTGGCAAGGAGAGAGGCAGACAGTCAGAAGCTGCTGGAGCACCGCGCTCCATCAGCCCCACGGGACTCGCTGCCCCGCTGTGCGACATCCCGCCCGGCTGTCCCAGCCCCACAGCCACCCATCACCCCGCACTCACCAATTCCCAGTCCTGATTCACCACGACCAGCGAGGCCCCGTGTCTCGAGCACTGCTCCTGGCTCCAGCTCCAGTTGCCTTGCTCCTGCTGCCCCGACAGGTAGTAGCAGACGTTGCAGTACCCAACCCATTTGGAAGGGCACGCCAGCACCGGGGCTGTCTCCTGCCCTGGTCTGGTTGCTGCAGAGCAAAGAGGACATTAAATGAGGTTATAGCAAGAGGGAGATCGGGCTCTTCTCCCTCCCAAGTGGTAAGACAAGGGGAGAGTCTCCCAAGCTACACCAGGGGAGGTTGAGGTTGTATATTAGGAGGAATTTCTTTACCAAAGGGGTTTGTGGCTGCCCAGGGAAGTGGTTGAGTCACCATCCCTGGAGGTCTTCAAGACACGGGTAGGTGTAGAACTCAGGAGCATGGTTTAGCGGTGGACTCGTTAAAGGTTGGGCTGGATGATCTCAGAGGGCTTTGCATAGCATGGCTCGGGTTGGGAGGGACCTTACAGATCACCCAGTTGCAACCCCAGCCAGTTCTATAACCCTCTGTGTAGAGGGGTGGGATGGTGGTGGCCACTCTGCCCTTACCTATCAGCGCAACAATGATAAGAAACAGCATCAAGTTCAGGATTATCAGCATATTCCGCTGTCGCTCGGTTGTGCAAACCCTGCCTGCAGCAGAAGGAAAAGATATTTGTGGTGAGGACACTGCCCTCACATCGCCAGCACGACCAGAAGGCCATGCCAGGGGGATCACGGACACCCCTCGACCCCGTTTCCCTCCTCCTTGGCACGGGGTTCACCCCCACAAGTGCTGCAGCAGCAGGAGGACAGCTCAAAACCCAGCTGGGCACTGGCCCTGCACTCACCCAGGCATCTTTGGGACCTGTTGCTGCCTGTGGGTGCAGCATCTGTGGGCATCTCAACAGGGAGGGTCACCACCGTGTCCTGGGAGTCCTGGGGCTGGTCGGGGTCCTCATATTGGGAGGTGAGGCCACTCTGCTCGTCTTGCACCGTAGTGTTCACCGATCCAGGAGTGCTTAGCACGTCAGAAGGCATTGGTGCTGCTAAAAATAAAAACCAAAACATAGAAGGCAAGGCTCGGATGCGGTTCCCCTCCCCTGCAAGCCCAGCAAGCGGGGTGATGAGGTGGAAAAGCGAGGCTGAAGGAGCGATCCCTGGTTGGCTGCAGACAGCAGCACCACGAGGCTCGGCCCCGTAGCTCCACCAGTGTGCACCCAGCCGTTGAGAAACGCCAAGCATATTGTGCAAGGTGTGTTAAGTATCTTCAGAAAAGGAGAAGTGGGAAGGAGTTTGCAATGTGTGCAAAAAGATTCATGCAGCCATTGAGGTTGAGGTTGAGTGACAGAACAAGTTGAAACGGAACAATTTGGGCAACATGGAGGGTTTTATGGCTGTCTTCAACCACATGCTGCGGCATGTGAGCTCACCTGATGCAGATTTGGCATTGAAAGTGAAGGCAGAGAAGAAGAGGGGAGCAGAAAAAAAAAAAGGGGGAGCAAAAAAAAAACAAAAAATCAAACAAACAAACAAAAAAAAAACAAAAAAAAAAAACAAAAAAAGGGGGAACAAAAAAAAAAAAAACAAAAAAAAAACAACAATGAAAACACAAAGAAAGGCGAGAAAGAGACAAAGAATTGAAAGAGGGTGGAAAAATGGGAGAGGGGGATTCTCTCTGATTCGTCCCGTCTCTCGGACGGGGGAGAGAATCAGAAAAAATAATAATAAATTAAGCCTGTGGGTTGAGACAGAGACAGTTTATTAGGGCAGCAAAGAAAGGAAAATAAAAATAATAATGGGAATAGCACCACTACTGCTAATGTGTACAAAACAAGCGATCCTCTCAGCGTTCAGGGTCTGAGCAGGGCAGCGGATGAACTCATGCACTGCATATTCCCTCAAGCTAAGCTCAGGACTGTGAGAACAAAAATGTTTTTTTTTCACCAGAATTGGCAACATGGGAAGCAGAGGAAATGCCAGGGAGGTGGGTGGCGTCACAGCTCCGTGAGGGTTGGAAATGGATGAAGAAAAAGAGAAAAGAAGCATTTTGGGGACCTCTGCTGTACGGTTCCCCGTAGCTCCGGGGGCACAGGAGGATGGGGAGAGCACACAGGGCTGATGTGTGTCCTCTGAAGGCATTTGTTTGGGGACCTCCAGATGGATTTAGAGGTGGCTGCATGGAAAAATTCAGAGCCTGTCCTCACCCCTCCAAATATCCCACAAGCGCCCCCCCTGAGCAAGATCTGACTTTCCTCCAGCATTACCACATTTATGTAGATTTTCCTCATCTCTGGGAGGTTTCAGTTCTTCTTTTTCGTCAGGGTGAGTGTTTTTGTAGTCTCCTTTCCCCATGGCTAGCAAGGAAATATCAGGTCCCGCCGATCACGTGTACCCGTCCTGTCCCGATGCCGTGACTGCCGGAGCACCCTGTGATAGCAAGGAGAGGGTTGAGCGTTGGGGGGCCAGCAAAGCCCCCCAGGTGTGTGAGGAGTTTTGGAGATCTGGGGGGAAACGTAGGGAAAAAGTGGGTGGGAAAAGGGTTTGCGGTTTGCAGGAGGGTGAAGGAAGGAAAAGGGGACAGGAAGATGCACGGGGCGGAGGCACCGGAGTGGGGGAGAAAGGAGCAGGGGCAGGCTGAGGAGCTGCAAGAAAATTCACCCAGCACCGCAGCAGCAGCAACTTTCATAAAGAAAAGGAAGAGTTTTGGGAATCGTGAGGTTTTCGAGGCTTTCCTCACCGAGCCACGGCGCTGCGTGCGCCCTTCGGGTGCAAAGTTCATTGAAAGAAGGGAGTGAGCGAGAGGAGAACGAGAAAAAAAAATAAATAAATAAAACACAGCACAAATGCAAAAAGAAAGGCGAGGGAGTGACGAAGAGGGTGGGAAAAGGGGCAAAGGAGCACATAATGAAGTAAATAAATAAACTTTAAAGCAATGAAAGAAAAAAAGTTGGGAAGCCCGCCCTGGCTGGCTGCTCCTTTCCTTCCCGTTTCAGCCCCGAGCCGAGCGCTGCTCGCTCAGCTGGCCCCGAATTTCGCTGCTCGGAGGCGAACTTACCTTCTGAGTGTCTTCTCCGGTATGGTTTGTTGCAATAAATGTGCGGAGATTAAATAAATCACAAAGGACAGCCCACCGTTACGTAAGCTGTTGCTTTTGCCCAATGCCACGGCTACGCCGCCACATATACGAACTGTAAATGATTAAATAAAAAAAAGCAACTCAAATGACTCAACAGTTCACTGCTTGCTGCTTGGAGTTGCCTTCACGATGTTATCCTGGCTGCCAAAAGAGGAAGGGGAGCAAATCTCTGATGTTTTTGATGAAGAAACCCCGTTCAGTTGAAACATCCTGTCCCCGGTGCAGAAGCAGAGAGGGGGAGAAATAATGGCGAAAACCTCCAGATGCTGCATTTTTTTTTTTTTTTACTGCTCTGACAAAATGTCCCTGCAAAGGGGTGGATGAGTGTTGCTTCAACTTCCCTGTTCTGAGGGCAAAACGGTGATTTTGGTTTTTCTGAGGTCTGGTAAGCCCGACCACATATTTTTAGGGCGCGTATTCCTTCGGGTGTGTATCCTTTGCGGTGCGTATCCTTTAGGGTGCGTATCCAAATAGCCTTTTTTTTTTCCCCTCAGAACAGAATTATCTTTTCCTTATTTATTTATTTATTTATTTATTTATTTATTTATTTATTTATTTTTCCTTGAGGGTGGAGAGGGCAAGGGGGGCAGACAGAGCGACGACAACTCCTAGATGACCACAACGGTTTTTCGCGGCGTGAAAAACCAATCTGTAGCTGTGACTTGCTATAGCGACAGGAGGACAGGAAAAAACAAAGAACAGTGTTTTATTTGTTTTTTTTTTATTTTTTTTTTTCAGTTTGGTTTGTTTTTTTCTTTTTTTGCAAGAAAATCCTGGAAGAACACAGCTGGAAAGCTGTGCACAGGCAGGGGCTGAGCAAAGGCACCTGGCAGAGCAGGGAAGACAGGATTAAATGCTGGTGTTAATAAAAAAAAATAGAAATAGCTAAATTAATTAATCAATTAAACACTTTCTTAGCTGCTTTCAAGCATGTGTGCCTTTTTTACTGGAATCCCAACGAAGCAGTGCCTTGTATCCATCAAAGGGATTTATCTGGGCTTGCACCAGGATGGGGAAAAACACTAAAAGACGCAAAAACACATTTTTTTTTGGCCGTGAGATAGCGCAAGACCCGAGCCTGCCCCTATCTTCTCATTAGGGATGTAATTTAAAGGACGGGCTGTGAGCCTGGGGGAGGCAGGAGGATCTTGTGCCCCTCACCCGGGCACCAGGCGAGGGTGTTGGTGACCCCAAAAACTTTCAGGGGCATTGAACGGCCGTGAGCTGTGGCAGGAAGCTCCGGCCCTGCTGCTGGTTCGCACTTCACCGGTGCAGCTCTGAGCATTTTGGTTTCCTGTCCTCCGGACCCCGTCGTGTCCCCTCCACCTGCTGTGTGTCCTCCTGACATGGAGGATGAGGATGGCTACATGGCCTTGGACAGGCGATGCAAGTGGGATGCTGCGGAGAGGCCGGGACCCCTCCGGGACGCAGGTAGCGGGGTCCGGTCCTCCGTCCCCACCACGGGTTTGTGGTGGCGAGAGGATACCCCGGGTGGCGATTGCTTGGCGGGGGGAAGAAGCGGGGTGGTGCAGCTCTTGGGGTCCCAGAGAGTCGCTCAAGCTGGGGAAATTGAGAAGGGGATTTGGGGGGACGCTTGTCTGTGATTTTTGGACACCCCACGGCACCCAGACGCTGGCTGCTGGCGCCCCCGTTTCGCTCCCATCTTGTCACCGTCGGGCTCGGCTGCATCCCCAAAAACCCTTTTGCTCTGAAGAAGAGGGATTTTGGGGCAACCCCCGAGACAGAGAACAGGGCTGACGGATGCTCTCGGCCCCCCCACTTCTCCTTTTGTGTCCCTTCCCCTGGCTGCAGGCCCTGCCACGAGGGACCCCGAGCCAGGCTTCGCCCCCCGGTGGATTCGCACCCCCATGCGATCCCCCCGCTGCCTCCTCGGGGCCCTGGTGGCCGTTCTGCTGCTGTCCTTTGCGATATGCGGTGAGTTGACACCCCTGGGCGTCCTTTTTCGGGGGTGCTGGGGACTGGGGACACCCCCGTTTGGGCTCAGGGTCCCTCTCCCCCAGTGTCGTGGCTGCTGGTGGAGAGGCACCAGGGGGCTGTGGGGTGCGGGAACGCGTCGCAGGGACAAAGTTTTGCCACCCTGGGCTGCACCCACCTGGGGCTGAGGACGAGCTTGTGCCCCCCCGGAGGTAACCCCCTTAAAATATTGCATAAAATATTGTCTGAACCCCGTTATCACCCACCCCGTGGCGCTGTGGTGGGGTTGTTCGCGTGGCTGTTTGTCTGTCTGTCCGTCTGTCTGCAGACGGTGGGGGCTGCGAGCTGTGCCCCGTGGGGTGGACGCTGCACAGGAGGAAGTGTTTTTGGGTCACCAGCAAGAGCAGCTCCTGGAGGGAGAGCCGAGAGAACTGCAGCCATCAGAGAGCCCAGCTGCTGGTGCCAGAGGACCAGGGCGAGCTGGTAACGGGGCTGATACTGGCTAGGATGTGGGACGGGGCTCAGGGTTGCAGCCGAGGGGATGTGGGGTCCAGAAATTTGGGGTCCGCACCCATAAGGTGCAGGGATGGGTGCCCAAACCTCTGGGGGGATGCCAGCGGGGCTCCTGGCTGGGTGGGGGGAGCCAGTTTTGGGGACAGCAAACAACACCGTAGTCACCAGCCCAGTTTCCTCTCGTAGGACTTCCTAAATCGAGTCATACAGAAACCCACACGCTACTTCTGGATCGGCCTCTCCCAGCCCTCTGTGGGGATGGCTTGGACCTGGCTGGATGGCTCCCGCCTGGACCAGAGCCGGTGAGAGCCTGGGAGAAGCCTGGAGGGGATGGATGGGGGGGTGGACACGTCCAACGTCCCCTCAGGGACCCCCGTGAGGTGCCACGGGATCTCTCTCGCACCCTCAGGTTCAACCTGAGCACCCCGAACGCCAGCGGAGCCTGCGGGGCGCTGAGGGAGGACAGGATCATCTCGGAAACCTGCGGCTCCGCCTTGGCGTGGATCTGCCAGAAAGAGGCCGTCCTGCTCTGAGCGACTTGGGAAAAAATATTAAAAAAAAAGAACAAAAAAAAATTAAAAAAAACACATTTCTTTCAAAATAAAGTCCCTTCTCACCCCTGCGGGCTTTGTGTTGTCTGCTAGGGCTCCTGTATTTTCAGCACGCAGGGGGCATTTTGGAAAGGGGTGGCTGGTGTGAAGAGGGGGAAATGAGGTTCTGGGATTTTGGGGGAAGCAGGTGAAAAGGCAGCTTTTTTCTTTTTTCTTTATTTATTCTGCAGGTGGGATGAGCCCTGACAAAATCAGGGTTGCACAAGCTGAGGTTTTCAATTCCTGGAAAAAAAAAAAAAAAAGGCCTTTTTTCTCTCTGTAGCCATTGGCCACCTTCTTCTCGTTGTGGCTGGTGGTTTGCCAGATCGGGGTTGCACAGGCCAACATTTTCACCCGGTTTCTGACAAAAAAAGAAATTACAACAATCCCCAGGGGTATATACCACGAAGAGTGATTCTCTTGTGGTGAAGCACTAGGATTCATTTTCTCTGCTCTGAGGTGGCAACTCATTTGCACGTATGTTTTAATGTATATAAAACAGAAAGAATAGCCTCTGACAACTTCAAGAGGCCTCTCGGGGGGGAAGAGGACATCATAAAAGCAAAAAAATGCCCCGGGGAGAAATGGGAGAGGGGAAGGAGACGGAAAGTGGTGAGGCAAAAAAAAAGCCGTATTTGAAGATATTTGTTGCTTTCACTTTTGTAATGATGCCAAGAGTTGCAGTGGGGACTGGGCTGTGTGCAAAATAAGTTTAGGATAGAAAAAAAAAGTGAGAAAGGTGGGGCGGGGCGAGGCTTTCCGGCCGGCTGCCTTTCCGGCCAGCTGGCTGGCTGGCTGGCTGGCTGTCTGGCTGGCTGGCTCGGGAGCGGAAGCAGGAGCGAGAAGCTCAACGTGAACATCAGCGGCACGTGGCGGATGGTGGCGAGCACGAGGTAGCTGAGGACCCCGGTGCTATGATAATGTGCCCGCACAAAGGAGCGACGGAGACGAGTAAGCACCAGTCCTGTTTTCTTGATGCCGCGGTGCTGCTGGAGGTCATGGCAGGGCTTAGAGCTACATGGGCATAATTTAATTTAATTAAAATAGCTGGGGAGAGGAGCGTAAGGACGGGAAAGCTGTGAGAGGTATGGAATGGCCTGAGCTGTGGGTGTGGGTGCAATGCTCATTTCCGAGCTCAAAGGGGATGGAGGTGATGCACTGAGCTCAGGCAGCCCTAAAAATCCTCAGAAGCCAAAGGCAGCCTCTGAACTGAGCCTTTCCCCTGAGATACGTGCTTTCTGGGTGTATTTTCAGGTGCTGGAGGGAATAGAGGGGCAGTGGGGAGCTCGGGGGGCTCTTGGAGGCACTAGCACCCCGTGTTTGTTGACCGTGCCTCTCCTCCATGCTCCATTGCTTTGTTCTCCCTCCAGCTTTTAGCCTCAAGTGCCTTAAGGACAAACTGATCCCCATCGGGGTCACCGTGCTCGTGATAGTGTTGGTGATCGCCATCATTGCCCTGGCAGGTAAGAGGATGGAGATGGCCCTGCCAGAATCCTCTCCTCCCCTTTGGAAAACCCAGTGGTGAGGATAGGGCAGAGGCTGGGCATGGGATGCCATGGGAAAACCTGGATGGGGGCAAAATTTGTCCCTAAAGGGGCCAAACAGCCCCAAAACACTCAGCTCCAGGAGGAAGCTGCAGAAAGACCTTTATGGGGAGGGAAGGGGGTGTTTATTTCAGCCCCAAGTGGCTTCTGGAGCTGAAAATGAATATTTTGAACATGAACAGAAAGGTGAAAACAACAAAAATAAAATGAGAAGTGGAAATGAACATGTTTTTTATGGGATTAGATTTCACAAATCATCACCACCGATTAAAATAAGCAGATTTCCTTCTCCTTATTTCCAGCCAGGAAATGTCCGTCCTGCCCCTCTCCCATCCTTCCCAGCTGCTCAGGAAACGGCATCAGGTTCAGGGAGAAATGCTTCTACTTTGTGCAGAACGAGACCAACTGGAACGAGAGCCAGAGCTTCTGCCTCTCCCTAGGAGCCCAGCTGGCCACCATTGACAGCCAGGAGGACATGGTTAAATGAGGGGTTTGCCGGGTGCTGGGGTGGCTTTTTGGGAAGCAGCTGTGGGCTTCCTTGGATGGTGTAAGGTGAAGATGGGCACAACATTTCTTCTTTGCTTTCCAGACCTTCCTATTGCGCTACGGGCGTGCCTTGCACTACTGGGTTGGTCTGCATCGGGAGGGATCCGACCCCTGGAGATGGTGCAACGGATCTCTCTTCAACAACCTGTACGTCATGGCTTCTTTTTCTCATATTTTTTAATGGGCTGGGAGCAATTAACCACCCCTTCTTCTAATGCTTGGTCCTTGGGAAGCAGCTTGTGGATGCAGAGGGCATCCCTGGATGAACCCATATGGGATTAATCAACCAAAAATATTCCTTCCTTCATGGAAGGGGGCAGATTTAGCTTTGCATGGGGGTCATTGTCTGCTGGAAAGGATTCTTCCTCCTCCTTCCAGCACCATTTGCTTATGTGGGAGATGCTCAGCCCCTTGACTTCTCCTTCTGCTTCTTTGTGCAGGTTCGATATCCGGGGCAATGGCCAATGTACCTACCTCAACCTGGCTGGGGTCAGCAGTGACTGGTGCTCCCAGCTGAAGTATTCAGTCTGCAGCCACCGCCTGAAGAGTCCCAGGGGACCGGAGAGGGGAGGAGAGTGTTGAGCTGCCCCTTGCAGCCTCCTACTGCATCCTGAAGTCGCCTCTGAGTTTACACTATGAAGATGATGAAGAGAAAGCTGCTGTAATTAAACCCACATGTGTAAGGTTCCTGATGGTAAATTATCTAAAGTGTTAGAAATGAATTCTCAACTCAATCTGAATATTTGTAAAAGGAATATTTTTAAAATAAATATTTATAAAATGTATAAAAGACAAGTAAACATTGCTGGGTGTGTGGGGAGTCTACGCTCCACCAACACGCACACACAAACATCAAACATTCTAAATATACAGAACATTGCTTTTACATACCAAATGTGTGTATGTCTTTACAATCAGGAAAGGTAACAAACAATCCTTTAATTTCCATGACTTAACAGTGTCCATTTTCCATTCCTTTTGAACAATGACTCGCTTTAAGTTGTCAAGCAACTCGGTCTTTGTGCCTTATGTATCCTGTTCTTCCCGGATCGAAGAAAAGCATATCCATGTCCTTTTCAAGGCCAATGAGGCCTGGGTCAAAAGGCACGTCCAGGTCAGCAGGGGGCGTAACAGCAAAAGCCTTCCATGGCTGTAGCAGCAGAGGGGCCCATGGCGTAGCAGTCGGATCAGCAAAGGAGCCCGCAGCTCCCTCACTATCTGGCAAACCACACGTTTGTGATTGTGGCCCCACATGGCTCTTCAAGGCCTCAGAGACTGCTCGCCAGATGCCGAGCAATTCCACTGCAACCTTGCCATCAGTTTGGTCCCATGTTTCAGGCTCATAAACTGTCCGATTGTTAATAAGGAGAATAAGCTGTAAGGTTACCAGGACTTTGTTCCTAAGGACATATGATTCCCCATAATGTGCAGCTGCTTACCAGCGAGGGGCAGTTGTGTGCACAGGTCCGCTTCTCTCAGCTTGAGCTTCTCTCCAGCTCCAGTGCGCCTATTTCCAGTGACTTTCTGTACGAGCTTCTCTGAGCACTTTGCTGAGTCTGGCCAAACCTATCTTCATGAGGCGATCAACGTGCCTGTTCCTATCCTGGTCTCCATTCTGCCAGCCTGTTCCTCTTCACTTCTTTTCCTGCTTCTTTATTGATGTAACTTCATCGTGCTGCCTTCCTTTTTTATCTTGAGGGCAGGCTCCCCTCTTACACCCTTCTCTCCACAGCAGTTCTTTTCAAAACAACTTTTCATTGGTCAGACAACTTTGCATATAGCAACAGCAAACACCCAGAAACATCCATGCCTTAATGGCTGGAGAACAAGAAACCTGAGACTGCATGGAGTCTCCTGAATCACCCTTCTTTGTTCCCTCTAAACTCTTTTATATTCCTGATGGCCTCGTCCTTAAGAGTCTGATGTTATCTCAATTACAGGGTTTTCCAACCCCCATGGCCACACTCAAATCTCCCCCTTCTTTATTAACATCAACCATTTTCTCAACAGGAATTACCCCTCTATAAATAGCAACAGGGTCCAGAGGACAGGAAACCAAAATGCTCAGAGCTGCACCAGTGAATTGCAAACCAGCGGTGCGAAAGGAGCTTCCTGCCACAGCTCACAGCCGTTCAATGCTCCTGTTGTATATTGGGTTTGTTATATAAGGAGTGGTAATTCGTGTCGAGAAAATGGTTGATATTAATAAAGAAGGGGGAGATGTGGAGTGTGGCCAGGTGGTCGGAAAGCCCCGTGATTGATGATAACATCAAACTCTTAAGGATGAGGCCATCAGCAATATAAAAGAGTTTAGAGGGAACAAAGAAGGGTGATTCAGGAGACTCCATGCAGTCTCTGGTTTCTTGTTCTCCAGATGGTTCTCTTGTTCTCCAGCTGTTAAGGCATGGAAGTTTCTGGGTGTTTGCTGTTGTTATATGCAAAGTTGTTTGACCAGTGAAAAGGTGTTTTGAAAAGAACTGCTGTGGAGAGAAGGGTATAAGAGGGAAGCCTGTCCTCAAGATGAAAAAGGCAACACGATGTGATGAAGTTATGTCATCAATAAAGAAGCAGGAAAAAGGAGTGAAAAGGAACAGGCTGGCAGAATGGAGACCAGGACGGGAACAGGCACATTGATTGCCTCATGAAGATAGGTTCGGCCAGACTCAGCAAACTGCTTAGAGAAGTTCGTACAGAAAGTCACTGGAAACGGGCACACCGGAACTGGGAAGAAGCTCAAGCTGAGAGAAGCAGACCCACGCACACCTGGTGCCCAGGTGAGGGGCACAAGGTCCTCCTGCCTCCTCCAGTCTCACGGCCCACCCTTTTGTATCTTTTATTGTTTTACATCATCCTTGTGTGGGACCAGACATATCCCCTTGATTTTGATCGTTTTGCTGATCATTTCCATCCTCTGTGGGCCTCCGGGAGGAGGAGGCACCTCTCCACCTTCACCGTGCTCACCCTACCCTGTCCTCCTTGCAGTGGATGGGTGGGAAAAGCAGGCAGGAAAAATTTGGGAGGGGAGAGAGCTCCCTCCCCAGTGCCTCTTGGCTGGTTTGAGCGAGACCTCGAGCACATTTTGGGGTGTCTCATGGCTCCGTCTCCTCTCCAGGCCATGGGGGCTGCAAGCTGTGCCCCCAGTCTTGGCAGCTTCTTAGGGACCAGTGCTTCCAGTTTTCCAAATCGACTGGGACTTGGATGGAAGGCAAAAAAGACTGTGAAAGTCGGGGGTCGCATCTGGCCGTGCTCCGAAACACCACTGATATGGTAAGTGCAGAGTGGAGAAGGCTTGAAAAGGACTCAAAAGTCCTGGGTTTTGGTGGGTAGAGGGGCAAAAACTGCCCCGGAGCTGCTGGGTGGTGTCAGGAGGCTTGGTAGCTCCAAGCCACCACCTGCTAAGAGGTGGAAACAGGGCTGAATCTCTTCCTAAAGGGCTTTGGAGGCCTCTTCCCACCTTTGGCATGGGAAGGAGGGACAAAGAGCTCGGGGGGAGCCTCTGGTGTCTCGGGCTCTGAATTTAAGCAATTTCCACCGAGTGAGGCAGTACCCAAGGCACAGGGTGGTGTTTAGGGCCCGTCTCTTTGAGGATGAACGAAATGGGTTCAAAAAGCCAGCTTTGCACCCCAACGAGCCCCTTGCTGAAGGCCTTTGGAAGCCAGCACTCCTCTCCCATTTCCCAGGAGCACTTAAATGAGGAGATCCAGCAGGACAGCAAGCCAAAGCGACCAGTACGGATCGGATTAAAGGCATCCAACTACACATGGAAATGGGTGGACAACTCCTCCTTCAACGCCGCCAGGTGAGTACAACTGCAACAGCGGCAAGCCTGCAGCAAGAAGGCACCTGGAGCCCAGTGAGACACGCTGGGGGAGAAGCTCCCATTGCCCCTCTCCCAAGAGCAAAAGGAGCTGCTTTTAGGTGCTGACGGTTTTGGTTTGCAGGTTCGGTTCTCTTCAGAGTGTAGACAACGGCTGCGCAACATTGAAAGACAAGCTGGAGGTCAACAGCTGTAGAAGCGACCAGAACTGGGTTTGCCAGACAGAACCCTTCCATCTCCTTTCAAAGACTGCAGGAGACAGAGACCTGTATGGTGCCCACCCCGAAAAGACCAGCCTGCAGGATGCTTGCTGCTAATATTTGGGGTGAAGCCAACCCTCCTTGTTACAGCTTTGCGAGTAATTTCAGGGTTTGAACCCAACCAATCACAGCTGAGACTATCAGTGTATGGACTTGTGAAATTAGCATGTGTTTGGTTTTTTTGTTTGTTTGTTTTGTTTTGTTTGTTTGTTTATTAAAAAAAAGCATACCTATATGTACAGACAGACTGTATTTGTTCCATTCTTGCTTTGTCCTCCTTCCAACAGAAAGTGTATAGTAAAAAAATAGCATAATTCCATAGAACATCAGATTTTTAGGTTTCAGATTTATTATTACAAACATACCATATTCATCTGTACAAAAATATAAACCAATTTTCTGCTGTACAATGAGAAAGAAAAGCAGGACAGTTGCTGACTTGAGTAGAATCATAGAACAGAATCATAACATAGAAACATTGAGTTTCACTTACTCTGTAAGCCTCACATAGATTTACAGAAATTCATGCCCTGTGACTAAGAGCACAGTCAAAATGCTTCTTAGACCTGAACAGGCTTGCTGCAGTGACTGCTTCCCTGGGGAGCCTGTTCCAGTGTGCAACCACCCTCTTGGTGAAGAACCTCTTCCTGATGGCCAGCCTGAACTTCCCCTGCCCCAGCTTGACACCATTCCGTGCGTCCTATCCCTGGTCACTAAAGAGAAGAGATCGGCGCCTGTCCCTCCACTCCACCTCAGGAGGAAGCTGTAGACCATGACGAGGTCTGCCATCAGCCTCCTCTTTTTGAGGCTGAACAGGCCAAGGGCCCTCAGCAGCTCCTCATACGTCTTCCCCTCTGGGCCCTTCACCATCTCTGTGGCTCTTCTCTGGACACTCTCCAACACTTTAATGTCCTTTTTGTGCTGTGGTGCCCAAAACTGCACACAGTACTTGAAGGGGAGGCCAGCCCAGTGCAGAGTAGAGCGGGACAATCAACTCCCTCGACTGATTAGTGATATAGTGCTTGATGCACCCCAGGGTATGGGGTGCATCAAGCTATTGGGCTATAAAGCCATTCGGGGGGATTAAAATGCTGTCGCAGATACCAAATATGGAAGATATTGGGGCAACCCTCCTGGCTGCCAGGGCAGACTGCTGGCTCATATTCATTCACCTTGCTCTCAGCTACAACTCCCAGATCCCTCTCGTTGCTGGACAGTACAGAAGATTGAGTCTCCTCAGGAGAATCATGAGCAGAAAGCAGAGCAGAAGAATCTGAGCAGAAAATAAATTATAATACTGTTGTTGCAAAGAAGCATATTTACAGTACTATGCAAAGAAGCATATTTAAAAGAGAGCAGAAGAATCTGAGCAGAAAATAAATTATAATACTGTTGTTGCAAAGAAGCATATTTACAGTTTTTACAAGTTTCTGTGCTAGTTTTGGCAGAAGATTTGTTTGTGGGATCTTTATTCGGGGTAAATCTTTTGCCTCCACTTGACGTAGTTGTTGGGCTTGCTGCAGATCCAGTATTTCTCCGTGTTGCAGAGGGCTGAGGTGATCTTCTCCTGGTTTATGTACGCACAAGGACCACCTCCCCACACCTCAAACCTGCAACACAGACACACTTAGGAGTGAGCAGAAAAGAAAGTAGGAAAACTACCCTAAAAATGGGAAGAAAACCTGGGGTTTCCTCTCCTGGGAAGGTCAGAAGGGACAGCGTTCAAGGTTTAATAGGGGTTCAGAGCTCAGCATCCTTGGTCCGCACCAAGCCTCCTGTGGAGAACTAGTGGTGCGGTGGCAGGAGAAGGTCCCCGTCCCAAAAGAGGCCATCCCAGACCCTATAAGAACTCCTGCCCTAATTGCCAACCCAAAGCACCCAACCCCAGCAGGCGGAGGGACTGACCAGTTGTTGAAGGCTGTGCCGTTGGTCCACCTCCACTGGCCGTTGACATCCTCGTGCAGCCCCAACCAGTGGTTTGCTCGGCCCATGTAGCGCTTGATGAAATCCTTTATCGAAAAAAGAAAAAAAAAAAAAGGGTTTAGGTGATCCCGTCTTCCCAAAACACAACTCAGCCAGCAATAGGAACCCTGCAATAGGAAGGTGATTTGATTTGAGAGATGTGAATATTCTTCAATTTCACGGATAAAGGAAGAGCCTTGAGGGCAAAGCTCAGGACAGCACCCATCTGGACGTAGGGAGGGAGTCTTGGAGAAAATAATGTAATATTGCTCACTCCCCAGCCCAGGATGGTGCTTTCCCCAGGGCATCTTCTCCTGGCTTTGGCAGTGGGTGAAATTCGGGGGAAAATAGTTTTTTGTTCTAGTCCCACACATTTTCCACACCAGAGCCTGTGTTGGGGCTCATGCCCAGTTCTCACCAGTTCCTCCAGGCTGTCTATGGAGGTTAGGGAGGCTTCCATGGCCTTGCACTTCTCCAAGCTGGTTTTCCAGTTGGTTTCATTCTCTGAGAAATAGTAGCACTTGCTTTGGAAGCCGATCCATGTGGCTGGGCACATGTGGGAGAATTGGGGATGTGATGAGCAAGACTGCAGCTGCACAACTGTAAAAGGAGAAAACCGAGCAGGTGAGATGCACGGACAGCCACAAAAAAAAAAAAAAAAAAAAAAAGGCAAAAAAATAACATTTCTTTAATTATATGTATTCCCTTCCAGCAAGCGTAGGGGGGTTGGGATGCAGCAAGATGGGGCACCCCGTAGGAAAGGCTGAGGAGAGCCTGGTTGAGGGGACAAAAGGGGGTGCCCCATGAAGCAGGCTCAGTGCTATGGTTCGGGGCCTTTCATCCTGCTGGGAAAACCCTGGAATTCCCCACACCATCCCTGAAACAGGTTCCTGGCCCATCTCCCTGCTGTGGGGACACTCCAGTGGGACTCACCAACCAAGGCCACCACCAGAGCGAGGACAAGGACAGTCAGCACGACACACAGCGGAGCCAGGAGCTTTTTTACATGACGACATTTCTTTTCCATCCCATGGGGGCTGGAGCCTGGTGGAGAAGAGAGCAGGAGATGTGGGCTGGGTCTTTCTACCCCCCATTTGCCCTTTTTCTGCTGGATCCACGGTTGATCTTATAGCCCTCCCCCTTGGGATAGGAGCTCCCTCCTTTGAGGTCCTCCAGATGGATTTAGAGGTGGCTGCATGGTAAAATTCAGGGCCTGTCCTCCTCCCAACTAAAAACCATGGCCTGTGCCCATCCCATCAGTGCCCCACCTGAGCCAGATCTCACTTTCCCCCAGCATTACCCCATTTGCATTGCTTTTCCTCATCTCTTGGAGGGTTCAGCACTTCTTGCTTGGGGTGAGTATTTTCACAGACTTCTTTCTCCATGGCCGTCAAGGAAGTATCAGGATTCATTGATCACATCCACCTGTCTTGTTCTCTGGCAGCAGCTGCTGGAGCATGACGCAATAGCAAGAAGAGGGTTGAGTGTTGGGGTGCCAGCAAAGCCCCCCGGGTCTGAGGACTTGTGGGGATCTGGAGGGGACATGGGGAAACCATGGTTGGGGTGAGGGCTTGTGGTCTGATGGAGGGAAATGGAGGAAGGGTGAAAGGATGGGAGAAAGAAGAAAAAAAAAAGATGAAAAAAGAGAAGTAAAAAAAAGAAAGAAAAGGAGAAAGAGAAAATAGAAAGACAGAAGTTTATATTGACATGAAATAGTAAAAGAAGTTAAAAGAAATGTATTGCCTCTCAGCACTCAAAGCTCAAAGGGAGTTGAGATGTGTGACATGACACCCTCCCCAAACAGTCTCCTGCCCAGCAGGAAGCTGAATTTGAAAATAAATAAATAAATAAATAAAAAGGAAGGAAATAAGCCAGCACCTGCTTGTGCTGACATCCTTGGTTCGCAGACATCCCTTATCTCAGTTCCCCCTGCATTATTTTCTGAGTATAGAACAGCATGCTGGCTGCTGTTCAAACAGAGCAGCTCTTGCGCCACAGATCTTGGTACACTTGTTGGAAAATAATCACCAAGGTAGAGCTTTGTCCACCTGGATGAGGGGATTATTAGAAAACCAAACATCTAGGAATAAGCTCCTAAGGAGGAGAAAGGTTTTGGTTTTGAGGGAATACAGCAGCACGCAGGAAAAACTTGCAGGAGGAACATTCAGTGCTGGCGGACATACTGCGAAATAGTGTTTTCAAAGAAGTTTTAGGACTGAATTTGGCAGGGGGGGATAAATAGTGGTAATACGAGTGGGCTGCAGGTACCCCAGACTCCGTACGACAAAGCCTGGCTTGGCTTCAGATTTGGCTTGCACACTGGGGAGCCTGCTCCAGTCTGCAACCACCCTCTCGGTGGAGAACCTCTTTGTGATGTCCAGCCTAAACTTCCCCTGCCTCAGCTTAACACCATTCCTGCGGGTCCTGTCACTGGTGATTACGGAGAACAGGTCACCTGCCTCTCCACTCTGCCTCATGAGGAAGTTGTAGACTGTGATGAGAGCTGCACACAGTACTCGAGGTGAAGCTGCACCAGCACAGAGTAGATTGGGACAATCACTTCCCTCGACCAACTAGCGATGCGACTAGCTTGTACCCATGTGTCATCCCTCTTCCCTCTCTTGTCTGCTTTTTTGCTGCAGCTGCACACAGATTATTAATTCTACCGATTAATACTATTTTTTGCTTCTTTTCAACTTTATTCTTCTTTAATTACATCCCAGGAAAAAAAAAAAAAAAAAAAGCAGCCAGCTGCCTTACCTAGAAGATTAGAAGGAAGACTGGGAAAGCCCTTCCAAAAAAATAAACAGGACAAAAAAATAGTGTGCCCACGACCGGCACCCCCGGCCATGGCAGGGCGTGCTACCTGCAACCCCCCTGGTCACGCCGGGGCCGAGGCCAGCCGGCGTAGACCCCACCCCAAGCCCATTCACGGCCCAAACCCCAGCCCCGGCCCAAACCCCAACCACAGCCCTAATTCCACCCCAAACCCATTCCCGACCCCAGCCCTAATCCCAATGACCAACCTTAATCACAGCCCCAATCCCAAAACGCTGCCCCCCAACTTGTACAGCGTAGCCAGAGAGAGACACACCTACAGCTTCCGGCCGGGGTTGAGCCGGGTCTCGGGCGTGTGCGCGGCTGGGGCCGGACCCGGCAACTCCCCCAGCCGCACATGCGCCCGAGGCCGGCCAGCGCAGCCCCCACCCCGAGCCCTGTCACAGCCCAAACCCCAGCCCCGGCCCCAGCCCTAATCCCAATGCCAACCTCAATCGCAGCCCCAATCCCAAAACGCTGCCCACCAGCTTGTTGGGTGCAGCCACAGACACAGCTTCCGGCTTCCCGTCCCGCGCATGCGCCCGGGCCCAGCTCCTGCTCCCCCCCTGCGCCCAGGCCGAGGTCAGCCTCGTTAATAACATAGTTAATATAATAAGTTAAATTAAATATTTAAATTAAATAGTTAATATAATGGTTAAATAGTTAATATAGTAGTGTCCTGGTTTCAGTTAGAACAGAATTAATTTTCTTCCTAGGAGCTGGTGGAATGCTGTGTGTTGGCTTAGGATGAGCAGAGTGCTGATAACCCCCCGCTGTCTGAATTGTTGCAGAGCAGTGCTTACACCAAGCCAAGGACGTCTCAGCTTCTTGCTCTGTCCTGTCAACGGGCAAGAGCTGTGAAGGGACAGACCCAGGGCAGGTGACCCAAAGTAGCCCAAGGGGTATTCCATCCCATCTGGGGTCATGCTAAACAATAGATAGGGGTGGCTAGCTGGGGGAGGGGGCCGGACTGCTCGGGGTGAGGCTGGGCATCGGTCAGCGAGTGGTGAGCAATTGCATTGTGCATCACTTGTTTGTACATATTATTAGTGGTAGTACTATTGTCATCATTGTATTATTATTTCTATTATTGTTATTATTGTTTTCCTGTCTTATTAAACTGTCTTTATCTCAACTCACGGGCTTCACTTTCCATTTCTCTCCCCCGTCCCAGAGAGGGAGGGTGAGCGAACGCCTGTGTGGTGTGTAGCTGCCGGCCAGGTTAAACCATGACAGTCTTTTTGGCGCCCAACGTGGGGCTCGAACCCACGACCCTGAGATTAAGAGTCTCATGCTCTACCGAGTGAGCTAGCCGGTAATTAATAAAATGAGGAGAGGCAGACCCATGAGCTACAGACCCATCATGGCGCAGAGCAGAGGAAGGGAGCAGTGGGCGCAGCTCCAAGCGCTCACCTGCCTGCAGTGCTGCGAGAACGCATGTAGGGCAGTAGAAAAAAGCCAAAAAAGACAAAAAAAGCCAATTTTTCCTTGTCCCTCTCCATAACAACAGCAACCACGGTAGGAGGAAGAACCTCAATGTCGGGTGGCAATCAGCAGGCGGCAAGGGCGGGACAACAGGCATGAACAACGGGACAACAACGTGAACGGCTGCCTTAGAGCGCTTACTCTACATCACAGAATCCTTGTCCTCGTTGTTGTCCTCCACAGGCAGCCCCACCACCATATCTCAGGAGCCTCCGCTCTGTGGGATTATTCTGGGTTGTGCCTGCGTGCATGAAGAGAGGGGTTTGGGCACAGTGGGTGGGATGCTTTGACACTATATAAGATAATGTCACGCAGTAATAAATGGGCTTACAGCACAGAACATTGGTCGTTGTGTCCATTTGTCCCAGGGCCTTTCGGTCGGGTTATCCGACACCACTCAGTGGCCTCCAAGGGCCAAAATCTACAAGGGTCCTCTGAGGGCAGCTTGTGCCTGGGAATGCAGCACCCGGGGGGGCAGCAAGGGGTGCTGCAGAGGAGAAAGGACCTGTTGGAAGTGACGTCACGGCGCACCCGGCGACTGGCCAAACAACCGCAGAGTGAACGGGGCTAATCGGGGGCTCCTCCCAGCCCCGCCCCTTACAAGAGCCCTTCAGAGGGCTACAGAAAACGTGGACCCCCCCCAGCAACGCTCCCCCCGAACCCGAACTCACCGTGTGCCGCCGGGCCCTGCCGCAATCCCGGTCCCTGCCACGACCCCGGCCCCGCGGAGGTCCCGCTGGTCCCGCTGCCTTAATCGCGGTGCAGAGCAGAGGAAGGGAGCGCTGAAAGCAGCTCCAAGCGCTCACCCGCGTGCAGCGCTCCGAGAACGCGCGTAAAAAGGTAGAAAAAAGGCCAAAAAAAAAAAAAAGGCCAAAAACAAAGGCCAAAAACCGCGATTACTTTCCCTGTGCTATAACACCACCACATCAACCACGAAAGAACCTCGAACGGCGTGACCATACCGGCAGCCAATCAGCAGATGGCAAGGGCGGGACAACGGAGGCAGCCAGCCAATCAGTGGCCGGAACAAAACGCACCGCCTCTTTGGCGGCTGAGGGGAGGTCCCAGCCGCCATTTTGTGGGAGGCATTTGGGGGCCTTTTTTTCCCCCCATTTTTCTTTCCATTAATCCCAACCCAAACGTTTATTACCCCCCTGCACACCACCTCCTTACAACAATAAGACCTGATAATTTTGCTCTGAAGCCAGTGATAATCGCACATTAATTGCTCAAAAAAAAGACAGTTGGGAAAACAGAGAAGGAAAGGGGAGGGATGGCAAATTCCTGTTTAAAATCTTTTTTTTTTTTCCCACAATTTCATTTAAAACTCAGTTCGGTTATCAGATAGCTGCAGGCTGTATTAAAGCAAATTCTGCTGAAATTAGGAAATTACGACAACAGTATTCAAGAGAATTCTGCTGAAATTTGGAGTTTAATTAGGGTGGAAAGGCAGCATGGGTTTGGGGAAAAAAAAAAAAACAACAAAGATTTCCTCTCAACACCAGCTCGGTGAAACTATTAACATGCTCTTAATAACCCTAAAACCAGCTTGTGGCTGGAAATGCATCACCCGGGGGAGCAACAAGGGGTGCTGCAGAGAAAGGACCAGGAAGGAAGGGAGAAAGGCAGAAATGACAAGATGGCGCCGGCCAGGGCCGGCCCCTCCCTCAGCGCCACCCGGGCGGTCCATCACTCGGTGACGCGGCCGGCCGCCAAGCCGAGCGCATTCGTGGCCGAAACCCAGCCCCAGCCCTAATGCCAACGACCAACCTTAACCGCAGCCCTAACCCCAAAACGCTGCCCAGCACGTTGTAGGGCGCAGCCACAGACGCAGCCCGGCATCCACTTACATACGGGGGAAAAACTTCCGAACAAACGCAGGGGCAGCGGGGCTAAGAGGGGACTCCTCCCAGCCCCGCTCCTTACAAGAGCCCTTCAAAGGGCCGCACAAAATGTGGACCCCCCCCCAGCAACGCTCCCCCCGTACCCGAACTCACCGTGTGCCGCCGGGCCCTGCCGCCATTCCGGCCCCTGCCGCGACTCCGGCCCCTGCCGCCATCCCGTGCCCGCGGAGGTCCCGCTGGTCCCGCTGCCTCCATCGCGGCGCAGAGCAGAGGAAGGGAGCGCTGAAAGCAGCTCACCCAAGTGCAGCGCTGCGAAAACGCGCGTAAGAAGGTAGAAAAAAGGCCAAAAAAAAAGGCAAAAAAAGAAAAACGGCCAAAACCACGAACTCTGCCAAACCACGGTGAGAGCTGCCACGATAAAACGTAGGACGTCGCTGCCATATGCAAATCAGCAGCCGGCAGCCAATCAGCAGCCAGCAAGGGCGGGACAACGGAGGCAGCGAGCCAATCAGCGGCCGGAACGAAACCCGCCACCTCTGAGGCAGCTCTGAGGGGAGGTCCCGGCCGCCATTTTGTGAAAGGCATTGCAGGGACTTTTTTTTTTTTCCATTAAATCCCAACCCAAACGTATCCCCCCCCGCACCGCTCCTTAAAACAACAAAACCTGTTAATTTTGGTCTGAAGCCAGTGATAATGGCATGTAGAGGACTGGCTTGAGGGTAGAGGTCACATAAACATTGAGCAACTAGATGAGGACGATCTTGCAAAATACAGAACACAGCTAGTCTAAGATTAGGCAGACGGCGCGTGTAGCAAAACGCAAGGCTTGCAGCTGAGTCAAAGGGGTAGAAGAACACAGTGTCCTTGGGGCTATAGTTAACCCTAGAAGGAGAACTTGTGGTTATAAGAATGCAGAACTGTCTGCAATAACAGGATATAGCAATAACCAATCATGAGCTTAGCTTTTGTAATATGTATAAGCTAATTATCTTGTACTCAATATATATCGACTGGGCTATCTATTAAAGTTGAAGCATACTGATCACCCATATTGAGTGCTTGTGTCTTCCTTCCGTCGATGACAATGGCACATTAATTGCTCAAATAAACGACAGTGGGGAAAACAGAGAAGGGAAGGGGAGGGATGGCAAATTCCTGTGAAAAAAAAAACAACACTGATTTTAAACAATTTCATTTAAAACTCAGTTCTGTAATCAGGTAGCTGCAGGCGGTATTAAAGCAAATTCTGCTGAAATTAGGAAATTATGACAACAGTATTCAAGAGAATTCTGCTGAAATTTGGGAGTTTAATCAGGGTGGAAAGTCAGCATGGGTTTGGGGAAAAAAAAACAACAAAGTTTTCAGCTCAACATTGTTATAAATTGCCCCCTTAATTAATTTTCAGAGAGCATTGCATTAATAATAGAAAGGAATTTTTTTGAGTAAGCAACAGCAAGCAAAACAGCGCTGGGCGGCCGGGGAGTCTCGGCTCCGCCAACGGCGCGCACATCACCCCCGCCAGGCTCCCTTTTTATATTTTGGTAATTCCGGGATTACGCAGCACATCCTGGTATGTTCTGTGACTGCGCACACTGTTGCTAGGGGGTCGTCTCTGTCCCTCTGGTGGTCGTGAAGATGAAGGCCGTAGTCTTCCTCGGCGTTGTGGTTCAACTTCTTTTTTTATGTGGTCATGTTGGCCCAGCGTGAGACAGGAAGGCAGGATGTTGATACACTAGTTTAGCAACTTATCAGGAGGTGGTTCCATGAGCTTTGCAGCAGTGTCTTTAAACAAAAGAGGCAACTGAGATGCAGAAGGAGAGAAGGGGAGGGGGTTCTCTTTTTTGTTACATTAAGCAAAAGAATTTTCATAGTGTCTAGCCAAGCATTATACAGCTCCTTACTTCAGCAGGGAGTTTTCACAACTCCCGTTCCTCAAACAGAACTCCTTGTTTTTATAATACAGAAGACAATGAACAAACATTTATTGTGTATTACAACTCCCAGGAGATCAAGATGATTTTTTCCCTTGAGATGGGCAAACACACGGTTAGGAGCTCAGAAAGGGGAGCCTGTCTCCATCTGTTGTGGGTTTACTTGGCAAGGTTTCGGTAGCAGGACTCCACGTCCCAAAGGACGTTGAGCCCCATACGATGCAGCCGAGTCTCTGCACATTTGGGGAGCCTGAAGGACCCTGCCAGGAGCACAAGGGATGGATCCGATGGGGAAAAGTGTGCTGGGGGAGGGAGGATGAAACCATCCAGGCTGCAAAGAGTTAAATGACCATGACTGTACTGAGCAATGACTAAGGCATTTGTGGAAACTCAGTGGGAAGGAGGCAGAGCAAGCAGCTGTGTGCATTTGTGTGCCCGTCATTAACCATTGCTTTCCCTTCAGATATTCAAAGCATCAATCATCCAGGCGGGAAAAGACCCCCAAAAGGGAGACCCACCTGTCCCCCTACCACCGATGTCACCCACTAAACCGTGTCCCCAAGCACCACATCCAACCTTTCCATTTTATGGAAAAAAAGGGTTGGAGCGGCCGTGTGATACAGCCGAGTCTGCGCACATTTGGGGAACCTGAAAGACCCTGGCAGGATCACGAGGGATGGATCCAATGGGGAAAAATGCTCGGGGGGAGAATGGAAGGGAGGATGAAACCGCCTGGGTAGCAAGGGTTTATTACTTCCAGCCGGCTGCTGTTGGGCATGGTAATTTGCACAGTGTGAATATTTAGAGAGCCTTTCTTCTTTAAGAAAATATTTTCCTTTGACCCCGCAGAGCTAAAAATAAATGGGAGGCTGCTGCCAAGTGCTGTCCTAAGAGAGAAAACCACCAGCTTTCTGGTACACAGCATCTGATTTCTGCCCGTTTATTTCTGGCTGTCCAGCCCAGAAGTAGCTGTTTTCCTTTGTCCTCTTTCCATTGTTTTCCCCTGAGACAGAGAGGCACCAGCAGTGCCAAATAATGTAAGTAACCTTTTTTTTTTTTTTTTTTTTTTTTTTTTTTACTTATGCTGGTGGGGGCAGAGCATGGTTGTTTTGTTCCAGTGACTTGGAGGCAGCTAGGAACGCCCCACGCAGTAAAAGAAAACAAAAACGCACTGTAGGCAGACTGTGCTGCCATCCTCTGGAAATGTTTTGCATTTTTTAGCAACAGGGCTCAAAGTCCACTCGGCTCTGTGGCAATGCCGCATGTTAGCATGGAGTCGAAAAGCCTCCAGCTGGTCCGTAGAGGGTCGAAAAGCCTTGAGTCGAAGAGCCAGGGAGCTGAAACTGCAGTTCCAGATACCTGGATGTGCTGCCCTTCCCTTGGACCAAGTGAAATACCCACGTTTGGGTATTTTGGGTAGTGGTGGGTATTTTTTTGGCTCTTCTCCCAGAAACACAGAAACAGAGTCTCCTGAATCACCCTTCTTTGTTCCCTCTAAACTCTTTTATATTCCTGATGGCCTCGTCGTTAAGAGTCTGATGTTATCTCAATCACAGGGTTTTCCAACCACCATGGCCACGTTCCCAAATCTCCCCCTTCTTTATTAATACCAACCATTTTCTCGACACAAATTACCACTCCATATATAACAAATTGCAGCACAAGTTCTGAGTTCCGAGAAATCGTTGCCATTGGCTCTGCCTTCACCTCCTCCTGGCTGTGCACGCACAATGCCTCCTCGTGGTCATGGGCTGGGTCCTCAGGGCAAAGGCCGTACGTCTTCCTCGATATGGACTTTTCACCTCAGCCACAAAACTCATCTAAACCAGTTCTTGCTCAACAGAGGATGAGCTATCTTCCCATTTTATTGCTTTTCATGACTTGCTGGCCAGTGTTTACAATGGTTATAGATATCCCTTGTCTTCCAGGATTATCCCATCTCAGTCCTTTCCTTGTGGTTAGTTTCCGATGTCCATCTGTGGTAGCTAAAACTTGCAAAATCACCATGGGGTGACTTCTCTAGACCTGCTATAGTTCTACAGTTAGCCCTTTAGCATCTATTGCTTCCTTCAGGGCCATATCCCCCATTTCCATACATGGCTCATGCAGCATGTATTATTGAAGACAACGAAGAGAAGGTTCATTAACGCACATCGGATGCTCAGCCCTTGCCTGGGAAGCAGGGCTCCAGCATGAGTCACGGTTTTGCAAGAAAACAAAGCAGCCACTTTCTCACATTTCCCCTGAGCGTCCATTGCAGAACTTGAAAGGTTGAGAAGTGTGGTTTCTGGTGGTTTGGGTCGATTTTTTTAGCTGTGCTCCTCTGGTGGATGCGGTGGTGTAATGGCTTAACCCGACTGACAGCTAAGCACCACTCAGCCAGTTCTCCCCCCACCCTGCCCTTTGGCACTGGGGAGAGAATAAAAATAAATAAATAATAAATTAAAATGAAAGCTTTTGGACTGAGATAGAGACCGTTTCTTAAGACAAAAAATAAACGATTTTTTTAATAATAAATGGTGTGGAATACCCTTTTGGACAGTTTGGGTCAGCTGTCCTGGGTCTGTCCCAGCTCCTGCTGCATCCCCAGCCTGCCCAGTTGCAGGACAGAGCGAGAAGCTTAAAAGTCCTTGGCTTGGTGTAAGCTCTGCGACAATTAATACATCAGCGTGATATCAACATTCTTCCCATCTTAAATCCCAAACACAGCACCATACCAGCTACAAAATGAGCACCGGGCGAGCACGTTTGGACTGAGCGAGTGAGCTTGGGGCTCTGCTAAGCGGGCTGTAGGGTTCTCGTGGGGATGTTGCCACCTGCTGTTTCCATCAGGCAGCACCACTTGCTTGCAAGACATCCTTTACTGACAAACCACCCCAAAAGCTTTTTCTATTCACCTTTTTAACCAGACTATAGATATACGTATATTTATTTACATCTATTGATTCAAAGATCGAAGCCGAAATTTCTAAGTGACGAAAAATCCTTTATTGTCAGTGCTGGATGCACAGGGGATCCTTCCACCTAACGTGCATGTTCGACGTAACAAACTATCACATATTTATACAGAAAAACAACGAATATTCAATCAATGCCTATACATATTCATTACCTAAACCCGCCCACTCTCGCTTCATATGCTAATTAGCTTATCAGTCCTTGTGCAAAGCCTCCCAAGAATTGCGGGCAGGGGTCTTCAGGACGTGGGCAGTGGTCTTTGGGAGGAAGACCATGTAGGGAACCATGGATGTAGATCATGGAGAGGTGGTGGGATGATTCCCATGACTGGAGCGTGGCTGTTGATGGCTACGAACTGTTCAGAAGGGAGGAAATAATTCCTGTATTAGGAATTGGATAGATTGTGAAGAGCTCTGCCTGAGAAACAGCCATGACCAGGTGGAGAGCTCGGGGGTGAAAATCAAGGATCGGTCCGGTAAAGGACCGGTGGTTGGGGTCTGCTACAGCCCACCTGATGAGTATGTTGGCGAGGTCTTGCTTCAGCTACAACTGTTGTGCTCACAAGCTCTTGTCCTGAGGAGGATTTCAACCACCCAGATATCTGCTGGGATAGCAGCATGGTGAGATCCAGATAATCCAGGAGACTCCTGGAGTCTGTTGAGGATAACGTCCTGGTCCAGGTAATAGACGGACCGACACGAGGTGTAACCTTACTAGCCTTGGTGCTCACCAGTGTGGAAGAGAGCTTTTCAGAGGTTACGATTGCCTGGTGACGACCACTACCTGGTGGAGTTGGTGACCCTGAGGAATACGGGTCTGGCAAAAAGCAGAAGACCCTGAGCTTCCAAAAAGAGGACCCTGAACTTCAGGAGAACAAACTTCTGTCTGCTCAAGGAATTACTGGCTGGGATCCCCCAGGAAACTGTCCCTAAGGCCATAGGAATGGAACACATGCACATATATATGTGTATAAATATATATTTCACAGACTAACAAAATTTAGGAATCAGAAGGGAGCTTGAAAAATCATTTTGTCCATATAAAAATAATAATAATAACAATAATAATAAAATGGGGGACAACAAAGTGCAATGTGGTTGATGCTCTTCAGATGATGTGGAGAACAGCATCCCCAGGTCTGGTCCGTAAGGTTTGGGTCTTGTTCAGCTCTGATATTTGTCAGCACCTCTTCCATCTCAGGTTCCATCCTTAGTCATCAAGCTTCAGTTTTGACCTCAAAACCACAGATACAAACACTTTAAAAGATTTCTGAAGAGCATCATCCTTCATCAATGAGAGGTGCCACCAGTGCCCAGCACGGGGAAGGTCCTTTCTCCGCAACCATTCTC
Organism: Anas platyrhynchos; assembly: GCF_047663525.1. Lineage (NCBI taxonomy): Eukaryota > Metazoa > Chordata > Aves > Anseriformes > Anatidae > Anas > Anas platyrhynchos. The sequence continues at coordinate 1,180,291 of NC_092603.1, forward strand.
AGGAGCTGCCCCCACAGCCAGGGGCTTGCTGCAGATATAAGGCCGGCTCTGCCAACAGCTTGAGGTCGCCATGTCCTCGCCATTCAAGTAGACGCACTCTGCGCTGCCCTGCACCGGGAACCTGCAACGACAAGGAATGCCACTGCAGCCTTCTGCACTTCCCGTGCCCTCCAGCAGCCGTGCACGGCCACGGCACACCGGGGCCATCAGGCTCTGCCCGCTCGCAGGACTCACGTCAAATTGAAGCTGCTGCCATCCACCCACAGCAGGTGTTCACCCCGTCTCCGCAGCCCAAGCCAGGAATCCCCGTTGTCTTTGAGTTGTCTCAGAAATTTCTGGGTGGCAACGAGAGAGGCAGACAGTCAGAAGCTGCTGGAGCACCGCGCTCCATCAGCCCCACGGGACTCGCTGCCCCGCTGTGGGACATCCCGCCCAGCTGTCCCAGCCCCACAGACACCCATCACCCCGCACTCACCAATTCCCAGTCCTGATTCACCACGACCAGCGAGGCCCCGTGTCTCGAGCACTGCTCCTGGCTCCAGCTCCAGTTGCCTTGCTCCTGCTGCCCCGACAGGTAGTAGCAGACGTTGCAGTACCCAACCCATTTGGAAGGGCACGCCAGCACCGGGGCTGCCTTCTGCCCTTTTCTGGTTGCTGAGGAGCAAAGAGGACATTAAATGAGGTTATAGCAAGAGGCGGATCGGGCTCTTCTCCCTCCCAAGTGGTAAGACAAGGGGAGAGTCTCCCAAGCTACACCAAGGGAGGTTGAGGTTGTATATTAGGAGGAATTTCTTTACCAAAGGGGTTGTGGCATTGGAACGGGCTGCACAGGGAAGTGGTTGTCACCATCCCTGGAAATCTTCAAGACATGGGTAGGTGTAGAACTCAGGAGCATGGTTTAGTGGTTAAAGGTCGGGCTGGATGATCTCAGAGGGCTTTGCATAGCATGGCTCGGGTTGGGAGGGACCTTACAGATCACCCAGTTGCAACCCCGGCTAGTTCTATAACCCGGCTGCAGGGGGCACGGACAGCTCTGTGTAGAGGGGTGGGATGGTGGTGGCCACTCTGCCCTTACCTATCAGCGCAACAATGATAAGAAACAGCATCAAGTTCAGGATTATCAGCATATTCCGCTGTCGCTCGGTTGTGCAAACCCTGCCTGCAGCAGAAGGAAAAGATATTTGTGGTGAGGACACTGCCCTCACATCGCCAGCACGACCAGAAGGCGATGCCAGGGGGATCACGGACACCCCTCGACCCCGTTTCCCTCCTCCTTGGCACGGGGTTCACCCCCACAAGTGCTGCAGCAATAGGAGGACAGCTCAAAACCCAGCTGGGCACTGGCCCTGCACTCACCCAGGCATCTTTGGGACCTGTTTCTGCCCGTGGGTGCAGCATCTGTGGGCATCTCAACAGAGTGGGTCACCGCTGTGTCCTGGGGGTCCTGGGGCTGGTCGGGATCCTCATATTGGGAGGTGAGGCCACTCTGCTCGTCTTGCACCGTAGTGTTCACCGATCCAGGAGTGCTTAGCACGTCAGAAGGCATTGGTGCTGCTAAAAATAAAAACCAAAACATAGAAGGTAAGGCTCGGATGCGGTTCCCCTCCCCTGCAAGCCCAGCCAGCGGGGTGATGAGGTGGAAAAGCGAGGCTGAAGGAGAGATCCCTGGTCGGCAGCAGATTCACGCAGCCGTTGCGGTTGAGGTTGAGTTCCGACAGAACAAGTTGAAACGGAACAATTTGGGCAACATGGAGGGTTTTATGGCTGTCTTCAACCACACGCTGCAGCATGTGAGCTCACCTGATGCAGATTTGGCATTGAAAGTGAAGGCAGAGAAGAAGAGGGGAGCAGAAAAAAAAAAGGGGGAGCAAAAAAAAACCAAAAAATCAAACAAACAAACAAACAACAAAAAAAAAAAAAAAAAGGGGGGAACAAAACAAAACAAAAAAAAAAAAAAAAACAACCGAAATGAACAGCAACAAAAAAGAGGAAAAAAAAAAAAAAAACAACAGTGAAAACACAAAGAAAGGGAAGAAAGAGACAAAGAATTGAAAGAGGGTGGATAAATGGGAGAGGGGGATTCTCTCTGATTCGTCCCGTCTCTGGGACGGGGGAGAGAATCAGAAAAAAAAAATAATAAATTAAGCCTGTGGGTTGAGATAGAGACGGTTTATTAGGGCAGCAAAGAAAGGAAAATAAAAATAATAATAGGAATAGCACTACTACTACTAATGCGTACAAAACAAGCGATCCTCTAAGCGTTCAGGGTCTGAGCAGGGCAGGCGATGAACTCATGCAGTGTGTATGCCCTCGGGCTAAGCTCAGGACCGTGAGAACAAAAATGTTTTTTTTTGCACCAGAATTAGAAACATGGGAAGCAGAGGAAGTGCCAGGGAGGTGGGCGGCGTAACAGCTCCGTGAGGGCTGGGAATGGATGAAGAAAAAGAGAAAAGAAGCATTTTGGGGACCTCTGCTGTACGGTTCCCCGTAGCTCCGGGGGCACAGGAGGATGGGGAGAGCACGCAGGGCTGACGTGTGTCCTCTGAAGGCATTTGTTCTGGGAACTCCAGATGGATTTAGAGGTGGCTGGATGGAAAAATTCAGAGCCTGTCCTCACCCCTCCAAATATCCCACAAGCGCCCCCCCCGAGCAAGATCTCACTTTCCTCCAGCATTACCACATCTATGTAGATTTTCCTCATCTCTGGGACGGATCAGTTCTTTTTTGTTAGGGTGAGGTTTTTTGCAGTCTCCTTTCCCCATGGCTAGCAAGAAAATAGGTCCCACCGATCACGTGTACGTGTCCTGTCCCGATGCCGCGACTGCCGGAGCACCCTGCGATAGCAAGGAGAGGGTTGAGCGTTGGGGGGCCAGCAAAGCCCCCCGGGTGTGAGGAGTTTTGGAGACCTGGGGGGAAACGTAGGGAAAAAGTGGGTGGGAAAAGGGTTTGCGGTTTGCAGGAGGGTGAAGGAAGGAAAAGGGGACAGGAAGATGCACGGGGCGGAGGCACCGGAGTGGGGGAGAAAGGAGCAGGGGCAGGCTGAGGAGCTGCAAGAAAATTCACCCAGCACCGCGGCAGCAGCAACTTTCATAAAGAAAAGGAAGAGTTTTGGGAATCGTGAGGTTTTCGAGGCTCTCCTCGGCGAGCCACGGCGCTGCGTGCGCCCTTCGGGTGCAAAGTTCATTGAAAGAAGGGAGCGAGCAAGAGAAGAAAGAGAAAAAAAATAAAATAATAAAAAAAAATAAAATAAAATGCAAAAAGAAAGGTGAGAGAGTGACGAAGAGGGTGGGAAAAGGGGCAAAGGAGCCCATAACGAAGTAAATAAATAAACCTTAAAGCAATGAAAGAAAAAAAAGTTGGGAAGCCCGCCCTGGCTGGCTGCTCCTTTCCTTCCCGTTTCAGCCCCGAGCCGAGCGCTGCTCGCTCAGCTGGCCCCGAATTTCGCTGCTCGGAGGCGAACTTACCTTCTGAGTGTCTTCTCCGGTGTGGATTGTTGCAATAAGTGTGCGGAGATTAAATGAATCACAAAGGACAGCCCCCCGTTACATAAGTGGTTGCTTTTGCCCAATGCCACGCCTACGCCGCCACATAAACGAAATATAAATAGTTAAATAAAAAAAAGCAACTCAGATGACTCAAAAGCTAACTCCTTGCTGCTTGGAGTTGCCCTCATGATGTTATCCTGCTGCCAAAAGAGGAAGGGGAGCAAATCTCTGATGCTTTTGATGAAGAAACCCCGTTCATTTGAAACATCGGTGCAGAAGCAGAGAGGGGGAGAAATAATGGCAAAAACCTCCAGATGCTGCATTTTTTTTTTTTTTTTTTTTTTTACTGCTCTGACAAAATGTCCCTTCAAAGGGGTGGATGAATGTTGCTTCAACTTCCCTCTTCTGAGGGCAAAACGGTGATTTTGTTTTTTTTGAGGTCTGGTTAGCCCGACCACATATTTTTAGGGCGCGTATTCCTTCGGGTGCGTATCCTTTGGGGTGCATATCCTTTAGGCTGCGTATCCAAATAGCCTTTTTTTTTCCCCCTCAGAACAGAATTATCTTTTTTCTTTTTTATTTATTTATTTATTTATTTTTTCCTTGAGGGTGGAGAGGGCAAGGGGGCAGACAGAGCGACGACAACTCCTTGATGACCACGACGTTTTTTCGCGGCGTGAAAAAACAATCTGTAGCTGTGACTTGCTACAGTGACAGAAGGACAGGAAAAAACAAAGAACAGTGCTTCATTTTTATTATTATTATTATTTTATCTAGCCAGTGTTTACAATGGTTATAGATATCCCTTGTCTTCCAGGATTATCCCTCTCAGTCCTTTCCTTGTGGTTAGTTTCCGATGTCCATCTGTGGTAGCTAAAACTTGCAAAATCACCATGGGGTGACTTCTCTAGACCTGCTATAGTTCTACAGTTAGCCCTTTAGCATCTATTCCTTCCTTCAGGGCCATATCCCCCATTTACATACATGGCTCATACAGCATGTATTATTGAAGACAGCGAAGAGAAGGTTCATTAACGCACATCGGATGCTCGGCCCTTGCCTGGAGCCGAGTCAAGGAGCGAGAGAAGAACGAGAAAAAAATAAATAGATAAATAAAACACAGCACAACACCCGAGGAGCATGAGTCACGTTTTTGCAGGAAGACAAAGCAGCCACTTTCTCACATTTCCCCTGAGCGTCCGTTGCAGAACTTGAAAGGTTGAGGATTGTGGTTTTTGGTGGTTTGGGTCGATTTCCCTAGATGTGCTCCTCTGGTGGATGCGGTGGTGTAATGGCTTAACCCGACTGACAGCTAAGCACCACTCAGCCAGTTCTCCCCCCACATCCCCTCCCTGCCCTTTGGTACTGGGGAGAGAATAAAAATAAATAAATAATAAATTAAAATGAAAGCTTTTGGACTGAGATAGAGACTGTTTCTTAAGACAAAAAATAAATGATTTTTTTTAGAAATAAATGGTGTGGAATACCCTTTTGGACAGTTTGGGGCAGTTGTCCCGGCTCCTGCTGCACCCCCAGCCTGCCCCGTTGCAGGACAGAGCGAGAAGCTGAGAAGTCCTTGGCTTGGTGTAAGCTCTGCGACAATTAAGTCATCAGCGTGATATCAACATTCTTCCCATCCTAAATCCCAAACACAGCACCATACCAGCTACAAAATGAGCACTGGGCGAGCACGTTTGGACTGAGCGAGTGAGCTTGGGGCTCTGCTAAGCGGGCTGTAGGGTTCTCGTGGGGATGTTGCCACCTGCTGTTTCCATCAGGCAGCACCACTTGCTTACGAGGCATCCCTTGCTTACAAACCACCCCAAAAGCTTTCTCTATTCACCTTTTTAACCAGACTTTAGATATACATATATTTATTTACATCTATTGATTCAAAGATCGAAGCCGAAATTTCTAAGTGACGAAAAATGCTTTATTGTCAGTGCTGGATGCACAGGGGATCCTTCCACCTAACGTGCATGTTCGAAGTAACAAACTATCTCATATTTATACAGCAAAACAATAAATATTCAATCAATGCCTATGAATATTAATTACCCAAACCCGCCCACTCTCACTTCATATGCTAATTAGCTTATCAGTCCTTGTGCAAAGCCTCCCAAGAATTGTGGGCAGGGGTCTTCAGGACGTGGGCAGTGGTCTTTGGGAGGAAGACCGTGTAGGGAACCATGGATGTAGATCATGGAAAGCTGGTGGGATGATTCCCATGACTGGAGCGTGGCTGTTGATGGCTACGAACTGTTCAGAAGGGAGGAAATAATTCCTGTATTAGGAATTGGATAGATTGTGAAGAGCTCTTCCTGAGAAACAGCCGTGACCAGGTGGAGAGCTCGTGGGTGAAAATCAAGGATTGGTCCGGTAAAGGACCGGTGGTTGGGATCTGCTACAGCCCACCTGATGTGTATGTTGGTGAGGTCTTCTTGCTTCAGCTACAACTGTTGTGATCACAAGCTCTTGTCCTGAGGAGGATTTGAACCACCCAGATATCTGCTGGGATAGCAGCATGGTGAGATCCAGATAATCCAGGAGACTCCTGGAGTCTGTTGAGGATAACATCCTGGTCCAGGTAATAGACGGACCGACACAAGGTGTAACCTTACTAGCCTTGGTGCTCACCAGTGTGGAAGAGAGCTTTACAGAGGTTACGATTGCCTGGTGACGACCACTACCTGGTGGAGTTGGTGACCCTGAGGAATACGGGTCTGGCAAAAAGCAGAAGACCCTGAACTTCCAAAAAGAGGACCCTGAACTTCAGGAGAACAAAATTCTGTCTGCTCAAGGAATTACTGGCTGGGATCCACCAGGAAACTGTCCGTACGGCCATAGGAATGGAACACATGCACGTATATACGTGTATAAATATATATTTCACAGACTAACAAAATTTTGGAATCAGAAGGGAGCTTGAAAAATCATTTTGTCCATATAAAAATAATAATAATAACAATAATAATAACATGGGCTACAACAAAGTGCAATGTGGTCGATGCTCTTCAGATGACGTGGAGAACAGCATCCCCAGGTCTGGTCCATAAGGTTTGGGTCTTGTTCAGCACTAATGTTAGTCAGCACCTCTTTCATCTGAGGTTCCATCCTTAGTCATCAAGCTTCAGTTTTAACCTCAAAACCACAGATGCAAACACTTGAAAGGATTTCTGAAGAGCATCATCCTTCATCAATGAGAGGAGCCGCCAGTGCCCAGCACGGGGAAGGTCCTTTCTCCGCAACCATTCTCAGGAGCTGCCCCCACAGCCTGGGGCTTGCTGCAGATATAAGGCCGGCTCTGCCAACAGCTTGAGGTCGCCATGTCCTCGCCATTCAAGTAGACGCACTCTGCGCTGCCCTGCACCGGGAACCTGCAACGACAAGGAATGCCACTGCAGCCTTCTGCACTTCCCATGCCCTCCAGCAGCCGTGCACGGCCACGGCACACCGGGGCCATCAGGCTCTGCCCGCTCGCAGGACTCACGTCAGATTGAAGCTGCTGCCATCCACCCACAGCAGGAGTTCACCCCGTCTCCGCAGCCCAAGCCAGGAATCCCCGTTGTCTTTGAATTGTCTCAGAAATTGCTGGGTGGCAAGGAGAGAGGCAGACAGTCAGAAGCTGCTGGAGCACCGCGCTCCATCAGCCCCACGGGACTCGCTGCCCCGCTGTGGGACATCCCGCCCGGCTGTCCCAGCCCCACAGCCACCCATCACCCCGCACTCACCAATTCCCAGTCCTGATTCACCACGACCAGGGAGGCCCCGTGTCTCGAGCACTGCTCCTGGCTCCAGCTCCAGTTGCCTTGCTCCTGCTGCCCCGACAGGTAGTAGCAGACGTTGCAGTACCCAACCCATTTGGAAGGGCACGCCGGCTCCGGGGCTGCTTTCTGCCCTGGTTTGGTTGCTGCAGAGCAAAGAGGACATTAAATGAGGTTATAGCAAGAGGGGGATCGGGCTCTTCTCCCTCCCAAATGGTAAGACAAGGGGAGAGTCTCCCAAGCTACACCAGGGGAGGTTGAGGTTGTATATTAGGAGGAATTTCTTTACCAAAGGGGTTTGTGGCTGCCCAGGGAAGTGGTTGAGTCACCATCCCTGGAAGTCTTCAAGACACGGGTAGGTGTAGAACTCAAGAGCATGGTTTAGTGGTTAAAGGTTGGGCTGGATGATCTCAGAGGGCTTTGTATAGCATGGTTCGGGTTGGGAGGGACCTTACAGATCACCCAGTTGCAACCCCAGCCAGTTGTATAACCCTCTGTGTAGAGGGGTGGGATGGTGGTGGCCACTCTGCCCTTACCTATCAGCGCAACAATGATAAGAAACAGCATCAAGTTCAGGATTATCAGCATATTCCGCTGTCGCTCGGTTGTGCAAACCCTGCCTGCAGCAGAAGGAAAAGATATTTGTGGTGAGGACACTGCCCTCACATCGCCAGCACGACCAGAAGGCGATGCCAGGGGGATCACGGACACCCCTCGACCCCATTTCCCTCCTCCTTGGCACGGGGTTCACCCCCACAAATGCTGCAGCAGCGGGAGGACAGCTCAAAACCCAGCTGGGCACTGGCCCTGCACTCACCCAGGCATCTTTGGGACCTGTTGCTGCCTGTGGGTGCAGCATCTGTGGGCATCTCACCAGAGTGGGTCACCGCCGTGTCCTGGGGGTCCTGGGGCTGGTCGGGGTCCTCATATTGGGAGGTGAGGCCACTCTGCTCGTCTTGCACCGTAGTGTTCACCGATCCAGGAGTGCTTAGCACGTCAGAAGGCATTGGTGCTGCTAAAAAAAAAAAAAAAAACATAGAAGGCAAGGCTCGGATGTGGTTCCCCTCCCCTGCAAGCCCAGCCAGCGGGGTGATGAGGTGGAAAAGCGAGGCTGAAGGAGCGATCCCTGGGTGGCTGCAGACAGCAGCACCACGAGGCTCAGCCCCGTAGCTCCACCAGTGTGCACCCAGCCGTTGGGAAACGCCAAGCATATTGTGCAAGGTGTGTTAAGTATCTTCAGAAAAGGAGAAGTTGGAAGGAGTTTGCAATGTGTGCAAAAAGATTCACACAGCCGTTGCGGTTGAGGTTGAGTTCCGACAGAACAAGTTGAAACGGAACAATTTGGGCAACATGGAGGGTTTTATGGCTGTCTTCAACCACACGCTGCGGCATGTGAGCTCACCTGATGCAGTTCTGGCATTGAAAGTGAAGGCAGAGAAGAAGAGGGGAGCAGAAAAAAAAAGGGGGGAACAAAAACCAAGAACAACAACAAAAAAAAAAGAAAAAGGGGGGGAACAAAAAAAAAAAAAAAACAAAAAACAACAACAACAACAAAAGAGGCAAAAAACAAAAAAAAAAAAAAAAAAAAACAACAGTGAAAACACAAAGAAAGGCGAGAAAGAGACAAAGAATTGAAAGAGGGTGGAAAAACGGGAGAGGGGGATTCTCTCTGATTCGTCCCGTCTCTCGGACTGGGGAGAGAATCAGAAAAAAAAATAATAAATTAAGCCTGTGGGTTGAGACAGAGACGGTTTATTAGGGCAGCAAAGAAAGGAAAATAAAAATAATAATGGGAATAGCACCACTACTATTAATGTGTACAAAACAAGCGATCCTCTCAGCGTTCAGGGTCTGAGCAGGGCAGCGGATGAACTCATGCACTGCATATTCCCTCGAGCTAAGCTCAGGACCGTGAGAACAAAAATGTTTTTTTTGCACCAGAATTGGCAACATGGGAAGCAGAGGAAATGCCAGGGAGGTGGGCGGCGTCACAGCTCCGTGAGGGCTGGGAATGGATGAAGAAAAAGAGAAAAGAAGCATTTTGGGGACCTCTGCTGTACGGTTCCCCGTAGCTCCGGGGGCACAGGAGGATGGGGAGAGCACGCAGGGCTGACGTGTGTCCTCTGAAGGCATTTATTCTGGGAACTCCAGATGGATTTAGAGGTGGCTGGATGGAAAAATTGAGAGCCTGTCCTCACCCCTCCAAATATCCCACAAGCGCCCCCCCGAGCAAGATCTCACTTTCCTCCAGCATTACCACATCTATGTAGATTTTCCTCAACTCTGGGAGGGTTCAGTTCTTCTTTTTCGTCAGGGTGAGTGTTTTTGTAGTCTCCTTTCCCCATGGCTAGCAAGGAAATGTCAGGTCCCGCTGATCACATGTACCTGTCCTGTCCCGATGCCGCGACTGCCGGGGCACCCTGCGATAGCAAGGAGAGGGTTGAGCATTGGGGGGCCAGCAAAGCCCCCCGGGTGTGAGGAGTTTTGGAGATCTGGGGGGAAACGTAGGGAAAAAGCGGGTGGGAAAAGGGTTTGCGGTTCGCAGGAGGGTGAAGGAAGGAAAAGGGGACAGGAAGATGCACCGGGCAGAGGCACCGGAGCGGGGGAGAAAGGAGCAGGGGCAGGCTGAGGAGCTGCAAGAAAATTCACCCAGCACTGCGGCAGCAGCAACTTTCATAAAGAAAAGGAAGAGTTTTGGGAAACGTGAGGTTTTCGAGGCTCTCCTCGGCTTGCCACGGCGCTGCGTGCGCCCTTCGGGTACAAAGTTCATTGAAAGAAGGGAGAGAACAAGAGGAGAACAAGAAAAATATAAAATAAAAAAAATAAAAAAATAAAATAAAATGCAAAAAGAAAGGCGAGGGAGTGACAAAGAGGGTGGGAAAAGGGGCAAAGGAGCACATAACGAAGTAAATAAATAAACTTTAAAGCAATGAAAGAAAAAAAGTTGGGAAGCCCGCCCTGGCTGGCTGCTCCTTTCCTTCCCGTTTCAGCCCCGAGCCGAGCGCTGCTCGCTCAGCTGGCCCCGAATTTCGCTGCTCGGAGGCGAACTTACCTTCTGAGTGTCTTCTCCGGTGTGGTTTGTTGCAAAAGTGTGCGGAGATGAAATGAATCAAGGACAGCCCCCCGTTACGTAAGCTGTTGCTTTTGCCCAATGCCTGGCCACGGCTACGCCTTCACATATTGAAAGTAAGTAAGTAAATAAAAAAAAGCAACTCAGATGACTCAAAAGATCACTGCTTGCTGCTTGGAGTTGCCCTCACGATGTAATCCTGGCTGCCAAAAGAGGAAGGGGAGCAAATCTCTGATGTTTTTGATGAAGAAACCCGTTCATTTGAAACATCCTGTCCTCGGTGCAGAAGCAGAGAGGGGGAGAAATAATGGCAAAAACCTCCAGATGCTGCATTTTTTTTTTTTTTTTTTACTGCTCTGACAAAATGTCCCTGCAAAGGGGTGGATGAGTGTTGCTTCAACTTCCCTCTTCTGAGGGCAAAACGGTGATTTTGAGTTTTTTTTGAGGTCTGGTTAGCCCGACCACATATTTTTAGGGCGCATATCTCTTCGGGTGCGTATCCTTTAGGGTGCGTATCCAAATAGCCTTTTTTTTTTTCCCCTCAGAACAGAATTATATTTTTCTTATTTATTTATTTATTTTTATTTTTTTCCTTGAGGGTGGAGAGGGCAAGGGGGGGAGACAGAGCGACGACAACTCCTAGGTGACCACGACGTTTTTTCGCGGCGTGAAAAACCAATCTGTAGCTGTGACTTGCCACAGCGACAGGAGGACAGGAAAAAACAAAGAACAGTGCTTCATTTATATATATTTTTATTATTTTTTTTCAGTTTGGTTTGTTTTTTTCTTTTTTTTTTTTGCAAGAAAATCCTGGAAGAAAACAGCCAGAAAACTGTGCACAGGCAGGGGCTGAGCAAAGGCACCTGGCAGAGCAGGGAAGACAACAGGATTAAATACTGGTGTTAATAAAAAAAATAGAAATAGCTAAATTAATTAATCAATTAAACACTTTCTTAGCTGCTTTCAAGCACGTGTGCCTTTTTTACTGGAATGGCAATGAAGCAGTGCCTTGTATCCATCAAAGGGATTTATCTGGGCTCGCACCAGGATGGGGAAAAACACTAAAAGACACAAAACCACATTTTTTTTTGGCCATGAGATAGCGCAAGACCCGAGCCTGCCCCTATCTTCTCATTAGGGATGTAATTTACAGGACGGGCCGTGAGCCTGGGGGAGGCAGGAGGATCTTGTGCCCCTCACCCGGGCACCAGGCGAGGGTGTTGGTGACCCCAAAAACTTTCAGGGGCATTGAACGGCCGTGAGCTGTGGCAGGAAGCTCCGGCCCCGCTGCTGGTTCGCACTTCACCGGTGCAGCTCTGAGCATTTTGGTTTCCTGTCCTCCGGACCCCGTCGTGTCCCCTCCACCTGCTGCGTGTCCTCCTGCCATGGAGGTTGAGGATGGCTACATGGCCTTGGACAGGCGATGCAAGCGGGGTGCTGCGGAGAGGCCGGGACCCCTCCGGGACGCAGGTAGCGGGGTCCGGTCCTCCGTCCCCACCACGGGTTTGTGGTGGCGAGAGGATACCCCGGGTGGCGATTGCTTGGCGGGGGGAAGATGCGGGGTGGTGCAGCTCTTGGGGTCCCAGAGAGTCGCTCAAGCTGGGGAAATTGAGAAGGGGATTTGGGGGGGTGCTTGCCTGTGGTTTTTGGACACCCCACGGCACCCCGACGCTGGCTGCTGGCATCCCCGTTTCTCTCCCATCTTGTCACCGTCGGGCTCGGCTGCATCCCCAAAAACCCTTTTGCTCTGAAGAAGAGGGATTTTGGGGCACCCCCCGGGACAGAGAACAGAGCTGACGGATGCTCTCAGCCCCCCCACTTCTCCTTTTGTGTCCCTTCCCCTGGCTGCAGGCCCTGCCACGAGGGACCCCGAGCCAGGCTTTGCCCCCCGGTGCATTCGCACCCCCATGCGATCCCCCCGCTGCCTCCTCGGGGCCCTGGTGGCCGTTCTGCTGCTGTCCTTTGCGATATGCGGTGAGTTGACACCCCTGGGTGTCCTTTTTCGGGGGTGCTGGGGACTGGGGACACCCCCGTTTGGGCTCAGGGTCCCTCTCCCCCAGTGTCTTGGCTGCTGGTGGAGAGGCACCAGGGAGCTGTGGAGTGCGGGAACGCGTCGCAGGGACAAAGTTTTGCCACCCTGGGCTGCACCCACCTGGGGCTGAGGACGAGCCTGTGCCCCCCCGGAGGTAACCCCCTTAAAATATTGCATAAAATGTTGTCTGAACCCCCCTATCACCCACCCCGTGGCGCTGTGGTGGGGTTGTTTGCGTGGCTGTTTGTCTGTCTGTCCGTCTGTCTGCCTGCAGACGGTGGGGGCTGCGAGCTGTGTCCTGTGGGGTGGACGCTGCACAGGAGGAAGTGTTTTTGGGTCACCAGCAAGAGCAGCTCCTGGAGGGAGAGCCGGGAGAATTGCAGCCATCAAAGAGCCCAGCTGCTGGTGCCAGAGGACCAGGGCGAGCTGGTAACGGGGCTGATACTGGCTAGGATGTGGGACGGGGCTCAGGGTTGCACCCGAGGGGATGTGGGGTCCAGAAATTTGGGGTCCGCACCCAGAGGGTGCAGGGATGGGTGCCCAAACTTCTGGGGTAGCATTAGGGATGCCATTGGGGCTCCTGGCTGGGTGGGGGAGCCAGTTTTGGGGACAGCAAACAACACCGTAGTCACCAGCCCCGTTTCCCCTCGTAGGACTTCCTAAATCGAGTCATACAGAAACCCACACGCTACTTCTGGATCGGCCTCTCCCAGCCCTCTGTGGGGATGGCTTGGACCTGGCTGGATGGCTCCCGCCTAGACGAGAGCCGGTGAGAGCCTAGGAGAAGCCTGGAGGGGTGGATGTGGGGTGGACACCCCCAACGTCCCCTCAGGGACCCCCGGGAGGTGCCACGGGATCTCTCTCGCACCCTCAGGTTCAACCTGAGCACCCCGAACGCCAGCGGAGCCTGCGGGGCGCTGAGGGAGGACAGGATCATCTCAGAAACCTGCGGCTCCGCCTTGGCGTGGATCTGCCAGAAAGAGGCCGTCCTGCTCTGAGCGACTTGGGAAAAAAATATAAAAAAAGAACAACAAAAAAAAATTAAAAAAACACATTGCTTTCAAAATAAAGTCCCTTCTCACCCCTGCGGGCTTTGTGTTGTCTGCTAGGGCTGCTGTATTTTCAGCACGCAGGGGGCATTTTGGAAAGGGATGGCTGGTGTGAAGAGGGGGAGAAATGAGGTTCTGGGATTTTGGGGGAGGCAGGTGAAAAGGCAGCTTTTTTCTTTTTTCTTTATTTATTCTGCAGGTGGGATGAGCCCTGACAAAATCAGGGTTGCACAAGCTGAGGTTTTCATACGATTCCTGGAAAAAAAAAAAGAAAAAAAAGGCCTTTTTTCTCTCTGTAGCCATTGGCAACCTTCTTCTCGTTGTGGCTGGTGGTTTGCAAGATCGGGCTTGCACAGGCTGACATTTTCACACAGTTTCTGGCAAAAAAAGAAATTACAACAATCCCCAGGGGTATAAACCACAATGACTAATTCTCTTGCGGTGAAGCACTAAGAGGAGGACGTCAGTCATAAAAGCAAAGAAATGCCATGGGGGGAAATGGGAGAGGGGAAGGAGACGGAAAAGGGTGGGGCAAAAAAAGCCATATTTGAAGATATTTGTTGCTTTCACTTTTGTAATGATGCCAAGAGTTGCACTGGGGACCTGGGCTGTGTGCTGAATAAGTTTAGGTTAGAAAAAAAGTGAGAAAGGAGCAATTTGGACAAAAAAGGTGTGGTGTAGGGCAGGCTGCTGGGGAGGGAGGCAGACGCTGCCTCATGACTGCTCGTGAAGAGGATCCCACGCACAACTGGCTGTGGTGAAGCCTAAGTGGCACGTAAAGTGGAATATTTCACAACCAGATGCCCGAAATTGGGGATATTTCCCCCTATTTCAGCCTCCTTGGAGAAGCCTCCGCCATTACAGGGCAGAAGAGTACAACTCCCATCATCCCCTGCGTGCGGGACCCGGCTCCAGGCTGGGCGGGCGCAAGGCGCAAAGTGCAGTGGCAGGGGCGGGGCGTCCGCCATTTTGTGCACGTATGTGACCAATGGGGGCGATGGGGAGGGGTTGGCTCTCGGCTCTTAAAGGGGGCACGGCCTCAGAGTGGGCCCTTTCGGGTTACGGTGGAGAAGGGCCCGGCGGAGCGCACTGAGGGGAGGACGAGGAGGCTCCGGTGCGGGTCGCGGCGGTGGAGCGGAGCTTGGCCTTTTCTCCATCATAGCCCCGCCTTCCCCACTGCGGGGCCTGCTTTAAGGCCGGCACAGGGGTGGGAGCAGAAGCAGGAGCGGGAAGCTCAACGTGAAAATCAGTGGCACGTGGCGGATGGTGGCGAGCGTGAGGGGTAGCTGAGGACCCCGGTGCTGTGGTAATGTGCATGCACAAAGGAGCGACGGAGACGAGTAAGCACCAGTCCTGTTTTTGGGATGCCACGGTGCTGCTGGAGGTCATGGCAGGGCTTAGAGCTACATGGGCATAATTTAATTTAATTAAAATAGCTGGGGAGAGGAGCGTAAGGACAGGAAAGCCGTGAGAGGTATGGAATGGCCTGAGCTGTGGGTGTGGGTGCAATGCTCATTTCTGAGCTCAAAGGGGATGGAGGTGATGCAATGAGCTCGGGCAGCCCTAAAAATCCTCAGAAGCCAAAGACAGCCTCTGAACTGAGCCTTTTCCCCAAGATACGTGCTTTCTGGGTGTATTTTCAGGTGCTGGAGGGAATAGGGGGGCAGTGGGGAGCTCGGGGGGCTCTTGGAGGCACTTGCACCCCGTGTTTGTTGACCGTGCCTCTCCTCCATGCTCCGTTGCTTTGTTCTCCCTCCAGCTTTTAGCCTCAAGTGCCTTAAGGACAAACTGTTCCCCATCGGGGCCACCGTGCTCGTGACAGTGTTGCTGATTGCCGTCATTGCCCTGGCAGGTAAGAGGATGGAGATGGCCCTACCAGAATCCTCTCCTCCCCTTTGGGAAACCCAGTGGTGAGGATAGGGCAAGGGCTGGGCATGGGATGCCACGGGAAAACCTGGACGGGGGTAAAATTTGTCCCTAAAGGGGTCAAAACTGCCTCAAAACACTCAGCTCCAGGAGGAAGCTGCAGAAAGACCTTTATGGAGAGGAAGGAAGTGTTTATTTCAGCCCCAAGTGGCTTCTGGAGCTGAAAACGAATATTTTGAACAGAAAGGTGGAAACAACAAAAATAAAATGAGAAGTGGAAATGAACATGTTTTTTATGGGATTAGATCTCACAAATCATCACCACCGATTAAAATAAGCAGATTTCCTTCTCCTTATTTCCAGCCAGGAAATGTCCATCCTGCCCCTCTCCCATCCTTCCCACCTGCTCAGAAAACGGCATCGGGTTCAGGGAGAAATGCTTCTACTTTGTGCAGAACGAGACCAACTGGAACGAGGGCCAGAGCTTCTGCCTCTCCCTAGGAGCCCAGCTGGCCACCATCGACAGCCAGGAGGACTTGGTTAAATGAGGGTTTTGCCCGGTGCTGGGGTGGCTTTTTGGGAAGCAGCTGTGGGGTTCCTTGGAGGATGTAAGGTGAAGATGGGCACAACATTTCTTCTTTGCTTTCCAGAGCTTCCTATTGCGCTACGGACGTCCCTTGCACTACTGGGTCGGTCTGCATCGGGAGGGATCCGACCCCTGGAGATGGTGCAATGGGTCTCTTTTCAACAACCTGTATGTCCCGGCTTCTTTTTCTCATATTTTTTAATGGGCAGGGAGCAATTAACCACCCCTTCTTGTAATGCTTGGTCCTTAGGAAGCAGCTTGTGGATGCAGAGGGCATCCCTGGATGAACCCATATGGGATTAATCAACCAAAAATATTCCTTCCTTCATGTAAGGGGGCAGACTTAGCTTTGCATGGGGGTCATTGTCTGCTGGAAAGGATTCTTCCTCCTCCTTCCAGCACCATTTGCTTATGTGGAAGATGCTCAGACCCTTGACTTCTCCTTCTGCTTTGTGCAGGTTCGATATCCAGGGCAATGGCCAATGTGCCTACATCGACCTTGATGGGGTCAGCAGTGACTGGTGCTCCCAGCTGAAGTATTTGGTCTGCAGCCACCCCCTGAAGAGTCCCAGGGGAGCGTAGAGGGGAGGAGAGCCCTGAGCTGCCCCTTGCAGCCTCCTACTGCATCCTGGAGTCGCCTCTGAATTTACACCATGAAGCTGATGAAGAGAAAGCTGCTGTAATTAAACCCACTTGTGTAGGGTTCCTGACAGTACATTATCTAAAGAAGTGTTGTAAATGAAGTCTCAACTCAATCTGAATATTTGTAAAAGGAATATTTTTTTAAATAAATATTTATAAAATGTATAAAAGACAAGAAAACATTGCTGGGTGTGTGGGGAGTCTACGCTCCACCAACACGCACACACAAACATCAAACATTCTAAATAAATAAATTAATAAAAAAATTCTAAATTAATTAATAAAAAAATAAAAATTAATAAAAAAACTAATTAATAAAAAAATTCGAAATAAATAAATTCTCATTGCAGTCTAAAACTTCCTCGTAAGGGGGTGTCGAGAGGCAGGAGACCTTTTCTCCATTAACACCAGCGACAGGACCCGCGGGAACGGGGTTAAGCTGAGGCAGGGGAAGTTTAGGCTTGACATCAGGAGGAGGTTCTTCACAGAGAGGGTGGTTGCACACTGGAACAGGCTCCCCAGGGAAGTGGTCACTGCACCGAGCCTGACTGAATTTAAGAAGAGATTGGACTGTGCACTTAGTCACATGGTCTGAACTTTTGGGTAGACCTGTGCGGTGTCAAGAGTTGGACTTGATGATCCTTAAGGGTCCCTTCCAACTCAGGATATTCTATGATTCTATGATTCTATGATAAATATACAGAACATTGCTTTTACATACCAAACGTGTGTATGCCTTTACAATCAGGAAAGGTTCAACAATCCTTTAAGTTCCATGACTTACCAGTCTCTATTTTCCATTCCTTTTCTTGATTACAAACAAGTCTCTTCTTTTCATTCCTTTTGTACAATATGTCTCGCTTTAAGTTGTCAAGCAACTCGGTCTTCAAGCCTTATGTATCCCGTTCTTCCCGGATCGAAGAAAAACATACCCATCTCCTTTTGAAGGTCAATAGGGCCTGGATCAAAAGGCACGTTCAGGTCAACAGGGAGCAGACCAGCAAAAGCCTTCGATGGCTGTAGCAGCAGAGGGACCGATGCCCTAGCAGTCGGATCAGCAAAGGAGCCCACAGCTCCCTTACTATCTGACAAACCACACGTTTCTGACTGGCCCCACATGGCTCCTCAAGGCCTCAGAGATTGCTCGCCAGGTGCCCAGCAATCCCACTGCAACCTTGTCGGTTTTAGTTGCAGAGTCCCACACCTTGACCTCAATTTGGTCCCATGTTTCAGGCTCATAAACTGTCCGATCGTTAAGAAGGAGAATAAGCTGTAAGGTTACCAGGACTTTGTTCCTAAGGACGTATGATTCCCCATAATGCACAACTTTTTACCAGTGAGAGGCAGTTGTGTGCACAGGTCCGCTTCTCTCAGCTCGAGCTTCTCTCCAGCTCCAGTGCACCTATTTCTAGCGACTTTCAGTCACTTCAGTCTCTGAGCATTTTGGTTTCCTGTCCTCCGGACCCCGTTGTGTCCCCTCCACCTGCTGTGTGTCCTCCTGCCATGGAGGATGAGGATGGCTACATGGTCTTGGACAGGCGATGCAAGCGGGGTGCTGCGGAGAGGCCGGGACCCTTCCGGGACACAGGTAGCGGGGTCCGATCCTCCGTCCCCACCACTTCTTTATGTGTTTTCACTGAGCGGTCAGCAATCCGTGTTCTTTCCAAATTACTCCATGAGCATGTACCATGCGGAATGTATATTTAGAATCTGTCCAAATATTTATTTTCCTTCCTGCTGCTAGTTGCAGTGCTCACGTAAGAGCAATTATCTGTGCTTTCTGGGTGGACGTCCCAGGGGGTAATGGTTTGGACTTGATTACCTGTTGAGTGGTTGTAATGGCGTACCCTGCCTTACGTTGTCCTTGTTTCACAAAGCTGCTCCCATCAGTATACCAAGAGTCGTCAGCATCTTCTAAAGATTCTTCCTTAAAATCGGGTTGATTAGAATACACAGTCTCCAGTGTTTCTATACAATCATGGGTTATGGGTTCATCCAGAGTTCCACTAAGGAAAGAAGCTGGATTTACGATGTTAGTGACCACAGTTTCCACATCATCTTGTTCTACTAATATTGCTTGATATTTTAAAATCATCAATTCTTGTTTAAGTTGTTTAAAGACTTTTTGTGCTTCTCCAGTCCAGACTAACTTTGACTGGTTAATCGTTATCAAATCACATAGAGGCTTTACCAATACTCCATAATTATAAATCCAAAGGCGACACCAACCTGTCATTCCTAAAAAGGTTTGTAGCTCCTTTACCGTTTGAGGTTCTGAGGTCCGGCAAATGACTTCCTTATATTCAGTTCCTAGTTCTCGTTGTCCTCCTGAAATTTCAAATCCCAGATAGGTCACACTTTGTTGAGCCAGCTGGACTTTCTGTCAAGAGACTTGATATCCATTTAAACCCAGAAAATTAAGAAGACTTAGAGTCCATTGAATGCAACTCCCTTTAGTCTCGGTAGCTATTAAGAGATCATCTACATATTGTGACAAAGCACCTTCAGTGTCCGGAGGCATCCAAGTTTTGAGTTCCCTTGCTAATTGGTTTCCAAAAGTAGTGGGGCTATTCTTGAATCCTTGAGGCAGTGCTGTCCACGTAAGCTGCGTCTTTCTGCCTGAATTGGGATTTTCCCATTCAAAGGCAAATAGGTTTTGGCTTTCTGTGGCTAAGGTTAGGCAGAAGAAGGCATCTTTTAAATCCAGTACGGTAAACCAGACTTGGCTATTCTTTAATTTAGTCAGCAAAGCATAAGGGTTTGCCACTACTGGATGTATATCCTCGGTGATTTTATTTATGGCCCTCAAATCCTGAACTAACCTATAGCTTTTTCATCTGCCTTTTTAATTGCCAATATGGGTGTATTGTATTCTGATTCGCATTCAATCAATAATCCGTACTGTAAAAATTTATCAATTATCTCTTTAATTCCTTTCCTATCTTTCATATTATAATATTATAATATTTCACAACCAAATGCCCGAAACTGGGGATATTTCCCCATATTTCAGCCTCCTTGGAGAGGCCTCAGGCCTCCGCCATTACAGGGCTGAAGACTACAACTCCCATCATCCCCTGCGCGCGGGACCCGGCTCCAGGCTGGGCGGGCGCAAGGCGCAAAGCGCAGTGGCGGGGGCGGGGCGTCCGCCATTTTGTGCACGTATGTGACCAATGGGGGCGATGGGGAGGGGGTTGGCTCTCGGCTCTTAAAGGGGGCACGGCCCCAGGGTGGGGCCCCCTCGCGTTACCGTGGGGAAGGGCCCGGCGGAGGGGGGTCGGGCGGCGGGGGGAGCGTCGTGAGCGTCGTGAGGCTTTCCTCGCCGAGCCACGGCGCTGCGTGCGGCCATCGGGTGCAAAGTTCGGGCATTGAAAGAAGGGAGCGAGCGAGAGGAGAACGAGGAAAAAAAAAAAATAAAAAATAAATAAAAATAAATAAAAATAAAAAAATAAATAAAATTAAAATAAATAAAATTAAAATAAAATTAAAAATAAATAAATAAATAAATAAAACACAGCACAAATGCAAAAAGAAAGGCGAGGGAGTGACGAAGAGGGTGGGAAAAGGGGCAAAGGAGCAAATAACGAAGTAAATAAATAAACTTTAAAGCAATGAAAGAAAAAAAGTTGGGAAGCCCGCCCTGGCTGGCTGCTCCTTTCCTTCCCGTTTCAGCCCCGAGCCGAGCGCTGCTCGCTCAGCTGGCCCCGAATTTCGCTGCTCGGAGGCGAACTTACCTTCTGAGTGTCTTCTCCGGTGTGGATTGTTGCAATAATGTGCGGAGATTAAATAAATCACAAAGGACAGCCCCCCCGTTACGTAAGCTGTTGCTTTTGCCCAATGCCTGGCCACGGCTACGCAGTCACATATAGGAAGTAAATAGTTAAATAAAAAACCCCGTTCATTTGAAACTGATTCAAAGATCGAAGCCGAAATTCCTTTAAGTGGTATATTCTTTATTGCAGCGCTGGATGCACGGGGGATCTCTCCACCTATCGTGCATACCCAAAGCGGAAAGCAGTCTTGAATTTATACAATCAATCTATCAATATTCTACAAGCGCCTATACATATTCCTTACCTATCCCCGCCTTCCCTCGCTTCTCATGCTAATTAGCCTTTTGGCACCTTACGCCTGCGTAGAGCCTCCCAAGAATTGTGGGCAGGGGTCTTTGGGACGTGGGCAGGGGTCTCTGGGAGGAAGACCCCGAGTCTTCCTCACAGTGTACTTTTCACCTTTGGTCAGGAATCTGCTGAATTGGCACGTTTCTTAATTGCGAGAGCTGGTTGTTGCCAATTCTTCCGTTTGTTGTATCTTTATAATGAATTCCTATGTCCAATTTTGAGATTTATAGTCCTTACATTTGTTTCTCTGTCCGTCTGCCGCTTCCTTATCATGAGTTCCAGTGTCTTGTTTCGAGATATACAGTCCATGTCTGGGGATTGTCCTTGCCTCCCCAATGCCTCCCCAATGCCTCCTTAATCAATCCCCCCTTTTCTTTTCCCATGCAAATTCTTTTGCATCAGATACTTTCATTATTTACAGTAACACAACAAAGCAGGCATCTAAACAGCATGCACACAAATATTCCTAACACTACTAATGTGATTAGAGCAATGAACACTTGTTTCAACCATTGGAAGCTGGGCAACCAGGAGGTTAACTTATTCCATATTTCACTAAAACTCCATGAAAGATCATCTTTACTGATCTCATGTAGGACCCTTGTCTGCTTCCATATTTCTTCCAGGTCGGTAGAGATCCTTCCACTCTGATCTACATACATACAACAACTTGTATTTATTACTGTACAGACTCCCCCTTAAGCAGCCAGTAACAAGTCTAGGGCCATCCGATTTTGTAATACTACCTGTGATAAACTAGATATCTCTTCTTGTTGAGCCTTTATAGCATCCAGAGTTTTGTTTTCTAACTTCTCTATAATTGCAGAAATATTAACTATCGCCTTTTCCAATTCACTCACTCCTAACCATGGGATAAACCATCGAACAAAACTATGAAAAGCGGTGTGTCTCTCTATCAATGGATTGTTAATTTTTCGTAACCTCGAGGCGCTACATCGTGTATGGTCAAACTGGGGACTACTGCTCCAAGAGTGCAAGTTCCCTTCCAGTTCTCGGGCAAGACCTTACGGGCTGTATCATTGCATAGCCAATACCACCCTTTTCCTTCTGGAACTGGCCAGCTGGTTGAATTTGCCCAACTGCTAGTTGTACTAATATCAATTGTTTGATTACAAGATGTCTGATTTCCCACATAAGTAGTACCCGTATTTATACAATCCTGTTTTCCCATACCCTTAGGCGGGTTACACCTTTGTACACATACATAGTAAGATTCCAATGGCACGAAGCTACTAACTTCTAGTTCCAAAACTTCTTCATATTTTTGACCCCAAGATGTGTTTTCCCACAAATAAGTCCAAGGTAAGTTTGCAGGCAAGGGAATCCTGATTAACGATACACCCTTATTCCCATGCTGTGGCAGATGGGTGCATACCCAACAGTTTGTCTTATTAATTACTTGAGAAATTGTTTGTATCAGGGACAGGTGTAAGTTCTCATCCCAAACTGCCCACCCCGAATCTGAGAACCACACCCCTGCAATCATTAGGATCTGGAAAACCATAATTTTGTTGGTCCAATTGGAGTGGTGGTCCATATCCTCGCCACGGCCTTCTTCACCCTTGAATCGTGGATCCTAGCTGCTTGCTCCTTAATCTTAATGGTGGTGTGTGTTGTCAGTAATACCTGGTATGGTCCCGTCCACTTTCCTTCCATTTTTCCTCTAGGGGTTGTCCTGAAAAAGTCTTTATATATATAATCCCTGAGCTTAAAAGGGTGGATTGGTTGATCCAACCGTCTAGCCCAGGTCCTGAGAACAAATTTATGTACTTTATTTAATTCGTTCGATCCTCTCCACTAAATAGAAATGGATACGGCCTTCCATATAAGATTTCAAAGGCACTCAAATTCCCTTTTATTCTAGGTTTAACTCAAATTCTAAGTAATGCTAAAGGGAGGGATTGAGGTCATGACAAATTAGATTCTTGTCCGATTTTAGCTATTTGTTGTTTAATTAAATGTTTCATTTTTCTACCTGTCCACTTGCCTGCGGTCTATAAAGACTATGCAGTTGTCTTTAGAATATCTTTAGAATCTTACTTATCTGTTGTACCACTTGCACACAAAAATGTGAAACTCTATCAGAAGACATTGCTACTAGAATCCCAAAGCATGGTATTATTTCATTTAACAAGACTTTAACTACTTCTTCTTGCTTTGTTTGTTCGACAGGGAAAGGCTTCAGGCCTTCCTGAAATCATGTCAGTCAGAACCAGTAAATAACAATACCCCCCTTTTCTAGGGAGTTCTGAAAAATCAATTTGCCACAGTTGCCCCGAATAATTTCCTTTACTGATTATTCCAAATTTTATTCTATTCTTGGTATTGGGGTTATTGTGTAAGCAAATGCTACATTGTTGAGTTACTTGTTTTATTGTTGTATATAAATTTTGTTCCACTAATGTCTGACTCAGGCTCTTATGCAATGTGTCAGCTCCCCGATGTGTTTTATTGTGTTCTGTAAGAACTATGGGCCATATCAAATTAGAGGGTATTATTACACAGTTATCTTTTAAATATACTCATCTATCTGGTTTCATTTTACCTTTCAAATCTTCAATTAATTTTAAGTCTTCTTTTGTATAATTTGGCTTTTTGGTTCATATATATAGTTTGGATTTTACCGTCTGGTATTAAAGACAATGCCTTCACCTCAGTTATTTCAGCTGCCTGTTTAGCCTCCTGATCTGCCAATCGATTTCCAATTTCAAAATCAGAGTTTCCCTTTTGGTGTCCTTGACAATGCATCATAGCTACCTTTTCTGATTGTTTTACAGCCTGTAACAATTTTAAAATTTCTTCAGCATGTTTTCTTTTTGTTTTCCCTGAGCAGTCAGCAATCCACGTTCTTTCCATATCGCTCCATGAGCATGTACCACGCCGAATGCTTATTTAGAGTCTGTCCAAATATTTATTTTCCTTCCTGCTGCTAGTTCCAGTGCTCGCATAAGAGCAATTATCTCTGCTTTCTGGGTGGACGTCCCAGGGGGTAATGGTTTGGACTTGATTACCTGTTGAGTGGTTGTAATGGCGTACCCTGCCTTACGTTGTCCTTGTTTCACAAAGCTGCTCCCATCAGTATACCAAGAGTCGTCAGCATCTTCTAAAGATTCTTCCTTAAAATCGGGTTGATTAGAATACACAGTGTCCATTGTTTCTATACAATCACGGGTTATGGGTTCATCCAGAGTTCCACTAAGGAAAGAAGCTGGATTTATGATGTTAGTGACCACAGTTTCCACATCATCTTGTTCTACTAATATTGCTTGATATTTTAAAATCATCAATTCTTGTTTAAGTTGTTTAAAGACTTTTTGTGCTTCTCCAGTCCAGACTAACTTTGACTGGTTAATCGTTATCAAATCACATAGAGGCTTTACCAATAGTCCATAATTATAAATCCAAAGGCGACACCAACCTGTCATTCCTAAAAAGGTTTGTAGCTCCTTTACCGTTTGAGGTTCTGAGGTCCGGCAAATGACTTCCTTACGTTCAGTTCCTAGTTGTCGTTGTCCTCCTGAAATTTCAAATCCCAGATAGGTCACACTTTGTTGAGCCAGCTGGACTTTCTGTCAAGAGACTCGATATCCATTTAAACCCAGAAAATTAAGAAGACTTATAGTCCATTGAATGCAGCTCCCTTTAGTCTCGGTAGCTATTAAGAGATCATCTACCTATTGTAACAAAGCACCTTCAGTGTCCGGAGGCATCCAAGTTTTGAGTTCCCTTGCTAATTGGTTTCCAAAAGTAGTGGGGCTATTCTTGAATCCTTGAGGCAGTGCTGTCCACGTAAGCTGCGTCTTTCTGCCTGAATTGGGATTTTCCCATTCAAAGGCAAATAGGTTTTGGCTTTCTGTGGCTAAGGTTAGGCAGAAGAAGGCATCTTTTAAATCCAGTACGGTAAACCAGACTTGGCTATTCTTTAATTTAGTCAGCAAAGCATAAGGGTTTGCCACTACTGGATGTATATCCTCGGTGATTTTATTTATGGCCCTCAAATCCTGAACTAACCTATAGCTTTTTCATCTGCCTTTTTAATTGCCAATATGGGTGTATTGTATTCTGATTCGCATTCAATCAATAATCCGTACTGTAAAAATTTATCAATTATCTCTTTAATTCCTTTCCTATCTTTCATATTATAATATTATAATATTTCACAACCAAATGCCCGAAACTGGGGATATTTCCCCATATTTCAGCCTCCTTGGAGAGGCCTCAGGCCTCCGCCATTACAGGGCTGAAGACTACAACTCCCATCATCCCCTGCGCGCGGGACCCGGCTCCAGGCTGGGCGGGCGCAAGGCGCAAAGCGCAGTGGCGGGGGCGGGGCGTCCGCCATTTTGTGCACGTATGTGACCAATGGGGGCGATGGGGAGGGGGTTGGCTCTCGGCTCTTAAAGGGGGCACGGCCCCAGGGTGGGGCCCCCTCGCGTTACCGTGGGGAAGGGCCCGGCGGAGGGGGGTCGGGCGGCGGGGGGAGCGTCGTGAGCGTCGTGAGGCTTTCCTCGCCGAGCCACGGCGCTGCGTGCGGCCATCGGGTGCAAAGTTCGGGCATTGAAAGAAGGGAGCGAGCGAGAGGAGAACGAGGAAAAAAAAAAAATAAAAAATAAATAAAAATAAATAAAAATAAAAAAATAAATAAAATTAAAATAAATAAAATTAAAATAAAATTAAAAATAAATAAATAAATAAATAAAACACAGCACAAATGCAAAAAGAAAGGCGAGGGAGTGACGAAGAGGGTGGGAAAAGGGGCAAAGGAGCAAATAACGAAGTAAATAAATAAACTTTAAAGCAATGAAAGAAAAAAAGTTGGGAAGCCCGCCCTGGCTGGCTGCTCCTTTCCTTCCCGTTTCAGCCCCGAGCCGAGCGCTGCTCGCTCAGCTGGCCCCGAATTTCGCTGCTCGGAGGCGAACTTACCTTCTGAGTGTCTTCTCCGGTGTGGATTGTTGCAATAATGTGCGGAGATTAAATAAATCACAAAGGACAGCCCCCCCGTTACGTAAGCTGTTGCTTTTGCCCAATGCCTGGCCACGGCTACGCAGTCACATATAGGAAGTAAATAGTTAAATAAAAAACCCCGTTCATTTGAAACTGATTCAAAGATCGAAGCCGAAATTCCTTTAAGTGGTATATTCTTTATTGCAGCGCTGGATGCACGGGGGATCTCTCCACCTATCGTGCATACCCAAAGCGGAAAGCAGTCTTGAATTTATACAATCAATCTATCAATATTCTACAAGCGCCTATACATATTCCTTACCTATCCCCGCCTTCCCTCGCTTCTCATGCTAATTAGCCTTTTGGCACCTTACGCCTGCGTAGAGCCTCCCAAGAATTGTGGGCAGGGGTCTTTGGGACGTGGGCAGGGGTCTCTGGGAGGAAGACCCCGAGTCTTCCTCACAGTGTACTTTTCACCTTTGGTCAGGAATCTGCTGAATTGGCACGTTTCTTAATTGCGAGAGCTGGTTGTTGCCAATTCTTCCGTTTGTTGTATCTTTATAATGAATTCCTATGTCCAATTTTGAGATTTATAGTCCTTACATTTGTTTCTCTGTCCGTCTGCCGCTTCCTTATCATGAGTTCCAGTGTCTTGTTTCGAGATATACAGTCCATGTCTGGGGATTGTCCTTGCCTCCCCAATGCCTCCCCAATGCCTCCTTAATCAATCCCCCCTTTTCTTTTCCCATGCAAATTCTTTTGCATCAGATACTTTCATTATTTACAGTAACACAACAAAGCAGGCATCTAAACAGCATGCACACAAATATTCCTAACACTACTAATGTGATTAGAGCAATGAACACTTGTTTCAACCATTGGAAGCTGGGCAACCAGGAGGTTAACTTATTCCATATTTCACTAAAACTCCATGAAAGATCATCTTTACTGATCTCATGTAGGACCCTTGTCTGCTTCCATATTTCTTCCAGGTCGGTAGAGATCCTTCCACTCTGATCTACATACATACAACAACTTGTATTTATTACTGTACAGACTCCCCCTTAAGCAGCCAGTAACAAGTCTAGGGCCATCCGATTTTGTAATACTACCTGTGATAAACTAGATATCTCTTCTTGTTGAGCCTTTATAGCATCCAGAGTTTTGTTTTCTAACTTCTCTATAATTGCAGAAATATTAACTATCGCCTTTTCCAATTCACTCACTCCTAACCATGGGATAAACCATCGAACAAAACTATGAAAAGCGGTGTGTCTCTCTATCAATGGATTGTTAATTTTTCGTAACCTCGAGGCGCTACATCGTGTATGGTCAAACTGGGGACTACTGCTCCAAGAGTGCAAGTTCCCTTCCAGTTCTCGGGCAAGACCTTACGGGCTGTATCATTGCATAGCCAATACCACCCTTTTCCTTCTGGAACTGGCCAGCTGGTTGAATTTGCCCAACTGCTAGTTGTACTAATATCAATTGTTTGATTACAAGATGTCTGATTTCCCACATAAGTAGTACCCGTATTTATACAATCCTGTTTTCCCATACCCTTAGGCGGGTTACACCTTTGTACACATACATAGTAAGATTCCAATGGCACGAAGCTACTAACTTCTAGTTCCAAAACTTCTTCATATTTTTGACCCCAAGATGTGTTTTCCCACAAATAAGTCCAAGGTAAGTTTGCAGGCAAGGGAATCCTGATTAACGATACACCCTTATTCCCATGCTGTGGCAGATGGGTGCATACCCAACAGTTTGTCTTATTAATTACTTGAGAAATTGTTTGTATCAGGGACAGGTGTAAGTTCTCATCCCAAACTGCCCACCCCGAATCTGAGAACCACACCCCTGCAATCATTAGGATCTGGAAAACCATAATTTTGTTGGTCCAATTGGAGTGGTGGTCCATATCCTCGCCACGGCCTTCTTCACCCTTGAATCGTGGATCCTAGCTGCTTGCTCCTTAATCTTAATGGTGGTGTGTGTTGTCAGTAATACCTGGTATGGTCCCGTCCACTTTCCTTCCATTTTTCCTCTAGGGGTTGTCCTGAAAAAGTCTTTATATATATAATCCCTGAGCTTAAAAGGGTGGATTGGTTGATCCAACCGTCTAGCCCAGGTCCTGAGAACAAATTTATGTACTTTATTTAATTCGTTCGATCCTCTCCACTAAATAGAAATGGATACGGCCTTCCATATAAGATTTCAAAGGCACTCAAATTCCCTTTTATTCTAGGTTTAACTCAAATTCTAAGTAATGCTAAAGGGAGGGATTGAGGTCATGACAAATTAGATTCTTGTCCGATTTTAGCTATTTGTTGTTTAATTAAATGTTTCATTTTTCTACCTGTCCACTTGCCTGCGGTCTATAAAGACTATGCAGTTGTCTTTAGAATATCTTTAGAATCTTACTTATCTGTTGTACCACTTGCACACAAAAATGTGAAACTCTATCAGAAGACATTGCTACTAGAATCCCAAAGCATGGTATTATTTCATTTAACAAGACTTTAACTACTTCTTCTTGCTTTGTTTGTTCGACAGGGAAAGGCTTCAGGCCTTCCTGAAATCATGTCAGTCAGAACCAGTAAATAACAATACCCCCCTTTTCTAGGGAGTTCTGAAAAATCAATTTGCCACAGTTGCCCCGAATAATTTCCTTTACTGATTATTCCAAATTTTATTCTATTCTTGGTATTGGGGTTATTGTGTAAGCAAATGCTACATTGTTGAGTTACTTGTTTTATTGTTGTATATAAATTTTGTTCCACTAATGTCTGACTCAGGCTCTTATGCAATGTGTCAGCTCCCCGATGTGTTTTATTGTGTTCTGTAAGAACTATGGGCCATATCAAATTAGAGGGTATTATTACACAGTTATCTTTTAAATATACTCATCTATCTGGTTTCATTTTACCTTTCAAATCTTCAATTAATTTTAAGTCTTCTTTTGTATAATTTGGCTTTTTGGTTCATATATATAGTTTGGATTTTACCGTCTGGTATTAAAGACAATGCCTTCACCTCAGTTATTTCAGCTGCCTGTTTAGCCTCCTGATCTGCCAATCGATTTCCAATTTCAAAATCAGAGTTTCCCTTTTGGTGTCCTTGACAATGCATCATAGCTACCTTTTCTGATTGTTTTACAGCCTGTAACAATTTTAAAATTTCTTCAGCATGTTTTCTTTTTGTTTTCCCTGAGCAGTCAGCAATCCACGTTCTTTCCATATCGCTCCATGAGCATGTACCACGCCGAATGCTTATTTAGAGTCTGTCCAAATATTTATTTTCCTTCCTGCTGCTAGTTCCAGTGCTCGCATAAGAGCAATTATCTCTGCTTTCTGGGTGGACGTCCCAGGGGGTAATGGTTTGGACTTGATTACCTGTTGAGTGGTTGTAATGGCGTACCCTGCCTTACGTTGTCCTTGTTTCACAAAGCTGCTCCCATCAGTATACCAAGAGTCGTCAGCATCTTCTAAAGATTCTTCCTTAAAATCGGGTTGATTAGAATACACAGTGTCCATTGTTTCTATACAATCACGGGTTATGGGTTCATCCAGAGTTCCACTAAGGAAAGAAGCTGGATTTATGATGTTAGTGACCACAGTTTCCACATCATCTTGTTCTACTAATATTGCTTGATATTTTAAAATCATCAATTCTTGTTTAAGTTGTTTAAAGACTTTTTGTGCTTCTCCAGTCCAGACTAACTTTGACTGGTTAATCGTTATCAAATCACATAGAGGCTTTACCAATAGTCCATAATTATAAATCCAAAGGCGACACCAACCTGTCATTCCTAAAAAGGTTTGTAGCTCCTTTACCGTTTGAGGTTCTGAGGTCCGGCAAATGACTTCCTTACGTTCAGTTCCTAGTTGTCGTTGTCCTCCTGAAATTTCAAATCCCAGATAGGTCACACTTTGTTGAGCCAGCTGGACTTTCTGTCAAGAGACTCGATATCCATTTAAACCCAGAAAATTAAGAAGACTTATAGTCCATTGAATGCAGCTCCCTTTAGTCTCGGTAGCTATTAAGAGATCATCTACCTATTGTAACAAAGCACCTTCAGTGTCCGGAGGCATCCAAGTTTTGAGTTCCCTTGCTAATTGGTTTCCAAAAGTAGTGGGGCTATTCTTGAATCCTTGAGGTAGTGCTGTCCACATAAGCTGCGTCTTTCTGCCTGAATCGGGATTTTCCCATTCAAAGGCAAATAGGTTTTGGCTTTCTGTGGCTAAGGCTAGGCAGAAGAAGGCGTCTTTTAAATCCAGTACGGTAAACCAGACTTGACTATTCTTTAATTTAGTCAGCAAAGCATAAGGGTTTGCCACTACTGGATGTATATCCTCGGTGATTTTATTTATGGCCCTCAAATCCTGAACTAACCTATAGCTTTTTCATCTGCCTTTTTAATTGGCAATATGGGTGTATTGTATTCTGATTCGCATTCAATCAATAATCCGTACTGTAAAAATTTATCAATTATCTCTTTAATTCCTTTCCTATCTTTCATATTATAATATTATAATATTTCACAACCAAATGCCCGAAACTGGGGATATTTCCCCCTATTTCAGCCTCCTTTGAGAGGCCTCAGGCCTCCGCCATTACAGGGCCGAAGACTACAACTCCCATCATCCCCTGCGCGCGGGACCCGGCTCCAGGCCGGGCGGGCGCAAGGCGCAGGGCGCATGCGCAATGGCGGGGGCGGGGCGTCCGCCATTTTGTGCCGCTTCCTGAGCAGTGTGAGCGATGGGGGGGGGAGGGGGTGGCTCTCGGCTCTTAAAGGGGGCACGGCCTCAGGGTGGGGTCCGCTCGGGTTACGGTGGAGAAGGGCCCGGCGGAGCGCGCTGAGGGGAGGACGAGGAGGCTCCGGTGCGGGTCGCGGCGGCGGAGCGGAGCTTGGCCCCTTCTCCATCATGGCCCCGCCTTCCCCGCTGCGGGGCCCGCTTTAAGGAGCGGCGGCGGCGGGAGCGGGGTCGGGCGGCGGGGGGGGGGGGGGGGGAGCGTCGTGAGGGGGTGGGGGCGGGGCTAATTGATGAGGGGGCGGGGCTACGGAGATGAGGGGGCGGGGCCAAATGGGGCGGTGGGCGGGGCTAAGGGGAGTGGGCGTGGCCAATCAGGGCGAGGGCTGCGGTTGGGGGCGTGGCCATGAGAGGTGGGGGCGGGGCTTAGAGGGGTGTGGCCAGGAGGGGGCGGGGTTTAAGCAGCTCGGGGGGGGGGGCTCCTGGCCTTTGGGGTCTCCCCCTGAGACCCTGGCCCCAGCCCCCCCCCAGACCCCCCCATCACCCCCCCAGACCCCCCCTCACCCCCTTTATCCCCCTCCCAACCCCCCCCCTCACCCCCTTATCACCCCCAGACCCCCCCCAGACCCCTCCCTCACTCCCATATCACCCCCCCAGACTCCCCCCTCAACCCCTTATCACTCCCCCAGCCCCCCCTCACCCCGCCAGACCCTCCCTCACCCCCTCAGACCCCCCCCTTACCCCCCTCATCACCCCCCCAGTGACCCCCTCACCCCCCCCAGACCCCCTTATCACCCCCCCAGCCCCCTCCTCACCCCCCTTATCACCCCCCCTCACCCCCTCATCACCCCCCCAGACCCCCCCTCACCCCCTTATCATCCCCCTAGACCCCCCCTCACCTCCTTATCACCCCCTTATCACCCCCCCAGACTCCCCCCTCAACCCCTTATCACCCCACCAGACCCTCCCTCACCCCCTCAGACCCCCCCCTTACCCCCCTCATCACCCCCCCAGACCCCTCCTCACCCCCTTATCACCCCCTTATCACCCCCCAGACCCCCCCTCATCACCTCCCTAGACCCCCCCCTTACCCCCTCATCACCCCCCCAGACCCCTCATCACCCCCCTCACCCCCTCATCACCCCCTCAGACCCCCCCCTTTACCCCCCATCACCCCCCCAGACCACCCCCTTATCACCCCCACTCACCCCCCCTCACCTCCTTATCACCCCCTTATCACCCCCCCAGACTCCCCCCTCAACCCCTTATCACCCCCCCAGCCCCCCCTCACCCCACCAGACCCTCCCTCACCCCCTCAGACCCCCCCACTCACCCCCTTATCACCCCCTCAGACCCCCCCCCCACCCCCTCATCACCTCCCCAGACCCCCTTATCACCCCCCAGACCCCCCCATCACCCCCCCAGACCTCCCCTCATCACCCCCTTATCACCCCTCCTCACCCCCTCCTCACCCCCTCCTCACCCCCCCAGACCTCCCCTCACCCCCTCATCACCCCCCAGACCCCCCTCACCCCCTTATCACCCCCCCACACCCCTCCTCACCCCCTTATCACCCCCCCAGACCCCCCCACAACACCCCCCTTACCCCCTCCTCACCCCCTCCTCACCCCCTCCTCACCCCCTGAGACCCCTCTCACCCCCTCCTCACCCCTCAGACCCCGCCCCAGACCCCCTTATCACCCCCTTATCACCCCCTTATCACCCCCCCAGGACCCCCCCCCCCATGGATCCCGGCCGCCCGGGCCGCCAGCGGGCCCCCGATTGCGTCCGCCGGCAGAAACGCCGGGAGCTGGACGCCCGCCGCAGCAAGTGCCGCATCCGCCTGGGGGGCCACCTGGAGCAGTGGTGTCGCCTCAAGGAGCAGCTGGGCTTCTCCCTGCACTCCCAGCTGGCCAAATTCCTCCTCGACAGGTCCGTAGCCCAGAAAAACCCCCAAAATACCCCCCAAAAAAAACGTGGGTTCGGGCAACCTTCAGGTCGATCACGCTGCCTCCTCCTTCCGCAGGTACAGCTCCCAGGGTTGTGTTTTGAGCCCAGGTAGGTGCCTTTTTCCCCTTGGCTACCCCCCATCTACATTTTATTTTATATTTTTTCACCCAAAATGCGTTTATTGTGAAAATTTGCATTGCACGACACCCTTTCCTGGGAGGAGATGCTTGCGGCGGCGTGGGGATGGGGTCTCCATGGCGGTGACTCTTGCCCCATTGGTTTGTTGGGGATGTTGGTCCCCTCCCCCAGCTGCTTTTTTGGGGTCTTTGTGAGGTTTTGGGGTTGTGAAAGAAGGGAAGAAGCCAGCTGTGAGGGTGCTCGTGGGGTGGGGACACCAGGAGGTTGGAGGTGGGGAGGTGGCAGAAGGAGCCCTTTGACGTTGTCCCAACACCAAAAAATCTTCAATTGGCTTCGCAGAACCAAAAATCAACCCAAAAGGCGAATTTTTGGACCTGTTCATCACCGAATCGCTTTATTTTTCATACCCTAACCCAGGACCAAGCACCCCAGAACCCAGCCTTCTCCACGCCGATGCCTTGCAGCGCCTGGTCGCCCTCTCCCACGGCCACGGCCAGGAGTGCGGCTTCGTCCCCGACGTGAAGCCCCCAGCCTCGGGCAGCCCAGCCCAGCTGGTGTGGGAGTGCGTGGCCGGTCACAGCTTCTCCTGGGGCGTCCCCACCGTGGCCGATGGCCAACAGCCGTGGGGAGTCACCGAGGAAGATTTGGGGTCCAATTCCCCACTGGTCCCAAGGCGCCGGCGGTCGTTGCGGCGGGCAGGGCTCGTTGCCGAGCCCAAGATGGACGGATCCAGCCCCAAAAAGGATGGTGCTGAAGCAGAGGTGGCAGCTTGGTCACCCGCTGGTGATGGAAACCAGAGGGAGGAGGCGGGTGAAAGCAGTGATGGAGGTGAGGTTGGGTGGTGGTCCTCCTCGTCTTCAGCTGGGAGGAAGGTGGGCTCCCGTGCTCTGCTCTCATTTCACTGTTGGCCTCTTGTAGTCCAAATTAGAAGATTTTTGGGTGGTCCCAAGGCTCTGGTAGTCCAAAAGTAGAAGACGTTTGGGTGGTCCCAAGTCTCTGGTAGGCCAAAAGTAGATCTTTGGGTGGTCCAAAGGCTCTGGTAGTCCAAAAGTAGAAGACCTTTGGGTGGTCCCAAGTCTCTGGTAGTCTAAAATTAGATCTTGGGTGGTCCCAAGGCTCTGGTAGTCCAAAAGTAGAAGATCTTTGGGTGGTCCCAAGTCTCTTGTAGTCTAAAATGAGATCTTTGGGTGGTCCCAAGGCTCTGGTAGTCCAAATTAGAAGATCTTTGGGTGGTCCCAAGGCTCTGGTAGGCCAAAAGTAGATTTTTGGGTGGTCCCACGTCCCCGGTAGTCCAAAAGTAGAAGATCTTGCTGACCCCACGTAGGTAGAGCTCTCAGAAGTTTCTCCATTTAGCCAAGATCAAGGAGAAAACCTTCTTCTTTCCTGTCTTAGCTACTTCAGAAGAGGTTGAACTTTCCAGGAGAGGATTTTGGAGTGACTTGGCCAGCAGAAGGGCACAATCTGCTCTCCAACACCTGCAGGCTCCCCGGTCCTGCTGCCAAATCCACTCCTCCTTCTTCTGCATCTCCAAGACTTTGGGTGAAAGAGTCCTGCCTTACCTCACCACCACTCCTTTCATTTCCTCGCAGCTCCCCGAGGGCAGATGGAGGTGGCAACCACAGGACTGGACCATGAGAGGTGAGTGGTGGCCCTGTGGGGCTTTCCCCCGGCCCAAAACACCAAAAATTGGGGTTTCCTGAGCTGAAGCTTGCACCTGAACGCAGTCATCCTTGAGCTCTTTGCACCCATGGCATCTTCTGACAGCAACACCACCATTTAATGAAGTTTCTATAAAAAAATTACCGCTGGGACATAGCAGAGCTGATTTTGGCCATTGCATTTTGGCAGCACACCCATGTTGGAGGAGAAACCGGAGCAGGGCAGCGCGTCTCAGGAAGAAGAGGAGGAAGAGGAGGACGAGGACTTCGCCGAGGATGATGACCTTGCCTACACCGATGACCTGCGTGATGAGAACTACCACCCGTCTCTGGACAGGTGAAGAGTGCCTAGAGGCTGGTGGCCAACCGTGGCTCAACGGTGGCCAACGGGGCCCGACTGTGCCCCAACTGTGGTCAACGGGGCCCAGTGGTGGCCAAGAGCAGCCAACTGTGCCCCAACAGTGGCCAACGGGGCACAACCATGCCCCAACCATGGTCAACAGGGCTCAACGGTGGCCAAGAGCAGCCAACCGTGCCCCAACCATGGTCAACAGGGCCCAGTGGTGGCCAAGAGTGGCCAACCGTGCCCCAAATGTGGTCAATGGGGCCCAACCATGGTCAACAGGGCCCAATGGTGGCCAAGAGCAGCCAACCGTGCCCCAGTGGTGGCCAACGGGGCCCAACCATGGTCAACAGGGCCCAATGGTGGCCAAGAGTGGCCAACCATGCCACAAATGTGGTCAGCGGGGCCCAACCGTGCCCCAACAGTGGCCAACAGGGCCCAATGGTGGCCAAGAGCGGCCAACCGTGCCCCAACCATGGTCAACAAGGCCCAATGGTGGCCAAGAGCAGCCAACTGTGCCCCAAATGTGGTCAATGGGGCCCAACCGTGCCCCAACCATGGCCAACAGGGCCCAGTGGTGGCCAAGGGCACCCAATGGTGGCCAACCACCTAAACCATCTTGCCCATCCTGTGTCTCTCTTCTCCCCCAGCGACTCGGAGCTGCAGAGACGCCAAAGCCAGCCAAAATCCCGCAAGAAACCCGTGAAAGAGGAGCAGAGCCCAAGCGAGCCGAGCCCGATCGATTCCAGCCCAGCAGAGGAGAGGGGTGGGCGAGTCAGGTGAGCGGGGAAGACCACGGCGGTGGCTACTGAATGAGCATTTGGGGGCATCTTGGACACGCTGCTGCTTTCTGGGCTGAGAAACCACATGGAAAACTACCCAAAAGTTGTAAAAATGCGTGAAGTTCAAGGGAGAGGTCTGCGTGTTTGCAAAGGGAGGTGACAAAGTCACCTGGAATCAGGTTTTAGTCCTCGTTGGGGCAGAGCTGCTGGCACCTGGCCTCGTCTTGTGCTGAAGCTTGAGAGGAGGGATCTGGCTGCTGGTCTTGATGGGGGAGTCATTCATGGTGTCTCCTTTGTGGCCACGCACGTGTCTGCTGCCTTGGGTGCTTCAGCACCCAGCCTGGAGCTGGTCCCAAGCACGGGTGGCCACGGAGCAGAGATTTGGTGGCCTCCAGAAGGGTGAAACCACCTCCAGAAACACCAGAGGTGGTTTGGTTGGTCCGGTGGACCAGATGGCCCGTAGCGATGGCAGCACTCATCCAACCTCAAGCCTTGGTCGAAGGACGTCCTTCTCAGGACCACAAGTGTTGAATTTGCGAGCACTTTGAGGCTGAGTTATGGTTTAGCCACTCCTGCCCAGCCACGTGGGCTCAAAAATTCCCGTTTTCACTCAAAATGAGATGGGAGGGTGGAGTAGTTGCTCAGTTCCAGGCATCTTTTAAGCAGGAAGAGTCAATTCTGGCCGCCCCCGTGAGGGTTGGTCTTGATGCTTTGCCTCTCGGGTCTCACACACAAGGAGTCATCATCACCTTCCTGGATTTTCTTCCAATACAAGGGCATTTAAAAAAAAATGTAAAAAACACAACTTTTTACTTGGAGTTAGCTGGAGCGACCACTTATCTGCTCTTACCTTTGTGTGCCCTTGAGAGAAGACACCAAAACGCACCCCCCCAAACCTTAGCAGGTAAGTATTGCACGCTTCCACGAAGGTTTTTGTATTTATTTTTTTCACTTTGGCATGCTTTTACCACTTCGTTTCGCTTCTCAACGCCCTCCCTGTCTCTTGCAGGAGCTCAGGAGCCACCTAGGAGCTTGCTGGAAGAGAGGACGTGTTCCCAAAAAGTCGTTCCAGAAAGATAAATGAAATGGTAAATCTGGCACTTGCCTTTCTTTTCTCCTTTTTTGGGTTACACCAAGGGATGCCAGGCACTCAAATTCAATTTGTCAGGAAAGGTTTGGTTTCGCTGGTCTCTGTTGACACCAAAAATGAAGTAAGAGAGGGATTTTTTCACACCTCTGTGGTATTTGGGGGTTCTGCACGCTTCCCACTTGTCACCTTCACGTTCAAACCCCCAAAAACCTCAAGATGGACCCAAAAACCTCTTGGGATTTTCAGATGTGGCTGATAAAAGTGGCTATTAACTTGCTTGTGCAAAAAGCAGGGTGGGGGGGAAGCATTTAACACCCCTCCAAATTAAATTTGAGGTCAGTGTTGCGCTTTTGATGAGTTTGATTACAGTTGTCGTACTCGGACTTAGAAAATTTACTTTTTTTCCCCCAGTTTTGTAGCAGAAAGTGGAAGAATGGAGAAAAAAGACTGTTCTAAGAGGAAAAGATGGCTCATCCTGCACAGCCTCTTCTCGCTGCCCTACGGTAATGCCACCCTGAGCTGATAAAAAAACACTTTGAGAAGATTGTAGACAAAGATGCCCGGCCAAAAAACAAAAATTTTATTCAGATGCAGTCTGGCGTGGCCATCTATGAACAATCTCTCTGTCTTGCCCCATAAAAACATCCATTTTTTAAAAAAATCTCTCTCTGATTGCAGGATATCAGCCAGGAATAGCTGCTCTTTCCACAAAACCATGGATAAAGCTGAAAAAAAAAACATAGATGAAACCTGTTTTGATGGGAACGAGCACTCAGCGAGGTGGACACGAGGATGACGACGATCAGAGATGCACTAGGACACTTCCAAAAACCCTGTTAAAGACTTTTGTAATGAATAATAAAGATTTTTATTTCTCTTTACGGTGTCTGAAAGGTGCGTTTGTTAACCTCGTTGCCTGCTGCGAGGCGGGGGGAAGAAATATTTAAGTGGTTTTCTTTAGTTTTTAAGACTTTCTAATTTTGGAAGGGGAAGAGTTGGCCAAAGGATGGTTTGGTTGGCCAAAGGATGGTTTGGTTGTCCAAAGGATGGTTCGAACGCCGTGGTCTTTTTGGAAACCATCAACTTGTGGCTGCTTTCCAGCTCCTCGGCTCTAAATTGAGGCAAGGAGAGGGGATTTTGGGGACAGGAGCCTCGCTCAAGACCTTTTTTTTCCTCTTCCAGCTGCAAGCGGCGAACGCGGTCGTGCGACGAGGACGTGGCCCAGATCGGCCCCAAAAGGATCAGGTAGAGAGGGCTCCGGGAAGGGGAGGATGAAAAAGTGCAAGTCAGCCCTTTGGGGCATAAAACGTGGTGGGACATTTTTCTTGTCCCTCCTGCTGCGGTGGGAGGCTCCTATTTGGCTAATATTAAGCTTCTGGGGGATAAAAATGATGGGGGACGGAGGGGGATTCGCTCTTTTCTCAGCTCTCCTTGCTCACCCTGATAATTCCTCGCTCTTCCAGGAAGGCAGCGAAACGTGAAATCCTCCTCTGCGACTTCGAAGGCTGTGGCAAGATCTTCTCCAACCGCCAGTACCTGAACGTGAGGCCGGTGGTGGTGGGGAGGGAGGGACCCAAATCCCTTTTTTTTTGTGCACGGGAGGTTCAGCCGAGCGCCTTCATCCCTCCTGCTCCCTGCTTTGAGCCTCTCCTGTGGTCACTTTTGAGCCAGATTTTGTCTCCTGAGCTCCGTTTTTGACTATTCTGAGATGGATTTGGAGATCCCAAACTTTTTTAAAGTGGGAATTTTTGACTTTATGAACCAGCTGGAATTTATGAAATGGAATTTTTTCCACCAGCCTGCTCAGCCCAGGGGATTGCTCCCAGTCCCACCTTCTGCTTTGGACCAAAAAGATGAATATTGTAGTTGGAAGATGCCCCAGGGCTTGCTCCAAGTGCAGGTTCTTGGTGAGGGATTTTTGGGGTGGCGATCTTCATTCCTGTCTTTTTTTCCCCGTATTGCAGCACCACAAGAAGTACCAGCACGTCCACCAGAAGACCTTCACCTGCTCGGAGCCCAGCTGCGGCAAGTCCTTCAACTTCAAGAAGCACCTCAAGGAGCACGAGAAGCTGCACAGCGGTGAGCCAGCCGCCTCCATCCCTTATCAGACGCCTTTCCCGGGCTGCTCCCACCTCCTCGACCCTATTTCCATACCATTATTTCCTATTTTCTCCCTTTTTTGACCCGTTTACCTTCTAGACGACCACATCAGCTTGTTTTTTTTTTGTCCATCTCTCGTTCCTCTCCATTTCTGTGCTGGCAAAGCATCCCGGCTCCTAAAACACAC
This sequence comes from Anas platyrhynchos, assembly GCF_047663525.1. NCBI lineage: Eukaryota > Metazoa > Chordata > Aves > Anseriformes > Anatidae > Anas > Anas platyrhynchos. The sequence goes on from NC_092603.1 coordinate 1,218,876, forward strand.
CCCAAAATCATCATCTGGGTTCCTCTTCGAGGCTAAAACATTATTTTTTGGTGTTTTCCTCCTGCCTTGCAGACAAACGGGACTACATCTGCGAGTTCTGCGCCCGCTCCTTCCGCACCAGCAGCAACCTGATCATCCACCGGCGCATCCACACGGGGGAGAAACCCCTGCAGTGAGTTCCCATCCCATCCCTTAACGATTTGGGGTCACCTCGCTGGCATCATTGCTCCTCCACATCAATTTTCCTGCTCCACGTCAATTTTCCTGCTCCAGCAAACGGCACCTGGCTGCAAAATTCGGGGTGCAAGCACGGGGTTGATTGGAGGAAGCTCAAATTAAGCCATTTTTTGTAGGGTTTTTGGGGAGAGCAATGCGTTTCCTTCCCTCTAGGGTGTGCTGAAGCCACGCAGAGCCCTGAGGTTGCTCAGCTGATTAAAAAAAATTTGCAGATTAAGATGTGACAAAGCACAGATTTACGTGCCTCCCCCTTCTGCTTCCCTGCTTTATCCCCCTGTAGGATTTTTTCCCCTCTTACACCCCGTCCCGTTTCCTCCTAGGTGCGAGATCTGCGGCTTCACCTGCCGCCAGAAAGCCTCCCTCAACTGGCACATGAAGAAGCACGACGCCGACTCCTTCTACCAGTTCTCCTGCGACATCTGCGGCAAGAAATTCGAGAAGAGGGACAACGTCACCGCTCACAAGAGCAAAAGCCACCCCGAAACCCCCGGCGGACCCCCCCAAGCCGTGCCATCCGAGCCTCCCAGCCTCCTGGGGACTGGGATGGGGCAAACGGAGGCGCTGGGGGCATTTGGGGTAGAGCAGGAGGAGCCCCAAAGCGGGGAGGAGAGGGGAGAAGCGGAGAAAAGCGAGGGGCAGCCGCCTCCTGTCGCTGAATAAGGGCGGTTTTGGGGCAGAATTTGGGAGATGGTGGTGAGGTCGGGAGCAAAATTCGTCTCTGGACTCATCCAGCGGGGACCAAAACCCTCCTCGGAGGAGGGCAGGAGCTGAAAATGATGCTGGATCCTCCAGGAGGCACCGACCTCGCGTCCCAGTGCCAAAAAACAAGGAAAAAACAAGAAAAAACAAGAAAAAAAAAAAAAAAACACAAGAAAAAACAAGAAAAAACAAGAAAAATCAAGGGGCCAAACGAGGACGGGGTGGCAGGGGGGCTTCCCTGCTCCTCCAGGGAAGCAAAGACCCCCCCATCACCTCCTCGCACGAGATGGGGGCTCGTTCTTCCTATATTTTGCGGCAGGATCCTCAATAAAAGAGTCGTTTTGTAGAAAATTACTGATTTGGCACGAAAAGCAGACAGGGTTTTATTCCCAGACCCAAGGTCATCACGATTTAGGGTAAAAAAAGGGGTGGGCTGGGAAGCCAAAGGTCGCCGGAGGGGATCCAAACTGGATGGGTTTTTTTAACACTAATTAGGGGTAATGTTTTTGTAAGCCCTATTAAAAGTTGTTAATTGTAGGGCTTCAGGAAGCTCTCCCCTACCCAATTTATCCCACAGGGCTTGAAAGCTGCAGGTCTCTGTACCTTTTCTGTACTTTTTTCCCTCTTTTTCCCCCTAGCCCCGAAGTATTTGCAGAATTTATGTATCCTAGAAGACCCTCAGCCCAAGAAAATTGGGGGAAATAAGGAGTATTTAAGGATTTATGGTTTTTTTTTTGGCACATATTTATCTATTTTTGATGTGGAAAGGAGCTGCTGGAATGGGGCTGGTTGTAGAAATTCAGCCAGGGCCCCCAAAAAAACAACAGAAATCTTCCAGGAACTTCCTTTTTTTTGGGGTTTCAGGATCCATCCTACAGCGATGAGACGCTCCCCGGGGGCTCGATGAAATATTTTAAGCAGCCAGACCCAAATCTGTCAGAATCAGGGCTCACTTTGGCCTCTGTTCTCCCATGGGGGGGATGCTGAGCCCCACGCAGCCCCGTGGCAGGGTTCTTCCAGTCCCACAGCAGCAAAAACCCAGCTTGAGACCCCCAAAAAAGCCCCCCCCTTTAAAATTTACCCTTTTGGGCAATAATGTTGAATATTTAACTCAACCCCTGTGCAGCGTTGAAGTCTCTGAGCACCAGGAGCTGCACAAATCCCATTAAAACCCCCCCCGTGCAATTTTTCCTCCCGTCCCATGTTTTGGGCACAAAAACCACGGAAGGAGGCGCTGGGTTGGGTTTTTTTTTTGTGTTTTTTTTTTTTTTTTCTTTTGCACAGCAACTTTTATTTCCCCACTAAACAGAGTAAACAGGGCAAAGAGACGTAACAGCATCGCGAGGGGGGGGCACACGAGGGTGGGCAGGGTGTAAGCACGCGCGAGGTCACACCTAAAAAACGAGCCTTCCCCCCCCTTCCCCACCCCGCAGCCAAAATCCCCCAAACTGAGCCCAAAAGGAGACTCCGGGTTGGCAGCACGCCCACGGCTCTCCCAGCTTTTGGGGTGGCACCCAGCACCCCCAGCTCGCCCTGCCTCGGCCCTACAAACCTCAGCAATGGGAAGGGGGAGAAGATCGGGGGGTTTTTGCTCTCTAGTGGCAGCAAAAGACAGGCTGGGCCCCTTCCCAAGGAAGGGAAAAGCGAGGACAAAGGGGGAAAAAACTGCTAAAAAGGTGACCTGCAGAGGAACGGTGTCAGAAATCGGGGTTTGGGTACGGTACCTTTCCTCCTCACACAGGTTTTCTAGCCCTCGAGAGCTTTTCGGGGTGCACGAAGCAGGCGGCTTTGCTACGGGGCTGAAGGCAGGAAAGCGAAAAACCCCAAAGGAAAGCGAAAACCCCAAACGGGGCTCTTCTCCCTGGTTTGCCACGGGGGCAGCCAGCTTAAAACAAGGAGAAGGGGAAAGGGTTGCTTATAGGGCAGGCCAGAGCGTGAGGAAAGAGGAGAAAATAACCTCAGAGAGGGGCTCCTGAAGCAGCCGGGTTTGTCCACCCTCAACGGTTGATGCCCCCAGAAAACCTTTTTCGGGGTAAAAGCGACCCAAACGGTTTTTATTTTTTTCAAAATGCAACGAGAAAAAAAAAAACAAAAAGAGGAAACTCCCCCCCTAAAGCTGAACTAGGAAACACGAACGAGTTTTGGGGGCTTTTTGTCTGAAAGCAAGGGGGGAAAAAAAAGGGAAGGGGATCGGGGAACTACTTGCAGGTCACCTCGGGGAGGGAGGGAAGGAAAAAGAAAGAAATCAGACGGGTCAATTGCAAAGGGAGAGCGAGGAGCCCACATAGAAGAGCCAGAAGAAAGGGAAAATCTTTTCGGTGAAAGCGGCGGTGAAGGTGAAGATGGGAGCCATGTTATCGGCGTTGTAAAACGCCACCCAGCCGCCTTCGTAGTCCAGGTACACCCCGATCTTCCTGGGCCTCTCGCACAGGGACAGGGGCGTCTCCGGGGAGGTGAAAGCCTGGTACTGATCCCAATTTTTCCCCTTCCAGTTCAACCCCACCGCCCAAATCCCTTCCTCGGGCGCGAAGTCGATTTTTTCCTTCCTCCGCACCGACTCGCGGGCAGCCCCCAGCACCCAGCTCTCCCCGTCGCCCACCTCCACCTCCCAGTAATGCCTCCCAGCCACGAAACCCTCGGCCGCCAGCACGCAGAAGGAATAATCGAATCTTTTGGGGTTGGCGGGGAGCTCCTGGGGGGCACTCCGGAGCCTCACGCTCCTCTTGTCCTCCGACAGCACCAGGTAGGGGTTGGCCGTGTCCGGATCCAGAGAGAGATCGCCTGGAAAGAGATGAGGAGGTGAGGATCTGTGAGAAAAAAAAACACTTTCCACCCTAAATTTGGATTTCTGGCCCCAACCAGACGAGGCCAGCAGCAGGGATGGCACCAGCAACGAGTTTTAAGCCCAAAAAGCCACGTGGGAGCAAAAGTCAGGCCCCACTCTGTAATTAAAACAGAAATTTGGGTGTGCCAGCCTGCAAGCCTGAAGGCTGTCCCCAAAATATAAATTCTGGGGCAAAAATGGTGTTTTTAGTCAGTGCCACGTGCCAGAGAGGAAGGAGAATAAATATCCTCGGGTTTAAGGGCTGCTCTTGCCCTCCAGAGGCCCGGGAGGAGCAGAGGCTGCTCAATTTTTGGGTTTTTCCTTCCCCTGCCACCACAAAACCAGGCAGGGAAACTGCAGCTTCACCCCTGAACCAAACGCCGAGGATTCAAAGTCCACCTCGGAGCAAAATCAACCCCCCACGAGCCGTGCCAAAGGTCTCTGTAGAGCAGAGCAGCTCAACGCTCCTCTTAACCCTGCAGTTTCCTACTAAAATTTGGAATTTGGGCCTCTTCTGGGCTCTTCCAGCAGCTGGATTATTTTTTTTGCCTCTTTTTTGGCAGCACCAGTGACTTTTTTCTTCTCCTGACCTCTCAAAGGCCTTACCTCAAAAGATTTTTCCCCCTGAAAAGCTCAAACTGAGGTCAGAGCTGCAAAAATAAAGGTCAGACTGCCCCGTGAAAAAGCCAAACTGCTCACCTGTATCATTCTCCAACTCAAACCGAAGGTTTTCTGCAGGAAAAGAAAGAAATTTCGGTTCATTTACGCATGGGGAATCCCCAGGGACTACCTACAAGTAGATGTCCTTGTTCCCTGCCTCGTGGGAAGCCACCAAACACGACTCTGTGAACCCAAAATGAGCTTTTCCAAGCAAAAACCCAAAGGAAATGTGATTTTCAAGCGAAAAGAACTTCTACTTTTCAAGGAAAAGCTCCTCAAACAATAAAAGCTCTCCCCCAAAGGGAGAAACAAACGAGAGCACAGCCCTGGTTCTCTTTTAGGAGAAATTAAGCACAAGGGAAACGCTTTTAAAGGTTTTTTTTTTTCCCAGTGCTCACCCTTGAACTCCAGCAGGACCTCTTTCAGCACCGCGCTCTTCTGGGAGAAGCTCTTCAGTTTCTTCTCCAGCTCGGCAAAGCCGGCCTCCGGCTTGCAAAACATCCAGCTCTCAAAGCTGGGGAGGAAAAAAAAGCAGCGTTAGGAGCCCTCTGGAAAAAGAAAGCTCTTCCCAGTTAAACCAGCAAGGGCCCAGTTCGCTCACCTGCTTCCAGCCGTGGTGACAACCTGGAGAGAGGAAAAAAAAGCCTCAGTCAGTCCCACAAGCTCCAAAATCCACCCCAAAATCATTCCCTTCCCCTCAGGGGTCAGCTCCCCGTTGGTGTTTCAAGGGCAGGGAGCAGAGGGACTCACAATAAAGGCAAAATTTGTGTTTTTCACCCCCCTTTTCCTTTTTAGGGTGAGAATCCACAAATCCACAAATCTTAAAAATTAAGAAAAAAATCACAATTGCCATCGAGCTGCCAAGATTAAGATTCAGAATGAATTGATGATGAATTGAGAGAGAAATAGAGAGAAATGGGAGATTTATTCTGATATTTTTTAGTCCTTGGCCCCAAAAGGGGCCAAAACCAACCTAGAAATTCTATGATTCTGTGTGAAAAAAGATTTGTGAGGGTCAATTTTATCCCCACAGCTGCGGGGAGTTTTGGGAAGGGGCAGAAGAAGAGCAGCTCTGCAGGAAGCCAGGAAAACCCTGCATTAATCAGAGTTAATTAAGGGTCCCAAGCCCAAACTGCTCCCCAGCAGAGCACGTCGGCACCCCACGGTCTCTGTTACGGGGTTTTTTACCCCAAGGGTGCCAGAGGAGAGCTTTTTGGGGTTTTACACCCTGCTACACCATAACCTCCGGGTTGGGAGGATGCGTTTTAAGTTTCTCACCTGCCCGGACTGGTTCCCGGGGCCGTTTTCTCCTCCCTGTTCCCCCAACAATTTATCGAGCTGGGCGATCTCCTCGGAGAGCCTGGAGACGCTCTCATCTCTCCTCTTGACAATGTCTCTGTCTAATTCCTCCAGGCGGGACAGCAGGAGCTGCTCCTTCTCCTCCAGGAAACCTCGCAGCTCCTTGCACTCGGCCACGATCTTCTGCCTCTCCACTTCTGTCTGCTTCTAAAAAGCCCGGGAGAGGGAAAATTTTGTGAGAGAGGCGGCCCCCGGGGGGGAACGGGGAAGGTTTTGGGAAGTTCCTCGCCCCCCCAAGCACTCACCAGCAAATCTTCGCTCTGCCTCTCCCTCTCGGCTTTGGCTTCTTCACGTCCTTTCCGCAGGGAGCTCAGATGTTCCTGCGGCACCTCCTGGAAGGAGGAAGAGATCTGAGGAGAATTTAGGGGGGATTAGGAACACGGAGGAAAGAGATAGGAAGGAATTCCCTCCAGTCCTGCTGCCACAAGGGGCTAAATTTCCTCAAACAGGACTTTTTTTTGCAGCTAAAGAAAGCATTAACCCAAATTGGGGTGAAACCAGCTCTGCACCACGTCCTCCCTCTCTCACCTTATCCTCATCCTTTTATTTTGGGCATACCAAAAAAAAAACAAAACTAAAAAGCGGCTCGAGCAGCTCAGAGCCAGGTAAAGCAGGAAGAAGAAAGAGAAACGAGCACGGGGTGGGGGAAAACAAACCAGCTTTTAGCTCCCTGTGAAGGCAAACCACTAACCCACGAAAAAAACCCTTCTGCAGGGATCAGCTTTCACCTCCCGGCCCCACCGGGGTCTCGGGGGGGGGCGGTTCTGGCCACCACATTAAGTTCGTTAACGGCTTATTGCAAAGCAAACCGCAGCGCCCGGCTTCGTTGAAGTCACTTGACCCCCCGACGAAGCAGCTCCTAGCAACGCCGAATAAAAAGCAGCAGGGAGAACGCCCCGGCGGGGCTTTTCGGGGAAAGAAAACCCGAAAAAAGGGGTTTTGCTACGAGCTGGGAGGTGAGGGAGGGCACGAATGCGGGCTCGCTGCCTGGCACCGCGTGGAAACGCACGATCGAGGTGCGAGATTAAAGGAAAGGGCAGAAAAACAGGGCGCAGGCTGCAAGCTGCGCCTGATGGGAAACCATTTTTTTTTTTTAAAAAAAAAAGCACAAAGGCAGATTAACGAGGCAAAAAAACAGGGCAGCGCTCGACGGCGGAGCTGCCTGGAGATGTCGCCGTGCTAAAAAAGGACAAGATCCCAAATTTGGGGTGAGCGACGGCGGCTCAAGCTCCAGCTCCCCACTAAAAAAAAAAAAACAGGGTGAAAATTAAAAAGCCCCTGCGCTGGTCTGAAAAAAAACAGTAAAAAAAATGGGAATTGAAGAATTAACGGGTGGTTTTAATGCTCGGTGGTGCAAGATCTCCCCGGTGCCACCCTCCCTTCCTCCTCCTCCAGCTGCTGCTGCGCAGTGAGCGCCCGCTGCCCGGCCGGCATCTTGCTTTTCTCCTCCCCGACCGAGAAACCCCCAAATCTCTCGTTATTCTCCCCAAAAAGCCCCCTCAGGGCAAGGAGGAGGGCGTCCCTTTCTCCACTGCACAGATCCGGCTCCTGCGTCACGTCCCCCAACTGCCCTGGGCTGTTTTTTTTTTTTATTTGCAGGGAAAAAAGCTTCTCCTACGGGATTCCTGCTGCATTTTTTTGCCCCAAATCACGCTGAATACTGAAAAAAAATCCTATTCCCATCCCAAAGAGGGCAGCTGCATGCTTACTCCGGGGGGATTTCTGCTCGGGGACGTGGCAGGTGAGGATTTGGGGTGGCCCGGTGTTATTTTGCACACTCACCCCCGCACAAAGGCGACCCCGTGCCACTCGATCTCCGTGTTATTTAGCACGGGAGGCAAAACCAGCCGGCCCCACGGCAGCTCAGTCCCTCCCAGTATCCTCCCAGTTAAACCCAGCGCCATTTTGAATGGGGGACGCTCCCCCTGACCGGATCCTACTGCACGAGGTCAGCCCTCACCCCGAGATTTCCCCCATCCTGGGGGGTGTTTAGGGACCCTACTGCTCCCCATATCCTGCCCCACCACATAGGGCAGCACCTACCTTGGAAAGGGGTCCCCATATAAGCCCCCAAAGCCCTGTAGGGGACCCCATTAAGCATGGGGGGCAGCCCCAGAGCACTGCACCCCATAGAGATGTGAGTTGGGGGTTCCATATCCCCTATAAAAGCTTCTTAATGTGTTTAAAATTTGGGGACGGGGTCACTTTTACACCCTGCTGTGTGCATAGAGGGGGTCCCATGGGATTTAGGGTGCACGGCTCCACGTGGGGTGCCCATATAGCACCCCCACATTTAACAGAGGTGCTTCCCTTTCAAAAAACAATGATCCTTATTGTGTTTCCCAACCCTCAACAAACCCAAATTGACCAAAAATGGGGTTTATTGTATTTCCTGACCCATAACAAACCCAAATTCTCCAAAAATGGGGTTTAGTGTATTTCCCAACCCATAACAAACCCAAATTCACCAAAAATGGGGTCCCCACCGCACCCTATTTATATTAAGGAAGGGGAGGGGGGGGCTCCTCTACCGAGCCCCCCACTGCACCCTCACCCCCAGGAGACCCCAAACACCCCCCGGGGGCTGCTCCCCAAACGGGTTATGGGGTGGGGGGGGGGCTCACCTCGGCGGCGTGTGCCGCCTCCTCGGCGGGCAGCACGGTGTGGGTGCGGTGCTCCCTGGAAAGGTGGCAAACCACGCAGACGGCCCGGCGGTCCTGCACGCAGAAAAGCCTCAAGGGTTCCCCGTGCCGGGGACACCGCGGAGGCCCCGGGGGACCCGGCGGAGCGGCGGCGGGCAGAGGCGGAGATGGGGCCGGAGGCCCCGGGGGAGGCTCGGCGGGGCCGGGGGGCAGCCCCAGCTGGCGGACGATGTGGACGATGTTGCCGAGGGAGCGGTTGGGGCGGAAAAGCCGCTGCGGCACCGGTTCCCGGCACTGCGGGCAGCAGAGGCGCCTCGCCGAGTCCTCCCAGCACTGGGTGACGCAGGCCCGGCAGAAGTTGTGGCCGCACTCGGCCACCAGCACCGGGTCGGTGAAGTACTCCAGGCACACCGGGCACGTCAGCTCGTCCTGCAGGCTGCGGGCGGCGCTGCAGGGAGCCGGCGGCACGGCGGGGGGAGCGGGCGGCGCCTCCATGTCGGAACCTTCCCCCTTTTTTTTTTCCCCCCCCCCCGGCCTCCTCGAGCAGCGCAGCGCTCCCGAGCTCCGCACCCCTCCGCGCCGCCGCCCCGACTGGCGGCCGGAGGGGGCGGGGCCGCGCATGCGTGCGGCGAGGGGGCGGGGCCGCGCATGCGCGGTGCGCGGGGGGAGCGGGCGGGAGGGAGAGTGCGCATGCGCGGAGAGGGAAAGGGGGCGGGGCTTAGAGGGGTAGAGGGGGGCGGGGCCGTGAGGGGGGCGGGGTTTGGTGTCTATAGGGTCGGGGGGGGGAGGACCCCCTATGGAAGGGAATTTGGGAAAGATTTGGGGTTGTTTAAAGGGTGCTGGAGCTTTGTAGGGTGGTGGGAGGGGGGAGCACGCCTCTGACCCTATAGGGTGCTGGGGGGGGGGTCTTAGTGCCTATAGGGGCTATAGGAGCCCTGCACATCCCCCCAAGCACCTTAGTGCCTATAGGGTCTATAGAATCCAAGCAAACACACAGAACCTTAGTGTCTATAGGGTCTATAGGAACCATGCATATCCCCCCCAAGCACCATAGGGTCTATAGAATCCATGCACACACACAGCACCTTAGTGTCTATAGGGGCTATAGAAGCCATACACATCCCCCCCACCTAGCACTTTAATGTCTATAGGGTCTATAAAAGCCCTGCACATCCCCCCCCCAGCACCTTAGTGCCTATAGGGTCTATAGGAACCATGCATATCCCCCCCAAGCACCATAGGGTCTATAGAATCCATGCACACACACATCACCTTAGTGTCTATAGGGTCTATAAAAGCCCTGCACATCCCCCTACCCAGCACCTTAGTGCCTATAGGATCTATAGGAGCCCTGCACATCCCCCCCCCAGCACCTTAGTGCCTATAGGGTCTATAAAAGCCCTGCACATCCCCCTACCCAGCACCTCAGTGTCTATAGGGTCTATAGAAGCCCTGCACATCCCCCCCCCCCCAGCACCTTAGTGCCTATAGGGTCTATAGAAGCCCTGCACATTCCCCCCCAAGCACCATAGGGTCTACAGAATCCATGCACACACACATCACCTTAATATCTATAGGGTCTATAGAATCCATGCACACAAACACAGAGCACCCTATAGACACTAAGGTGCTGGGGGGTGGGTGTGCATGGCTTCTTATCGGGTGCTGGGGGGATCCTATATGGTATGGGGAGAGGGGAATGCCTCTGTCCCTATAGGGTGCTGAGGATGTGTGCCTTAGCGTCTATAGGATCTATAGGAGACATGCACACACACACATCTTGGTGTTTATAGTGTTGCATAATGCTGCAACAATCCCAAAGCTCCACAATCCCAAAATGCTCCGTTCACTCCCTGAAAACACGCCTCAAATACACGTTGATCCGCATCTTAACCCGTCCCTGCGAAACAGCTGCTATTAAGTCACGCATTAATAATCACAATCATCGTCTCCCTGTCTCAACTTCCAACTACAAAGTGACTTTTTTGGGGCTGGATGCTGGCAATCTGCTATTTTTAAATTATTCTTAATGTTTGGGGTTCTTTGCTGAGAGTGTCACCACAGGGCACGTGAGGCCGGAGCTGTCCCCCTCTGCTGCCGTCACATTCTTCCATTTTTCTTGATTTTTCCCCTCGGCTGGCACCACAGGAAGTGCCGGAGGGAAAACACGTTTTTGGGGATGGAAAATTAAAGGAGGTTAATTGGCTCTGACGCCAGCAAGGTCCCGGTTTTGGGGTGCCTATGGCGCAGAGAAGCATCCCGGGGTATTGAGGTGGGTGCTTGAAACCTGCCCCAACCACCCCGGTGACATTTAATTTCAAACGCATCTTCTCAGATGTAATTAAGCCTTAATACCATAAGCCATTTGCATGTCCTGCCTTGGCTTTTTGTCATTTTTAAACCAGCTTTTATTTATAACAAGAGGAGACACCATGTCCAGCGAGGAGAGGTTGGAGCCACGCTGGGTCACAGCTGTCCTGTTTCACCTCAAAAATAAGCATTTTAGGGAAATTTGACACTGGGTTTGCACTCCTGTCACCTAGCAGCCAGGTTTCCTGTGCAAATTATTAAAAATTTCAAAGTAGAAGCTGGAGAAGCATGAGACAGATGGAGGATTTAATACCAGGATTTCCCTGCCTTTCTTTACATTTTCCTCACTGTCTCTGGTGAAATTTGCTCTGAGGAGGAAGTAGGTGTGGGAGAGGCTACTTGCTGGCGGTGGTTTGGATGGGGTGGGCTAGAATTTGGGGTGAAAAACTGCAAATTTGGGGCCTGCGTGTTGGGATCTCCTCAGGGAGGAGGTGCCCGCTTCCAAAATGGCGGCGCCGTGCCCGCTTCCAAAATGGCGGCCGCGTGCCCTGCTTCAAAATGGCCGCCTTGCCCTCAGGCAGGGCAAGAGGAGAAGATGGCTGCGCCCCCCCACCCCCCCCTAAAGGGCCGTCGGGGCAAGTAGGGCAAGATGGCAGCTTCCTCCCTTTTTGTTTGAGGAAAGCCTTGCTCAAGATGGCCCCCTGGGGCGGGGGAATGAGACCTTGGTGTTCATCTTGGGTGAGGGCAGCCATTGCTACGGTGATGGGTCCTTTGAGGATGCACCCCCCAAAACAAACAAATAAAAAAACCAAACAAAACGACACGTATGGGGCCATTTTGCAGCTTCTGCAAGCCCCTAAATCCAAATATGTTTCTTCAACACATAAGAACTGTGCTCCTTGCCAGCAGGACATGCATGCAGCTGTCCCCATTGACAGATCCCCCCCCTTTCTCTGCAGAAACAGCCCTTGGAAAGAATTGGGACAGCTGCTGCCCCGTTCCCTCACTCCAGACTTGCTCAAGTGTCCCACGATACCTCCCCCCATTTCCAAATTTAGGATATTTGCCCTCAAAGTGGTCCCTAACAGATTTATCATCCATAAATTCAGGGGGTCCTGCTTTGTGCTGGCAGAGGCCTGCAGTGAGGAGCTCCGCTGTGAACCACAGCCATCCATGAGGAAATGTCACTGTGGGACCCCAAATTTCTCATATTTTCTATAATTTTGGGAAGAACACCTCACTGTTTCTCCTCAAACCATGCTGGCCACATCGTGGGGGTGAAAGTGGCAGCCAGCCAAAGAACTGCTCTGATTTTGCTGGTGACATTGTGCATCCAGATGTGTTGTTATTTTGGGGAGGTTTTGCAAGGGAAACTGTGTATCCACGTGATTTTTTTTTTTATTATTATTATTTATTTTGCTCTTTTTTTTTTTTATTTTCTCCCAAAGGATTTTTTTAAATTTCTATTTCCGCCCGTGCCATAGACATAGCCACCAGAGGGCCCTGGCAATTGTGCAAAGCTCTTTACCCTTCTCTCTCTCTCTTTTTTTTTTTTTTTTAATTCCTTCCTTCCTTCCTTCCCCCCCTTTTTTTTTTTAACTCTCTTATTGCCCAGGATATCAGAGGGGCTGGGCTTGCGGCCACCGCTCCCTGTGGCCCTTGCACCCCAGGGAGGGACACCCAGCCCCCTGCCCCTCTGTGCTGTGTTTTGGGGACAGAAGAGGGATTTTTTTTCAAGGCAGGGTGGGGGGCAGAGAGTGGGGCACCTCCAGGTTTTGTCGCCAGCACCTCCCGAGCCGGAGACCACAGGTAACGGGGAGGCTTGGTCTTTGGATGCGGATAGGGAGTGTAAAATGGCTCCTTTTCCATCCCCCTTTCCTTCTCCCCTCCGTCCTTCCTTTCTTCTCCCCTCCCAGCCCATCCACCTCGCCACCAGCACACTCAACTCAGCCCGCCAGATGCTCTCCATCCTTGTTAAAAAAAAAAGCAAAAAAAAAAAGCTCTTCCCATTGTCTTTCTGGAGGTGCTGGCGTCCCTCCGTCCTTCCCCCTTGTTTTGTTAGCACGGGTGGGATTCATTTTGTCTTGTTCGGGTGCCTTTGAGTGCTGAAAGTGCTGACCCCCCCATCCCCTTTTGTTTTATTTTTTTTTTAGCAGGATGGAAAAACCACCCGGGAAAATAAAATGAAGCAGGATGAGCTGCCAGGGAAAAAAAAAAAAAATGTAGGAGGGATCCGCGGTGTGCGCCTGAAATCGCCCTTTTATTCCTGACATCAGTAAGTCGGGTACAGCCTGCCCCAAACCTTTCTTTCTGTCCCCCCCGTCAGTCCTCCCTTCTCCATCCTCTGCTGGAAAATAGAAATAAAGCGGGATCCGAAATGCTCCTCGCAGAGGAGGATGAGCAAAAGGAGGGAGGAGTGGGAGCAATTTGTTTTTTTAAATGATTTTGCAGCAGAGAGCGCCAAACCTGGTTCCTCTGCTTGGGAAAAGTCACATTTTCCCCCCAGAATTGTTAGAAATGGTGCTGAGCACCCGAAATTTGTGTTTCCTCAGGGCACGGTAGAGAAATATCTGTAATTCATCCTTTTTTGCAGGGGTGGGGAGCAATTGCTGTGTGTTTTGGGGGGGCCAAAAATGAAAAGTTTGGGACAGGAATCTTGATGAAGGTGAAGGAACCCGTGGAGGAGCACTCAGGATTTCAGGATTTGGTACAGTAGGAATTAGCTTTGATATGATTTGAGTGAAAAATCACCCAAAAACTGCTGTGAAAGTGTGTGGACTGGGAAGTGTGCACGGAGCATGGCTTGGACCTGTTCCACCTACTAGAAAGCAAACTCTTGCATCCAGTAATTCAGCCGCTCGGATTTAAGTGCTTCTAACCTAATTGTCTGCTACCCTCGGAAAAATATCTGCATCTATATTAAAAATAAAAAAATAAAAGGATTTGGCTGAGTTATTGAGCGTAGAGTCTGCTCGTGCAGTAAAAAAAATGAATTTCTGGTGATGAGTGATGCTATCCGTGATGTATCAGTTTGTTTTAGGGTGAGGGTGTTGTCTGCAGGTTACTGAAATATGGAATGTTAATGGAATATGGGGTTTATTTTTATTTTTATTTTATTTTTATATTTTTTTTAAGAATTATGCTGAGAGATCTGGGAAAATAAGCGGTGGATTAAGGGATAGAGGCTTATCAGCCCCCAGTTTTGTGATGCGGTGAGGGCTCAGCCTTTCTATCAGCCAGCAGAGAATCCACAGGTTAATAAAACGGGGGGTTTTGCATGAAAATCCTTGGGGTTGGGTTGTTGCTGATGGGGGTGTCACGTCCTTATCGTAGGGGGGGTCTCGAGAGGCCGGCCATGGAGCCCTACGTGCTGCTGGACCCGCGACAGCGAGCGCTGTATCGCGACGTGATGCAGGAGAGCTACGAGACGCTGATGGCGCTGGGTGAGGAGACCCCAAAATAATGGAGAAAATTTGGGGATGGGACAAATATCCGAATATGGGGACAGGATTTGGGTCACTGGATCCTCTCATCTTCATGCAAGGGGCTGGGGGGCTCCTGAGGAGGGCTGCTGATCCATGTTTCTCCTTTTTTTTTTCCAGAATTCCCCGTTTCCAAGCCCGACTTGCTGTCCCGCCTGGCCCACGAGGATGAACCAACAGCCCTGGATCTCCACGTCCCCAAGGACGCCCCGTCTGGAGGTGAGCCCCCGCATAGCGCCGTGGTCGTGGCACAAAAAAAAATGGGGTTGGCTCCTGCTGGTGGCTTTCCCCCACCTGTGGACATCTCCCCAAAATTGAAAAAGATGCTGGGAAGGCCCGAGTGCAATGCCAGGGGGATGTCCTGGCCGAAATGGAAATGCCAAAGCCCCTCTGCAGTCAGCTGAGGGGAATTTTGGGGTGGTCCAGAGAGAAATGGGGGTGCGGTGGAGGTGATGGTGATTTAATTATTGCGTTTGTGCTGGTGGCAGGGGGGTGGGATGGGGATCGGCTCCCATGGGGATGCTTCCCCTAGAGGTGAAGCTGGAGGAAAACGTGAAATAAAACGTGAAATAAACGTGAAATTTCACGTTTTCCTGGAGGAAAACGTGAAATAAAACGAGGAGGAATCCCCCCCTGCCCTCCGTTTCATCTCCCCAGCCCCGGCAGAGACAAAATCTGCCTGGGTCGCGTCTCTTTTTTTTTCCCTGTGCCCCACAGAGGACGGAGCACGAGCGGAGCAGGAACCCCCCCGAGAAGAAACTGCCGAGAAAGAGCCCGAAGCCTCAAAACCCACGGGTGAGGAGCATCCCTTGAGCCCCGCCGAGGTGAAGGCGGGCAGGAGCGGGGAAGCCCCGCCGCAGCGAGCCCCCCAGCCCGGCACCACGTGCGGCGAGTGCGGCAAGAGCTTCAGCCACAAATCGGCCCTGGTGAAACACCAAAAAATCCACAGCGGCGACCGGCCCCACGAGTGCCCCGACTGCGGCAAGGGCTTCATCCAACGCTCCGACCTCACCATCCACCAGCGGGTCCACACGGGCGAGCGGCCCTACGCCTGCCCCGATTGCGGCCGCCGCTTCAGCGTCAGCTCCTCGCTCCTCACCCACCAGCGCACCCACGCTCCCGGCGGCCAAAAACCCAACCGCTGCCCCCAGTGCGGCCGCAGCTTCGCCGACCCGGGGGCTCTCGACCGGCATCAGAAGAGCCACTTGGGGGGGAAACCCTACGAGTGCGGGGTGTGCGGCAAAGCCTTCGCCTGGAGCTCCCACCTCGAGCGCCACCGGCGCATCCACACGGGGGAAAAGCCCTTCCAGTGCGCCCAGTGCGGGCGAGCCTTCGCTTGGAGCTCCCACCTCGACCGCCACATGCGCACCCACGCCGCCGCCGCCTCCGAGGAGGAGGAGGAGGAGGGTGAGGAAGAGGAGGAGGATGAAGAACCCCCGCCGCCGCCCCCCCAGAAATGCGCCGACTGCGGCAAGCGCCTCAACCACCAGACGGACCCGCAGCGCTTCAAGCACAAGGGCACCCAGACATCACCGGTGGGGGACGACCCCCTCAGCAGCCCCCCGCGGCCCTACCGCTGCGAGCAGTGCGGCAAAAGCTTCGGCCACAGCTCCAACCTCCTCAAACACCAGCGCGTCCACACGGGCGAGCGGCCCTACCCCTGCCCCGATTGCCAACGCTGCTTCCGTTGGGGCTCGGCTTTGGCCAAACACCGGCGCACCCACGCCCGGCAGCAACCGGTTGCCAAAAGATGCGCCGAGGAAAGCGGCGCCGGGGGAAAACCCTACCCGTGCGGGGCTTGCGGGAAGAGTTTCGGCTGGGTCTCGCACCTGGAGCGCCACCGGCGCATCCACACCGGGGAGAAACCCTTCCGCTGCGGGGAATGCGGGCGAGCTTTCGCCGTCAGCTCCCACCTGGAGCGGCACCGGCGGGTGCACACGGGCGAGCGGCCCTACCGCTGCGGCGACTGCGGCAAGAGCTTCGCCGTCAGCTCCACTTTGCTTGCCCACCGCCGCACCCACGTCGCCCAAGCGGGCCGGCCCCACGCTTGTCCCGAGTGCGGCAAAGGGTTCAGCACCCCGCTGAGCTTGGAGAGGCACCGGCGGCTCCACCGCGGCGAAAAACCCTACCAGTGCGGCGTCTGCGGCAAGGGTTTCGCCTGGAGCTCCCACTTCGACCGGCACCGGCTCACCCACACGGGCGAGAAGCCTTTTTCCTGCGCCCACTGCGGCAAACGCTTCGGCCGCAGCTCGCACCGCAACCGGCACCAGCGGGCTCACGGCGTGGGGGGGGGGCCCGAAAAGCGCCACGGCTGCCCCCAGTGCGGTAAAACCTTCGGCCTCGCCGCCGCCCTGGCGGCTCACCAACGACTGCACGTCGCCGCCACCGCCGGCAGCGGGCTCTCCTTGCTGCCGCCCTCCTGGTGGGATGGAGAGAAGCCGGGGGGCACGCCGACACCCCCCGAGCTCTGGGCGGAGGAGACCGGCTCCGTTTTCCAGCAGCACCCAGTGCCTTCCTCCTCCTCGTCCTCCTCTTCCTCCTCCACGGTCCCTAAAGGCTGGGCTGCCAAAGCTCTCGTGCCCCCCAGCGTGGCGTGGAGACCCGGGGAGGGGGACGCCCTACAAAGCGATGCCGCGGCCCCCCAAGGGCCTTGGGCGTCCCTGCCGCCCCCCAGCTCCTGAGATGGGGGCAGAATTTGGGGTTGGGGGTGGGGGACAGAGCCACCCCCTGCTTTTTGGGATGCTCCAGAGCTGGGGTGGGGTCCCCCATCCTCTGGAAGGGGGTGTAAAGGGGATGTTTGGGAGCTGGGGGGGGGTCCAGGACACCCTGGGGTGTGTTTGGGGGGGTTAGGATGGAATGAGGGGGATGAAGTGGGGAGAGGGGGCACACAGAGGGAGAATGGGGTGAGGGGGGGATTTGGGGAGGGCTGGCTGATCACCCTATAGCCCTTTCCATCCTCTGTTTTGGGGGGGTTTGGGTGCACGGGAGGGGATCAGCAGCAAAAATAAACAGGGTTCACTGCGGGGATCCCCTGCCACGGGGGGATTTTGGGGAGAAACGGCTCGGGAAAGAGAAAAAGGGACCGGCCCCAACTGCCCCAAATATGCTTGGGTCACACCGGAGCCGGTTTGGGATGCACCGGGGGGCTCGGGCAGGGATGGAAAGGCAGGCTTAGCAGGTAATAAAATAAAGGGTAGTTCACCAAAAAAACCCTCTCCGTGTGTCTCGATGTCTTTTATCCCCGGAGCACGATTTCCCCAGCAAGCCCAGCTCCTAACTGGGGGATTTTTCCCAGTAGGATCCAACCCTAACCACATCCCACAGGCTCCACGTGCTTTAAAACCCCTCCACACATTTCCCACTGGGGGCAGCGATGGGATTTGGGGTTAGCAATGGGATTTGGGGTTGTGGTGCAAGGAGAGCCAGGCACAGCTGGCTGTAGGGCATGGGCTTTACATTTTTCCCCTCTTTCCCCCCAAAAAATCTCCCTCCCCGCTTGCTGCACCCTCAAGGTCTGGTTTATCCCCACGGTTTCCCCGTCTCCAGCCCCAAAAAGCAGACCCGAGATGGAGCAGGCACAGATAACCACGTATTTTGGCACAAGGACAGCCCCAGCAACCCGCGTCGACCCTTCCCAATGCAATAGGGCACCGTGCGTCCCCCGGGAAGGGGTTTCATGTCCCCAGAAATGTCCCTTTTTTGAGTCCCCAGTACCAAGGGTGCACACAACGTTCCCCCAACGCTTCTAGGAGACATCAGGAGGAGAAACCCCGATGAAAGAGGGTGATGAAAAAGTGTCCCTTGCTGTCCTTTGCCTCGTCCCCATCCCAAAGTTTCATTTCGGGGTCCTTCATTGCTCCTCTCCGCTGCAGTCCCCGGGCGGATTCGCCAACCCCACGGCGCAGCAGGGCGCAGCGAGGGGCTTTCCCCCCACCGGCTGGGTCCTTGAGGAATGGGAGAAATCCACTTTGGGGAGGTGGCTGCGGCGGTGCTTGGTGAGGTGGGAGCTCTGGCTGAAGGCTTCGCCGCACTCGGGGCACTCGTAGGGTTTTTCCCCGGTGTGGACGCGGCGGTGGCGCTCCAGGTGGGACGCCCAGGCGAAACCCTTGCCGCACTCCCCGCACGTGTAGCTCTTCTGCGCCGCGTGGCCCCGCTGGTGGGCGAGGAAAGGGGGGGCCTCCCCGAAACGCTTCCCGCACTCCCCGCATTTATAGGGCCGGTCGGGGGAGTGGGTTTTACGGTGCTGGAGGAGGTGGGCTTTTTGGGCGAAGCGCTCGCCGCAGCTGCCGCAGGGGAAGGGGCGCTCGCCCGTGTGCACCCGCCGGTGCCGCTCCAAGTGGGATGCCCAAACGAAACCCTTCCCGCAGTCGCCGCAGCGGTGGGCGCGCTCTCGCCGGTGACCCCGTTGGTGCCTTGCCAGGGCCGGCCCCGCACGGAAAAGCTTGCCGCAATCCCCGCAGCGCAAAGCTTTTTTCCCCAAATGGGTGCGGCGGTGGCGGGCCAGGTCGGAGCTCTGGCCAAAAGTCTTGCCGCACGCCGGGCACCGGTGGGGCCGCTCGCCCGTGTGGCTACGGCGATGCTTGGCCAAGTGGGAACCTTGGGTGAAAGCTTCGCCGCACTCGGGGCACCCAAAGGGTTTTTCCCCGGTGTGGACGCGGCGGTGGCGGGCGAGGTGGGAAGCCCAAACGAAGCCTTTGCCGCAGTCGCCGCATTTGTGGGGTTTTTCGGCCGCGTGGCCCCGGCCGTGCGCCGCCAGCTCGGCCGCCCCGGCGAAACGCTTGCCGCACTCGCCGCATTTATGGGGCCGGTCGCTGGCGTGGGTGCGGCGGTGCTGGAGGAGGTGGGAGCTTTGGCTGTAGGTCTCGCCGCATTCGGGGCAGCCGAAAGGCCGCTCGCCCGTGTGCACCCGCCGGTGCCGCTCCAAGTGCGAAGCCCACGGGAAGCTTTTCCCGCAGTCGGCACAGCCGTAGGGTCGCTCCCGTGCCGAGCCCTTGCCGCTTGCACCCCCCCGGAGGGGTTTGGCGCAGTCTAATTTGGGGGCCGGGGTGGTTTTGGGGAGTTTGGTGAGGCCGTGGGGTACGGCTTTGTCGGGCCGTTTGGTTTTCCTCCGGTTGGAGCCCAAAGTTTTGGCCCTCTCCGGGCTGCGGGACGGGCGCGCTTCGAGCTCCTCGGGGATCTGCTCGGCGGCGCCTTCCTCCGCGGCTTTTTCGCTCACCAGCCCCTGAGCTGCTGAGGAGATTGGGGAGGAAAAAGGAAAAAAAAAGGGGAGAGCGTGGCTTCAACTGGAGCAAGGGGGGGCATTTAAATAAATGGAGCAGGTTTCCCCTATAAATTTGGTGTCCCGAAGGGGAAAAAGAGAGGAGGAAGGAATTGGGGACATGGATACGCATGAGTACCCCACGAGCTCTTTTCCAATTAATTAACATGCAGAAACCCATATTTTTTTTCCAATTAATTAACATGCAGAAACCCATAATTTTTTATTTTAAAAGAGGAAAATATTAAGGAAAACACCGGGGTTTTGGGGAACCCCCCCTTGAAACCCTCCTGGATTCCTCCCTCCCCGTTCCCGTCCCGCTTCCTTGCCCTTTGGGGAAGGGGGAAATAAAAATAGGGCGGGGTGAAAAGGGATTGGGGTGCTCGAGGAGAAAAAGAGGGGATCGGGATGGGGGTGGGGGGGTTGTTTTTACCAAGGGACATCAGCGTTTCGTAGCTCTCCTGCATCACGTCCCGGTACAGCGCCTTCTGCCGCGGGTCCAGCATCACCCAGGGCTCCATGGCACGGGGGGGGGACACGGGAACAAAGATTTGTGCCGCCCCTCCTCGCTCACAGCCCCTTAAAACCTCCTGCGGGGAAGAGAAATCCCTAAAACGGGGGGAAATCCCCCCAGAAACGCTTCTCACTTGGGGTTTTGATGCTTTTCCCGGGCTGAATTTGGGGTTTTCTCTCTCCCTCTCGCAGCGCACGCAGGGTCCCCCCCCGCATAGGATTAAACCCCCCCCAGGGGGGCAGGAGGGTCCCCACTGCCTCGACAGGGATTTGGGGGAAGAAATGATGAAATCGGAGCTTCTGCAGACGGCTGCAAAGGGGGCAAAGGAGGTTTGGGGGGGCAGAGTTCTCCCCATAATAATCCCGTGTCCCTCCCCATAATAAAACTTCGCCCTCGAAATCTTCCCCCCTAAAAATATTCCCCCCCCACCCCCCACCCCATTTTCCCACCAAACCACATCCCACACCCTCTGCCTTCCTCCCCCCACCATCCCAGTTCCCCCAGTCCCCATCCCACTGGGAATCGGCCCTCCCGGACTGACAGCACCCTAGGGGGGGGTGTCCAGATCCCATTAACTGCCCCCCCCACCATCCTCTCCCCCAAAAATTCCGCTCCCCCCAGCGGACACCCCCAAGGGCCACGTCCTGCAACCTCCGACCCCTTTCCACCCCGTTACCTGTGAGCTCTGCCCTTCACCGGGGGGAAACTTCCCCCCCCCTACACCGCCACCCCAGTGCTTTTTAGGGTGTTTTTGGGGTGCGTGGACCCCCCCGACAGCGGGGCACAATGGAGGCGATGCCGGGCATGGCTTTGCTCCGGAAGCCCAAGCCGGTATCCGGCAGAAAGGAGACGCCAAGAAAAAGCTCAGATCTTACCCAGAGCCCTCTAGAGGTAACCCAAACCCGGCCCCCCCCCCCCCCCATACACATCCCACTGTCCCCAAATACCCGGGGGGGGTCACACACGGGGCCTGCTCCGTCCCCTCCTTTCCCCAAATATCTCCGATGCGTTTTTTGGGGGACCCCCGGCTCCTCAGCCCAGCCAAAATCCCAGCTCCTGGGATCTTGAGGGTTTTTTTTTGGGGGGGGTTGCAAGTTTGGGGTGCAGCGGGGGAATGGGGTGAGACGGGACAGGAGGGACACGGGGGGTGGCGGTTGCTCTGCTGGTGTTGCTGGTGGCAAGAAATTGGGGTTTTCGCCTAGAAATGGGGACCCAAATTGGGGGGGGGGGTGATAAAATTGTTAAGGGATGGGATTTAGGAAAGGAAAAGCTGCTTTCCCCCTCCCCCCCATCATCTTTTGGGGTCTGTAAGAGGAAGGATAAAATGGGGAAGGGGCTCAGGGTGAACTGGGGTGGACTGGGGGGGCAACTGGGATTTTAAAGGGTATGGGGGGGTACAGTTTAGCTATGGGGTCCCAGCATATGGGACACGTGCCACATATTGATGGGGGGCACCACAGGTCCCATTGCATGCCATATGGCCCAGGACCCCCCCAAAAAGGGGGAAGCACCCCCAAAAATTGGCTTATGGGGGGGGAATGGGGGTGAGATATGGAGCTGGGTGGCATCCTAGGGATTATGGGGACACCAACCCCATTGTCACCCCGAGGAGATCAGGGCTCGGGGGGGGACACCAGACCCCCCATTTTCATCAGCTGGTAGGCAAAAACAACTTGTTTCCCCCCCCAAAAAAATATTTAAATTATTATTTTAAAATTAT
The DNA here is from genome assembly GCF_047663525.1 of Anas platyrhynchos. Classification (NCBI taxonomy): domain Eukaryota; kingdom Metazoa; phylum Chordata; class Aves; order Anseriformes; family Anatidae; genus Anas; species Anas platyrhynchos. The sequence continues at coordinate 1,240,580 of NC_092603.1, forward strand.
TCTTATTTTTTGGCAATTTAACCCCTCCCTGGGTGGGAAAGCAGCGATTTTCCTTTTAATTTCCTTCCCCCAGGGCTTGGGGCTGGGGGATTATCCTAAATCCTGCCCCCCCCAAATGCACAGGCATTTAACCCCTTCCTCCCCGGGGCCGGTTGCTGCAACCTCCCCCCTCTTCCCCCCTCCCCATCCCTCCTCAGCAGTGGATGGATGATCCCAAGGGGTCCAAGCCCTGGTTTTGGGGAGTTTCACATTTAGGGTCTTTGGGATTTGTCTGGGGAATGTGTTTAAGGGGCTCCAGACACTGGCTTCGGCTCTACCCCTGTCCCAGCTCCTAAAACCTCTGCAAAATCACCCCAAACCCAGAAGCCCAGCCCTAAATAAAGAGAATCGGGGGCAAAAAAACTCATTTATCTCCCCAAATCACTAAATAAATGTAATTTTAGGATGTCAGGAGCAATCACCCTGCTTCCAGATGTCCCCAGTGGGCCTCCGAGCCCCTGACCAGACATTTGCTGTGGTCTCAGCTCCCACCAGAGCCTTTTTGGGGCATTTTTTGGCCTCCCACCAGCATCACGGTGGGCAGCTACACATCATCCTACATTTCTAGGATGCTGGAGATGCTCCCTTTTGGAAACCAACCCCAAATACCCCACGTTGGCATCACGGGGCGCTAGGCCCGGTGGCCATCCCTACAGGAACCAAGAAGGCGAGAAAAGCTCCGAGTTTATTTTTTGTTATCATTTTTATTTCTCCTTCACTTTTTTTCTTCTTCTTCTTTCCCCCGGGGCTTAAAACGAGGGAGAAGAGGCAAAACATGGTGGTGAGAGGCGTCCCTCATGGCGTGCTGCGGGGCACGAGGGAGGGAAACCTCCCCCCTCTTCGCCTCACCACCTTCTCGGCGGCGGCCCTCAGCTCCGTGGTGCCGATGAAGGACCCTCGGCGCTGCTTCCTCCAACGATCTGCCTCGCTCACCAGCCCCTCGCTGAAGTTGTCCATGAAGGAGTTCATCAACTTCTTCGCCCTGACCGACATGCGCCCGGCTACCGGTGGCACGAGGCCTGCAGGCCCGGAGAGCCACCTCCAGTTGGATTTCTTCTTCAACTGGGAATTGAGTCCCTTTGGGACTGGTTTCCAGCTCCCCGACCTTCTCTGCTTAATGGGAGGCTTCATCTGCTGGGCTTTCTGCTTCCTCCTCCTCCTCCTCCTCTTTCTTGGGGGCTGCCCTCGTTGCTTGGTGGCTGCGGCCATGGGGTGTCCTTCGGCCTCGGTGGTCCCGGCTGCTGGGGGGTCCCAGAGCTTTTTTAGGGGTGGGTACAGGCAAATGAGGGCTCGACACCACAGTTGGCTGGGCGAGACAGGGCTTCTGTGACATGATGCATAATTTGCATAAAGATCTGAGCCAGAAAATCCCACAATTTGGGCAAAGAAAATACAGAATTATATGAAAACACACAGATATATGTAAAATACATATAGTACATATGCATTTACATGGCTTAATCCCAAGAAAAGTCCTAAATACTTCCCCTCTGGACCCACTTGCTTTATTTGAAGGTTAATTCTCGAGGATGAGGAGGGGGAGGAAGGCTCCCAGCGGTGTCAGGATGGCCGAGTGGTCTAAGGCGCCAGACTCAAGGCTCTGCTTTCCCTCCCTGGGGTTTTCTGGTCTCCGAATGGAGGCGTGGGTTCAAATCCCACTTCTGACACACCTTTTCCTTTGCCACCTCAACCCTTTTCGACCCCTCCCGCGCGCGGATTAGGGAAAAACGCCGATTTTCCCCCTTTTTTTTGGTGCTAAAACTCGCTGCTGCTCCCGTTCCTGCGCCCAGCCCTTTGCACCCACGCGTGGGCGGAGGCCACGAGTGGGTCACGGCGAGGAAATAGGGAGGGAAACGCTGCTTTTGGGGGGGTCCTGGCTGCCGGGGGGGACAAACGCGACCCCCCCGGCCGTGGGCTGGGGTCCCCCCGCGATGGGGTCCCGCGTGGGGCCGCGCCGGAGCCGTGCTTTTAACGCTTCCCTGGTGGTCTAGTGGTTAGGATTCGGCGCTCTCACCGCCGCGGCCCGGGTTCGATTCCCGGTCAGGGAAACTCCTTTTCCCCCCACCTAAAATTACTTTTTTTTTTTTTTTTTTTTCTGGTAACAACCACAATCTTTTTATTTTATTTTATTTTATTTTATTTTATTTTATTTTATTTTATTTTATTTTATTTTATTTTATTTTATTTTATTTTATTTTATTTTATTTTATTTTATTTCATTTCGTTTCATTTCGTTTCATTTATTTTATTTATTTCATTTTATTTCATTTCATTTTATTTCATTTTATTTTAATTTTATTTATTTTATTTTATTTATTTCATTTAGTTTCATTTTATTTTATTTATTTTATTTTTTTCATTTCATTTCATTTCATTTTTCCTCAAATTCAACCCTAGAAGCACACACTCACGCTCTCACATTCACCATCTAAAACCATCATGACCCCGCTGATTTTTCTTTCTAAGAATCACTGCTTTAATTGCCATGTCTAATATCCCGACGAGGGCAGGGCCGGGCTGTCACCACCGCTATCCTGGGGCAGTTTAGGGTGTTGTGACATTTTCCCTGAACATTCAGGGATTCAAATCATCGCAATTTATAGAGTCAGGTGCATGTAAGCATCACCTTGCAGTAATGAGGATGGAAACTTTAGGGAAGTGGTGGAGTCACCATCCCTGGGGGGCTTTAAAAGATATTTAGATGTAGAGTTTAGTGATATGGTTTAGTGGAGGACTTGTTAGTGTTAGGTCAGAGGTTGGACTCGATAATCTTGAGGTCTCTTCTGACCTAAAAATTCTCTGATTGTATGAAACATTTATTTTTCTCATATAACACCTACAGACTCAAGTAATGAGTCAACTACTCGCTAATAGTCAACTACTCACTAATGAAATTATGAACCTCATGATAAAAATAAATAAAAAACCACTCTGACACCACCAAATGCTGCCAATTTTGTGCTTTATTGCAGTGCTGATTTTAATATCTCCTTCCCTGCAGTCCTTCCACCACACGCTGGTGGTCGCACAGATCTTGCCGGCAGCTTTTCAGGTTTTCGCTCCCTCTCCTTGGGCCTTTGGATCTTGCTCCCGAGGGGTTCGAGGAAGGGGGGAGCAGGGGGAGGGCCTCGCTTTTTAGTGCCCGCTTCTCGCGGCCACGCCGGTCGCCTGCCTGAACCTCTTCGGCATCACGCGGCGGAGGGCGGCTTGGACGTGCGAGGGGCCTGCGACGGGATGGCGGCTCTCCCTCCTCAGCCGGTCGGCCTCCTTTGAAACCTGCTGGTAGACGTCGTGCAGGAAGCTCACCATCAGCCCCTTGGCCTCGCGGGACAGGAGCTTGCCGTCTCGCTTCATCTGGCTGAGGGCCTTGGCCCCGAGGGGGTTGAAGGAGCCTTTGGCGGCCGCTTTCTTCTGCGGCTTCGTGGGTTTTCGCTTCGCCTTCCCGTGGGCCTTGCTGGGCTTGGATGGAGGTCTCCTGCCATGAGTCTTCGGCCTCCTCCTTTGCTGGGGTTGCCTCCTCTTTTGGGATTGCTTTCTTCCCTTGGCGGACACCATGGCTCAACCCTGCCCTGCCTGGACCCCTCGAACCTGCAACTGCCTCAGCCCACCCCCTTTTAAGCAAATTAGGGACAGGACCGAGCCCCCCCATTGGCCCACAGAACAATGCCCCCAACGCTTCACAATGGAATGATGCAGGTCACTGCCCCCCCCAGTCCCCCCAGGTATACTGGGACCCCAAAAGCCCCCCCATATCCCCCACCCCTTTGACCCCACCGTGATGTTAAACCCCAATAACAGCACAAATCGCAGCATAAATCTTCCACTTCACAAAAAATGAGCATTTCACAGAATTTCGAGGTTGGAAGAGACCTCAAGATCATCGAGTCCATTTCTTTTCGGGGTGGGGGCAGGAAGATCAACCCCATCCCCAAAAGCTTGCTCCATCCACGCCAGGGGAGGTTTCTGGCTGAGCAGGAAACAAAGGAAAATAAAATCCTTTGGAAGAACATCTCTCCTTGGCTCAGACCGCCAGCAAATCTGCCTGCCAGCTGCGAGACGATGACTAATTACTTAATGAGTCCACCCAGATCCACCTTTGGTGGTTTCACACCAATGGCCAGCTAAGCTCTGGGGCTAGCCGAGCCTTATTAAATCAGGGAGATCGCTCGAGCGATTGCTGTCACGAGCAAAACAGACTCAGCAGAAGGCTGATGAATGGAATTTATTGCTTGCTAATAACAGGCTGCAGCAGTGGGGACTCAAAGCACACCAAAACCAACTTCTGCCCCATCCGCCCTCTTCTGCCTGCTCCCAAAACCCGATAAAGTCCCCAGATTTTTCCTCTCCAGTGCAGCTCTTTTTTTTCACACCCACGTGGAAATGCACACGCTCATCACCTCAATTTTCTCAGATGCTCAAATCCCCCTGCGTGCTATGTCCTGTACCAGCTCCAAACCCTCCAAACCCTGATTTTCTCTCTCAAAAAAAAAACAAAAACAAAACAAAAAAACAAAAAAAAAAAAACAAAAAAACAAAACACTGTTAAAACCATAAGGCAATTATTTGGAATAATTTAATTATTTCTTCACCCTACTCAGTGCTCTGAGTATTTGATGCTCCTCCAGCACCTACAAATTGCATTTCAGCCATGAAAAATAAGTCCTTAAAATATATCCGCTCGTCCCAGTCCTGTTTGCTGACCCGGAGCAATAACTCAGTATAAATTCTTGCTCACAGAAGGCAGAAATTAGCATGAGACAGATGCCAGCAAAGAGCTGGAGGGGAAAATAAATGGATATAAAACATAAATGGGCAGTGCAAGGATGGATACATGGTCCGAAGCTCCAGACTCGAGGCTCTGGCTGGCCTTCCCTGGGGATTTCTGCTCTGGGAATGGGTTCACGGATGCCATTCCTCCTTCTCATGCACCTTTTCTCACCTTTGGCCATGGATGGGAAATCCCCATCATAAAGCAGTGAGCTGGTATTTGCAGGAAATCCCCCCCCAAGCTTAATCAATGTTTTGGGGGGTCATAAATTTAGAATATGCTCCCTGGGCACAAAATAATGTGCTTTTCCCATACGTCCCATGAACCCACAGCACGAGCAGCTCCAGCCTCACAGCCCTTAGGGTCTCTGCTCATCCCCTCCTGCAGCCTGGCTGGTTAAAACAATTCTCCCTTCTAATTTATCCAAATTCCCTTTGGATCCCTTATTTCGTTCCTATGGACTAAATACCCAGAGCTGCAATGGGGGGGGGGGGGGAGCAAAGCCAAGGCAAGCAGTTGCATGAGAGAATGAAGCAATTTGAAATTTCATTTTTTTTAAGCAAAGTTCTCCATTTTGTACCATTCCCCTGAATTCTTACTCAATGTCTCACGACAAAGAGGTTGCTGTAATGAGAAGGAAGAAACCCAGTGACACCCGGGCCCAAGTAATGGACCCTTTTTATCCCCATCCTATCCTGGGTTGTCCTTCTTCTGTCTGTCCCTCCCCAAGCCTCAAGTTTCAGGTGGAAGCTGGATTTCCAGTAATCCTCCGGGAAGCAGGAACATGGGAGGAACTCCTTGTGCAATTAATAGCGAGCTGCTTATCCCCAGACAATAAAACCTGTTATTTGAGGCCCATCATAAAGCGACTTGCTAGGACATGCGCTAAGCTCTGCCTTATCAAAACAAACCACCCTCGAAAATCTGTCAGTCCTGGGAACACGGGGAAGTGCTGGTTTCGCCACGTTGCTCTCAGATCACTCAAGAAGCGGTTGCTTCATTTAGCAGATGCCTCGTGTTGTGGGCTGCCATCATAGGCGCCAGCAGGTGTCAAGAAAACAGCCTGTGGATTGCAAGCAGGAAAAACAAAAAAAAAGGACAAAATAAGCTGTGGTTTGTAATAATTAATAATAATAACAACAACAACTTCGATAATAATAATAATAATAATAACAACAACAATAATAACAACAACATCAATAATAATAACATCAATAATATTAATAACATCAATAATAATAATAAATAATGATAATAATAATAATAAATAATGATAATAATAATAAAAAATAATGATAATAATAATAAATAATGCCTTTGATTTGGGTTTAACATTTGGAAGAGGAAAGCGGGTGGATTTTCTTAAATGGGGATGTGCTCTGGGCCAAAAAGCCCAAAGAAGCAAGAAATGGAATAGAAAAACATGAAATTCTTTCATTTTTCTTAGAAGGGAATTAGCCGTGGACATTCCTCACTCAGTTTTAATGGGAAAAAAAGGGAACTCATGGACGTAAAGCTGGATGCAAAGAATTAATTTGGAGTCTTGCCTTGATGTGCCAGCAGGCAGAGCTGTGCGTTGGAATTTTGTTAAAAAAACACCGTTTTGGGGGCATAGCCAAGGTCTGAGGCTGTATGAAAAGCACCATGAACTTCATTGGCAATCCCAGAAGTGACACTGAAGGAATGGTGTTGGGGAAGATTAAATCTCCATGACAGGACAGGACGAAGAAAGAGCACCAGGAAATATCCAGCTTGTCACAACAATGACTTTTGCCGGGAAAAACCCACACCCTGACTTCTTCCAGGAAGACCCTTTGAGCACAGTGTTGCAAAACTCTTGTAGCTACGTGACGAGCTCGTATGAAGTGAGAGAACTCATAGATGCAAATCTCTTCTCTCATTCCTGCTGCATGACAAAGATCGCACCCTGGGCATCAACTCATGAAGACCTCAACACAAGAAGGACATGGACCTGTGACAGTGGGTCCAGAAGAGGTCATGGGGATGATCAGAGGGCTGGAGCACTTCTCTTTTGAAGAAAAGCTGTGAAATTTGAGGTTATTTAGCCTGGAAAAGTGAGCAGCCTTCCTATAGCTAAAGGAGAGCTACAGGAGGGAGTCTTCAGGAAACGTGATGACAAGGATTAATGGCTTTAAACAAAAAAAAGGTGGATTTAGCAAAGATATGAGGAAGAAATTCTTTACTCAGAGGGTGATGAGGCACTGGAACAGCTTGTCCAGAAAAGATGTTGGATGTCCCGTCATTGGAAGAGTTCAAGGCCAGGTTGGATGGGGCTTGGAGCAACCTGGTCCAGTAGAAGGTGTCCTTGACCATGGCTTTAAGTTCCCTTTGTACCCAAATCATTCCCCATTTCTCTGCTCTATGCTTAAGGAATTCTATAAGTACTGGTCCCAGAAAGCCTGCAAGCTCATCCAGTGGGATCATAATTTAATACTTCCCCCAAATTTGATTTCATGATATGGAAAGTCCACTCAACACCCACCCCTGATCCATGTTTTACCCCACGGATCCACAATTTACTCTTCGGAGGCTGTATTTAGAGCTGGAGTAATGACCAATGTAACAGCACAAGTGAGCACCAGCACCAGAGCCCCAACCCCCTTACCACAATTCTTCAAAATTCCGCTTAAACCTCAGAAAAAAACTGCAATATTGCTGAGCTTTGGGTGGGTAAATGCATGGTGATGAGGTCAGCTCGTTGCAAGAGACTCCAACTGTTGCAATCAAGGAAGAATTTAAAAAAAAAAAAAAAAGCAGTACTGAAAGAAGCCAGAAAGAGGACCAGACAAAGCCACACCTAGCTCTCAGCCTCCCTGCCTCAATGGCCAGGGAAATACACTCGAAAATCTGAAACCCAGACTTTTAATAGCAGGAGGGAATGATTTACTGTCACTGCTGTCACTTCTGCTTGATTGCATGGAGTTGCTCCAGCACGAGGAGAACCGAAAGCACTTCAGAAGACAAATGGGAGGTTTTTAACATGAGAAAAAAACACTAAGATGACTCAATCGCTATCAAGGCTTGCAAGGCTCTTCCAGCAAAGCGCTTTTCCAAGGAAGTCCCAGCAAAGGCGATTGCTTCTGCCCAGTGCTGAGCTCACCCCAAGGGCCACAAGACTGGGAAGTACCAGTTCTGGGTTTTGTTTCTGGAACTGAATCAGCAAATCGCCCCATTGACTGGAAAAGGCATGCGTTAGGCCTAAGACGAAGGAAAAGACCAAGTTTATAGGGCAAAAGTAGTCTGCTGTGGGTTTATTATCGTTATTTTTAAGATGTCCAGTCAAGGTGCCATGATTGGAGTCCAGCCATACCAGGGTGTGATGAACCAGCCAAGGGACCTTTCTTCAGGCTGGTTTATGGGGTTATGGTCTCTTAGCTACACAAAGTTCTCGATTATGGAAAAAAATAATACCATTACAACCCATTTTTTTTACCATTTCAGGCATCTCTTGGTTCCCTCTATGCTAACATGGCCAGGATCAACACAACTAAAATTATGCAATAATTAAGAGTGAATTGTTGAACCACCACCTGGAAATGCCACCAGAAAGGATATTTTGGATGCTACCTTGCGGGTCTCCATGCGGCGAGAGATGAATGATAATATCTACGTATAGTTTAAGAGGGCTGCAGTACAGGGGAAGAAAACCCAAGCCAGATGTTTTCCCAGTAGGAAGCTCTCTGTTCATCACAGAGAAGGGTGCGGTCACCTTTTGTCTGTTCTGATGATCACAACGATCACAACTCACAATAATGTCCCGTAAATTGATGGCTCATGACCAAAGAGGTGGCAACAGCCGGGAGTAAAAAAAAAAAAAAAAAAAAAAATACATACAGGGGAACTGAGTGTACATGCAATTGCTTCTTCCCCTTCTTATGACATACCACACTTTGCCCTCTTCCGGGGTGAACTGATTGGCAGAGTTGATTTTTTTTTTTTTTTGAGCCACCACCGCCGTGTTACCTCTTTTTTTTTTTTTTTTAAGCCGGGGTATAAAATGAAAATAATCTCAGCGGAAGGCTTGCCTTCCTCCAGGAACCATGGCTGGGACGGGTGAGTGATTCTCCTCTGGACTTTGGGGGTGTCGTGCTGCTTTCTCCTGCTTGCCTTTTGTCTTTGGTGGCTGGGTTTGCCTACATCTGCTGGGTGCCTTTTGTGTCACATCCTGAGGGCACCAGCCTCAAATCTCCATTTCTCCAGCAAAAGTATTTCATGATCCTGTGCAACTTGCTCTGGCAGTGAGAGATCTTCCTCGCAAATGGGACTGGGATGTGCCCAGGTGCGTAGGGAGCAATGGAAACCCATCTGCAAGCTCAGCTTCCCCTAGGGACCTTCTTGGAGGACACCTCCTTGCATCACATTTGCAGTTTCTCCAGCTCCAGCCCCACCGTAAGGGCTGGTGGAAGGTGAAAATCCAGCAGATGGTTCCAAGAGCTCGCCCCAACACGCTTGCCATCCTCCCACGGGGACCCCGATCTCCATCTAGAGGATCTCCTTTGTCTTCTGCATCGGCCAGGACTGGTTGGGGTGGTCCTGTTGGGTGGGATGGAGGCAATAAAACCAATTACTTGCTCTTTGCTGCTACACAGCCCACCAAAACCACAACTCAAAGCAACATCCCTGGTCCTCAAGGCTGCTCAGGGCAGGGGCAGTGTTGGATCAAGAAGGTTAACGCAATTTTCGTAGCACGATACCTCTTCCAGCCATGCTTTAGGACAACAGACCTGTTGATAAACGGCCTAAACATAGCAGGAGCTTTCTATTTCTTTATTTTACGGCCACAATCAGCATCTTCAGGGAGGTGGATTGGCACTATGAGCTGTAGAAAGTCCTACTTCCAACAGCTCTGAGGCTCATTTGCAACAGCTACATTTTGACCCAGATTGTCGGCAGAGCTGGGGCTGATCCAACAAAAGCAGCGATTCCAACAGGGATTTTCCCTGTGAATAAGAATTACTCAAGGTGTGGTTTCAAAAGCTTTTTTTTTTTTTTTTTTTTTTTCTCCCTCCCTTCCTCTTTTTCCCTGGAAGGAAACTAGCAAGAGCTGGGGGAAGGAAAAGAAAATGAAAGTCCTCCTGTAGTTATTTTTGAGACTAGAAACAACAAAAATTAGAAAGAATCAGCGCGGTTTCTGGTCACCAAGCTTCCTTTCCCATCACCTGTCATCATCTATTTAATATAGATAATCTCTTCCTATATCTAATGGAATAGTGTGGTGGAGGGAGAAGACAATATCAGTGCATTAAAATTGTGATGTCATGGAGACAAGGGACAGTGCAGTCGGCACAACAATATATTTTTAAAAAACTTCATTAAATTCCTTGCACACATGCGACATTAAATTGCCATTCCTCATTACGGAGCCTTTCGAGCTTATTGAAAAAAAAGTCAAACTCATTTTGGAAACTCGCTACAACAGTTACACAATCAGAACATATGAAATAAAATCTCTCTGGGCTTGCTTTTTTTTCCTTGAAACAAAATTTGCATTCACTGGCCCTGCTAGACATCTGGCTGTGGTCGTGAGAGCCTTGCTGATGCCATGGATTTCACAATCGTGCAAGTGGATTTGAAAAATGATTTGCTGCTCATTCTTCTTTGGGGTTTGGGCACGGGTTTGTGCTGCCGCCTCCCTCCCTGGCTCTCAGGAATGAACTTGCATGCTGATTGCCGAACGTTTTCGTTGCATTATTTTCCTCTCTTCTTTAATTCCTTCCCTAGTTCTCTTCCAAATCCTCCTGCTCGTGGGGCTCGTGAGCGCCAAGAGGTTTTCGAGTTTCCCTGAGTATTGCCTTAATGATAAAGACTACGAGGAGCTACTGGATATAGTCAGGCATGGGCTGGGACCTGCAACTAAACCAGCAAACGTGGTCATTGTCGGTGCTGGAATAAGCGGGCTCACGGCAGCGAAGCTGCTCCGAGATGCTGGCCACAAGGTGAGTGGTTGCACATTTTGTTTTCCTACCGTAAGGAATTCCCAGCCTGGAGAATGAAATAAATTTATTTTCAAGGGGAATAAATGCAGGAGTGGATGAGGTGGTGGGGGAAGGAAGGAAAAGCGAGCAGGCTCCAGGAATTTCGCTTGATTCAGGAGTGATTTTCAAAACTACAAGCAAGGACAAGAGGCGATTTTGGGGGGAAAGGGAAGGTATATGCAAAGCAGCTCATTCAGATGTTCCCCCAAATGAATGTAAGCAGCAAAAAGTAAAGAGATTGCGCCTGTTGGGTGCTTTTTCTCTGTTTCTGAGGGTTTTGGAGGTGGGAAAGACACAAAGCTGCCTTTCCCTGGCTGTTTTCCAAACCCTTCCAGCACATGGAGCAGCTGAACCAACGCTAGGACTCTTTCAGCAGAGAGTGGGTGCACAAATGGGATGCAGAAGTTAGGGACTGTGCTGTAGGCAGAGGGGATCTTGGCCAACACAAAGCATTTTGGATCCACATAGAGCTATTTTGTCATTTGGAGGGGACCTATCCTGCTCCATGGGGCACACAGGCTGCTTACAACGATGCCCGTGAGCTTGCTTTGTTTGCATAAAATCCATGAAGGCTGAAAACCTGCAACCTCCACCCCAAATTGCTTTTCAGGTTACCATTTTGGAAACCAGCAGTCGGGTCGGGGGGAGGATCAGGACCTACCGAGAGGAGGGACAGGACTGGTACGTGGAGCTGGGAGCCATGCGCCTGCCAGGCAAGCACAGGTAAGGTGGTGTCCTCCTTCCCTGCCCCAAAAAGAGGAGAAATGAGGCTGGGGATGGGGATGAGGCTGAGGATTTGTGCTTGGAAATGGATGGAGAAGAGCAGGAGGAAGAAGCTATTTCCCCCATCTCTCCCCTAGAGCTTAGCAACTGCATAAAAATGGCCAAAAAAACACGTGGCCACCTGTGTTTGATAATTTTGACAATTATCAGAGCTGATAATGCCTATCTGCAATTACAAACGAACACATGGGCTTCCCCATAGTCGATGAGAAAGTTTCCTTTCCAGGTTTTTAATGCTTCAGTGGCTGGGTTTGGGTGTTTGCAAGCACCTCCCTATTCCTCTGCTCTTTCCTAGGCTGGTCCGTGAATTTATTAGGCAGTTCGACCTGAAGCTAAACCCATTCATCCAGACAGACAACAACACCTGGTACTTTGTGAACGGCGTTCGGGCGAGAACTGGGGAAGTGGATAGAAACCCCGACATCCTAAACTACGCGCTGCATCCCTCGGAGAGGGGCAAAAGTGCCAGCCAGCTTTATAGGGAGGCACTACATAAGGTACGTGGCCACGTGGAAGGGATTGCAGCAGCACCCATCCCTCTGGGTTACGGTGTACCCTCACCTGTCATCATATTTGGGGAAGATTAGGGTCTTTTTGGAATGAAAAGCAGAAAGAATCGAGGCTAGCTGAATGCAGAGTCTTTTCATACGCCTTCATTTCTCTGGGATGAATTCACCAGGAGTTGGAGGAAATAGAAAATGCCACACCAAGGGATAAATTCCTAAAAGGTGAGGCAGGATCTGCTAGCTCTAGCTCAGCCCCAGGGTTCCCAAATCCCTAGGGCTGAATGTCCCGGATGAATCCTACCAGAACAGAGCAGGGGGCAACGCTTTGGGAAATGTGCTTTCTCTCACAAGTATATCAATATTTCCTCTTCAGGCTTTCAGAGAGTTCCAGACTATGGACTGCAAGGAATACCTGAAAAAATACGACTCTTTCTCCACCAAGGTCAGTGGCTTGAGAATAAATTTAATTTCCCTGCTGGTGATAAAACTTCTTGAAGAAGTCTGAAGTGCTCTAGTCCCTTTCTCTGTCAACACTTCTAAGTGTTTTTTTCCTAACCAATTCTGCCTTCTGCTTAAAAAAAAATAGAAAGAAAAAGCAATCATGACTTGGAAGGAGTAGTTAGAGCTCTCTTATTTTCAAAGAGAGAAGCGCCTCTCTCCTCATGTTCCTTCATGATGTGTTTTGTAATCAGATGGAGCATCAAGCAGCAGGGCATGAATTTTGCCTTGGGCTGAGATAATAACATCAGGCCCTCTTTTCTTTCTGGCTTTTTTAGGAATATTTGATCAAAGTAGGAAAACTGAGCCGAGGAGCTGTTCAGATGATCGGTGACCTGTTGAATGAGGACTCTGGATTTTATCTGTCTTTCCTTGCCTCTCTGTGGGATTTTGATATCTTCTCCGGTGAGGAAAGGTAAGATGTCTCTTATAGGAAACCCTATTTTGTGCTGGTCCACAGAAAGTCACTGGAAGAGGAAATTTCAGTGACTTTTAGACATGTGATGGGGAATCCTAACTCCCAGCTTTTTTATTACCTCTAGGAGAGGTCAGGTTTTACATTTACTGAAACTCAACCTCTTTTCCTCACCTCCCTCTTCTTCCTTTCAGGTTTGACGAAATCACGGGGGGTTTTGACCAACTGCCCAAAGCCTTCCACAAAGCCCTGCCGGATGTCATCAAATTCAACTGCACGGTGGAGAAAATCATGACGAAGGGAGGCAAAGTTCGGGTGTTTTACCGTGCTCCGGACACCTTGGCCTCGAGTAAAGCAACCGCAGATTACGTCCTTGTCACTTCATCCGCCAAAGCCACCAGGCACATCAAATTCTTCCCACCACTCTCTTCTCCCAAAACCCATGCCCTCCGCTCCATCCACTATGCAAGCGCCTCCAAAATAGCGTTGGCTTGCACCGAGAAGTTCTGGGAGAAGGACGGCATTCAAGGAGGCCACTCCGTCACCGACCGCCCTTCCAGGTTCATCTACTACCCCAGCCACGACTTCTCCAGTGGCGTGGGGGTGATCCTGGCCTCCTACACCTGGAACGATGACTCTCAGTTCTTCCTGCCCCTCACGGATGAAAAATGCCTGGATTTGGTGTTCCAGGACCTGGCGGACATCCACCGGGTGAGCAAGGAGTACCTGCAGTACACCTGCGACCGGTACGTGATAGAGAAGTGGCAGCTGGACAAGCACTCGCAGGGGGCGTTTGCGGCCTTCACCCCCTACCAGTTCACTGATTTCTCTCAAGCTCTCTTTGAGCACGAGGGCAGGGTGCACTTTGCAGGAGAGCACACTGCCCAGCCTCACGCCTGGATCGACACCTCCATGAAGGCCGCCGTGAGGGCCGCGAGCAACATCCATGATGACAGCGAGGCCCGGACGCTCGTCGAAAACGAGGAGCTGCTGGAAGATGAGGAAAACGAGGAGCTGCTGGAGGATTTCCTGGAGAAGGATGAGCTCTGAGAAGGCCCCAACCTTACTAGATGCCACCAGCAGGCTTTGAATTCACCCTTGGTGGCACAAACCTCTTCTCAAGGTTTCCTCTTTCCGACTCAGCAGCAGCAAGGAAAACAAAAACTGAAAAAAATGTGTCTGTCCTCAGACAAAAGACTAATAGGTTAAACACGAGGAGAAAAGGGAATACTAAAAGTAGTCTCTGTGTAGGTTTCATGACTTGATATTACCCCTGCTCAGGTGTGCTGTGGTATATTCTAATTTATTTATGTATACAATACTTCAGGGAATGACTAAGATGTAATAAAGGCTGGTGTTTCTCAGTCCCTTGTCTCGGGTGCTTCCATCTCCCAGTAGAGAGAGGTCTTGGCCTCC